>NW_012114560.1:0-398 GCF_000951035.1 Colobus angolensis palliatus
ACTTGACCTCCAGTCGGCCTCTCCATGCCCAGCCTCCTGCCTCCCTCAGGCCTGCACAGGCTCAGCCTCTGCCTCACAGCGGACTCTCCACGCCCAGCTCTCGCCTCACTGCGGCCACCCCAGGCCAGAGCTCCTCCTCCCTTTCGGTAGCTCCGAGAGCCCCGCTCCTGCCTCCCAGTGGCCTTTTTAGGCCCCGCTCATTCGTCACGGGGAGGGGCCTTTCCAGGCCCCGTCTTTGCCTTTTGGCGTCCTCTGCAGGCCCAGGTGAGGCCTCCTGGCCTCCTGTCCAGGCCCAGGTCCTCCTGTTCCTGGCTGCGGCCGCAGGCTCAGCTCCTGCCTCACAGCAACCTCAGCAACCGCTTTGGCCTCGGCTCTGGCATAGCTCCTCCTCAGCGGCC
>NW_012114560.1:5030-7069 GCF_000951035.1 Colobus angolensis palliatus
CAAGCCCCGAGATACAAAAGTCTAAGTTGTGAAAGTATTTGAGGTGATACGTGAGCAGCATGCCCAGAAACTGTCCACCAAGCTGCAGCCGTTGTCATATCCACGCTTCAGGAAGTTATCCCGTAATAATTAAGAGCATCATCTTTGGGTTCATTGCTAAGTGCCATTGCTAGGATGTTTAATACTGAGCTGTTAAATGAGACTTGTAAGTCAACAATATCCCCTGTTATATTTTTCCCTGCCAGCATTCTGCTTCCTCAAGATCTATTCCCAGTTGCATTTTTCCAGTTCTTACTGGAAAACATTCTCTAATTCCTTTACTAAATATAATATTTCCTTTAACATTAGACACTATAATTCCTTCCTTGGACTATGCTGCTGACCTCATTTATCTTTGGAGTTAATAGGGGGAAATATGGGTGAATTTGAGGAGATGACTTATAATTTTGTAAAATATCTGATGTAGCTGGTATCTTAGCCGTATTCCAGCAAAGCAGAGTTTTGTATTGTTTAGAAGAGTGAGGGACACTTTGACCAGTCTGGAGGATTCAATCTACTCTCATGTTGCCATCACATTTACCATCTTACTCCTCTGCCTGTCCTCAAAAATATGGTCTTTGTCATATCTGATTAGTTTTTCAGAGGACTGTATTTTCTAGGACCATTTTAAGTAGAAACTATCTTTATTTGAGTTCCTCTAACATAAGGTTTGAGACAAGGACTTTTATAGAAGCTAGAAGCAGTTAACATGAGAAGATATTCTAACAAGCAGAAATGAAGGAGCGGGAAGAATGAGAGAGGATCAGAATAAAAAACAATAAAGGCTATATAATTTGGTGACTACTCTTAGCATCTTGATCGACAACACACACTCCCCGCTAACCCAAAGAACTGTGTAGAATGGACCTCAGAATTGTCATTCTAAAAAGTGAGAGCATTTAGTATTTAGGTATTTATACACTAACTCTTGTTTTAATAATAAACCTTGGTAATAATACTTATTTGTTGATTATTGCCACTGGAAAATTAAATTACCACAAACTTCTGTCTCATAGGTTGTTCAAGCTCATGGCTTTGAAAAAAGTCCAAGGCAGATGAATGGAGGAGAGGAGTAGAAGTTAGTAAGAGCCAGAGGTTGGAAAGGAGTTGTCAGAGTGAGTATCTATGTTTGAAAACAGACTAATAGATGCCAAAGGGATACGGTGTGGGCACATTGCTAAAATCTATATTTGGAAAAAGTGAAGCTGGACAGGTCTTATGTAGAAATCACCTACATGAGGCCTTGTGCTTGAGGAGAGGTAGGCAGAACAATGGTCTACTTGAAGTTGGGTACTGACACTGGCTATAAACAAGTGTTTCCCATTGGTTGATGTGGTTGACAGAATTTAATAAAAGGCCCTTCACCTGCTCCTCTCCATGTGGGAAAGTCACTGGGGAAGGGAGGTTGCTTTGACAGAGATAATCTTGAATTGACTGAAATGAATTTGTGGTCACTAAGTGGAAGTGGAACTGCAAATAGAAACCAACTTTTACCTCTGAAAGGTGAGAGTTACATTTCTCACACTCTGATGGATTGATAGTCACATCTACTTCATATTAGTGGGTTCTTCTAAAATATCAGTGAATCCTCTTACAACACGTAATTGCAACAGTGTCTGCTAAAATGCCCAGGACTTGAATTAGAGGCAATTCATCTTGAAACAATGGGTATAACACTGTAAAAAAAAGGCGATGTGCAGAGATGAGATGTATTCTCAGAAGCCATTTATGATTTCAGAAATACCAGAAGACTGTAATGAGACTCACGTTGATAAAGTACGATAGAAAGCATTAATATACCTTGTAGATTTGGGTGTTTTATAATGAAACAAACAGTCAAATGTAATCTTGTTAATTTATTTGAAGAGTTTAAATGATCTGAGTTCTGGAGATAATTCCTAGAAAACAACAATGAGGATTGGGCGATATGATTTTTAAAACCACTCTATAAGAAGTTGAATTTGCGTAAGAACCTACACTGATCCTACTGGATGATGATC
>NW_012114560.1:7119-8774 GCF_000951035.1 Colobus angolensis palliatus
CCAGGACTTGAATTAGAGGCAATTCATCTTGAAACAATGGGTATAACACTGTAAAAAAAAGGCGATGTGCAGAGATGAGATGTATTCTCAGAAGCCATTTATGATTTCAGAAATACCAGAAGACTGTAATGAGACTCACGTTGATAAAGTACGATAGAAAGCATTAATATACCTTGTAGATTTGGGTGTTTTATAATGAAACAAACAGTCAAATGTAATCTTGTTAATTTATTTGAAGAGTTTAAATGATCTGAGTTCTGGAGATAATTCCTAGAAAACAACAATGAGGATTGGGCGATATGATTTTTAAAACCACTCTATAAGAAGTTGAATTTGCGTAAGAACCTACACTGATCCTACTGGATGATGATCCATGCATTGCCAAACTGTTACATTTCTTGTTGCACCAGGTTTTAGTCTGACGACGCATTGGATTAGAAGACTTGTGAGTACCACAGAGTTAAAGACAGGGACTGTGGTGGAAGATGTTGTTGCCGACCCAGATCCCTTTTACCAGCCTTTTTACCAGATTTACAGCTGCTGTGAGTGTTACTCCCATATCTGGAGAATTACCCATAATTAGGTAAATGTAACTCTGGCCCTCTTTTCCCAAGATTTGACTAACTCTGAAAGATTTTTGCTGCAGAGCTCTCCCTGTGAGATGAGCTAGAGTTTAGTATTCAGCTGAGACCACATTTTTGATTAGCTTTTCCCTCTACTTCTTGTTTCCTTCAAATACCCTTTCTAAAGGACACTCCTTCTAATAAATCACTTGAATCTGATTCCCAACCTCAGGCTTTGCTTTTAGGAAACACGATCAAAGAGAGACACCAGGGCTTGCTGCAGAGACGTGTAACCCGTGCAGGCCGACAGGACATTGTTCTTGGTTTAATGTTCTGCTTTTGCTTTGTTAAAATTCTTAATTTTTGAACAAAAAGTATCTTATTTTATTTTTCCACTTGGCCCTGCTTATATCAAAGTCTAAAATCTTAAAAAAAAAATACTATACAGATCTACACATGTAATGAATCAAGTTGTCAGCTAACAGTTAGCAGCATTGGATTCTTTTTAACTTAGTTGATACAAGAAAAAAAAAAAATTTTGAAACAAGCAGTATCCATAAGGAGAACACACGAACCACATAGATATAAAATATGTATTAGGGCCTGTATTAGTCAGGGTTCTCTAGAAGGACAGGATTCATAGCAGATATACATACCATATATATATATATGTATATGAAAGGGAGTTTATTAGGAAGTATTGACTCACATGATCACAAGATAAAGTTCCATGATAGGCTGTCTGCAAGCTGAGGAGCAAGAAAGTCAGTGGTGGATCAGTCTCAGTCCCAAAACCTCAGAAGTAGGGAAGCTGACAGTGCAGCCTTCAGTCTGTGGCTGAAGGCCCGAGAGCCCCTGGCAAACCACTGGTGTAGGTCCAAAAGTCCAAAAGCTGAAGAACTTGGAGTCTGATGTTCAAGAGCAGGAAGTATGCAGCACAGGAGAAAGATGGAGGCGGGGAGAGTCAGCCAGTCAAGTCTGTGCACGTTCCTCGGCCGGCTTTTATTCTACCCACAATGGCAGATGGTTGGCTGGTGCCCACCCAGACTGGGGGTGGGCCTGCCTTTCCCAGTCTACTGACTGGCAACACCT
>NW_012114560.1:14574-14922 GCF_000951035.1 Colobus angolensis palliatus
GCCTTATCTCTACCAATGATGATATGAATAAATTGCAGGACCATATATTTTTTAATGTTTTAATTGAGGTATAATATTTATATACAATTTACCATTTTTGCCATTTTTAAATTTACAGTTCAGTGGCCATAAATCAATTTCTATTCTTGTTTTTTTCTTTCATCCCTCCTCTCCTCTCCTACTCCAGGGCTCTGGTAGACAACAATCTTCTTTACTTTCATGAGATCCACTTTTTTAGCTGCCATATATGAACGAGGAAATGCAATATCTGTCTTTCTGTGCTTGGCTTATTTTACTTAACATAATAGCCTCCAGTTCCATCCATATTCCTGCAAATGAAAGATTTTT
>NW_012114560.1:14972-16363 GCF_000951035.1 Colobus angolensis palliatus
TGAACTTCTGTACTGTTCTCCATAGTGGCTATATTTATTTACATTCCCACCAGCAGTGTATACGAGTTCTTCTTTCTATACATTCTCAACTGGAATCTGTTATTGCCTGCCTTTTTGATACAAGACATCTTAAATGAGAGATGATATCACATTGTAGTTTTGATTTGCATTTTTCTGATGATTAGTGTTATTGAGCATTTTTTTTCATATACCTGTTGGCTATTTGTGTATTTTTTCAGAGATGTCTGTTTAGATATTTTGCCTATTTTTAAATTATATTATCATTGTTATTTTTTGCTATTTAATTGTTTCAGTTTCTTGTATGTTTTGGTTATTGATGCTTTATCAGACAAATAGGTTGCAAGTATTTCTCCTATTCTGTGGGTTGCCTCTTCACTTTATCTATTACTCCCTTGCTATGCAGAAGCTTGTTACCTTGATGTAGTCTCAATTGTCTATTTTCGCTCTGATTGCCTGTGATTTTGAGGTCTTCTACAACAAATTCTTGGCCAGACCAATCTCCTGAAGCATTTCTCCAGTCTTTTTTCTGTTTCTAGTAGTTTCATAGTTTAAGGTCTTAGATTCAAGTCTTTAGCCTATTTTGACTTGTTTTTTGTGTATGTTGGGAAACGGGTTTAGTTTTATTCTTCTGCATATAGTTATCCTGTTTTGCCAGTACTATTTTTTTTTTCCCCCATGATATGGTTTGGCTCTGTGTTGCCACCCAAATCTCACCTTAAATTGTAACAATCCTTACATGTCAAGGGCAGGGACAAGTGGAGATGATTGAATCATGGGGGTGGTTTCTTCTATACTGTTCTTGTGATAGTGAATAAGTTTTATGAAATCTGATGGTTTCATAAGTGGGAGGTCCCCTACACCAGCTCTCTTGCTCACCTTCATGTAAGACGTGACTTTGCTCCTCATTCACCTTCCACCACGATTGTGAGGCCTTCCCAACCGTGTGGAACTGTGAGTCAATTAAACATCTTTCCTTTATAAATTACTCAGTCTTGGTTATGTCTTTATTAGAAACACGAGAACAGACTAGTACATCCCTTTGTAAGTTCTTGGCACGTTTGTTGAAGAGGAGTTGATTGTTCTATTTTTGTTCCATTGGTCTTTGTGTCTGTTTTTATGCAAGTACAATGCTGTTTTGGTTACTACAACTTTGTAACAAAGTTTGATGTTAGATTGTATGATGCTTCAGCTTTGTTCTTTTTGCTTGAGATTTGCTTTAGCTATTTAGGATCTTTGGTGATTTGACATAAATTTTAGATTTTTTTCTACTTCTATGAAGAATGTCAAGGATGCCCACTTTCATTGCTGTTTTTCAATATAGTACTGGAAGTCTTGGCCAGATCAATAGGCAAAATAAATAAGTAAAAGCC
>NW_012114561.1:0-445 GCF_000951035.1 Colobus angolensis palliatus
TCGGCCTCCCAAAGTGCTGGGATTACAGTCTTGAGCCACCGCGCCCGGCTGAGATGGAATCTTATTCTGTCGCCAGGCTGTAGTGCAGTGGTGCGATCTCGGCTCACTGTAACCTCCGCCTCCTGAGTTCAACTGACTCTCCCACCTCAGCCTCCCGAGTAGTGCCCCACCATACCTGGCTATTTTTTGTATTTTTAATAGTAGTTTTAGAAATGGGGTTTAGTAGTATTTTTAGAAATGGGGTTTCATCATGTTGGTCAGGATGGTCTCGAACTCCTGACCTTGTTATCCGCCTGCCTCAGCCTCCCAAAGTGCTGGGATTACAGACGTGAGCCACCATACCCTGCCTACCCTCAGTTTTTAATCCTCTGTGCCATTACTACTTCATAGTGCAGTAACTTTTCAGAGTTTTTTTCTTCAGTTTTTTTTTTTTTTTTTGAGATGG
>NW_012114561.1:5885-6287 GCF_000951035.1 Colobus angolensis palliatus
CCGTGTTAGCCAGGATGGTCTCCATCTCCTGACCTCGTGATCCGCCCACCTTGGCCTCCCAAAGTGCTGGGATTACAGGCGTGAGCCAGCGGCCCGGCCAGGAATCTATAACTTTTTAAAGCTTTCCATTTGATTCTGATGTATTGTTAAGTATTGGAAACCAGTGCACTTGCCAGTGGCTGTTAAATGCTTGGTTTGGAATAATGTAAAGACAGCCTGGGGCAATCATTTTAGTCCAGGAGAACAAGGAGAGAGAACAATGAAGGGGAGATAAGAGGCCATGCTGGGCTCAAGCCTGTAATCCCAGCACTTTGGGAGGCTGAGACGGGCGGATCATGAGGTCAGGAGATCGAGACCATCCTGGCTAAGACCATGGAGAGGGTGATGTCGGGCAGATCCGTA
>NW_012114561.1:12412-14018 GCF_000951035.1 Colobus angolensis palliatus
AAAATTAGCCGGGTGTGGTGATGCGTGCCTGTAATCCCAGCTACTCAGGAGGCTGAGGCAGGAGAATCGCTTGAACCAGGCAGGAAGAGGTTGCAGTGAGCTGAGATCGCGCTACTGCACTCCAGCCTGGGCGACAGACTGAGACTCAGTCTCAAAAAAAAAAAAAAGAAAAAAAAAAAGAAAAAGAAATTTATATGCTGATCAATCCCAATCCCATTTCAGCTCATATTTCAGTGTTAAACTTCAGCATATACAGCCACGTATCATATAATTTGGTTGTCCTACAGGTACCTCACACTTGACAAACATACCCTAAACTAAATTCGGTAACTTCCCTTCAAATCCAAATCTCTCCCCATTTCTCTAACTCAGTGAACCTGTGTGTCATTGTCAGAAACATGTAAGTCATCCTTATTCTTCCACTGCCCAATCAATCACAAGTTCTATCTAACCTAGTTGTCTCAGATCCATTCATGTCTCACCATCTTTCCTACACTGCTAGTGTAGGTCTACTTCATGCTTAGATTACAACACTGGCTCTTAACACGGCATCCAAGACCTGCATGGTTTGTGCTCACCTTTCCCACCAAACACCTCAGTCGCCTCACCTGAACGTGTTTTCCTTTCCCCACAGCACCATGGTCTCTTTTCTCTCTAGGCTCTGCACTTGCTGTTTCTATTTCATGTACCATTCTTCACCCAGATCCTCTCTGCCTGGGTAACTCTCAGAGAACACCACCTCAAGGAAACCTTCCCTGGCCACCCCAACTGGGTTAGAGGCTCCTTTTCGGAGTCCGCACTCTGGACTACTCCTAGTAGCACACTTAAAATACTGTGTTGCCTGGGCGTCGTGGCTCATGTCTGTAATCCCAGCACTTCGGGAGGCCGAGGCGGGCAGATCATAAGGTGAGGAATTCAAGACCAGCCTGGCTCACACAGTGAAACCCCATCTCTACTAAAAATACAAAAAATTAGCCGGTCGTGGTGGCGGGTGCCTGTAGTCCCAGCTATTCCGGAGGCTGAGGCAGGAGAATGGCGTGAACCCGGGAGGCGGAGCTTGCAGGGAGCCGAGATTGCGCCACGGCACTCCAGCCTGGGTGACAGAGTGAGACTCCACTAAAAAAAACAAAAACAAAAACAAAATACAAAAATTAGCTGGGTGTGGTGGTGGGTGCCTGTAGTCCCAGCTACTCAGGAGGCTGAGGCAGGAGAATCGCTTGAACCCAGGAGGCAGAGGTTGCAGTAAGCCAAGATAGTGCCACTACACTCCAGCCTGGCAACAAAGCGAGACTCTGTCTCAAAAAAAAAAAAAAAAAAAATTCAGAGTGATCATTCAGGCACTCTCACATCCAAAGCATGGTAGGTACTATAGGTGATAAGGGCTCAGCTGCTCTCAATTTTTTTTTTTTTTTTAAAGATGGAGTCTTGCTTTGTCCCCTAGGCTGGAGTGCAGTGGTGTGATCTTGGCCAACTGCAACTTCTGCCTCCTGGGTTCAAGCTATCTTGTGCCTCAGCCTCCCGAGTAGCTGGTATTATACAGGCATGCCCCACCACACCTGGCTAATTTTTGTATTTTTAGTAGAGACGAGGTTTCACCATGCTAGCC
>NW_012114561.1:16775-18367 GCF_000951035.1 Colobus angolensis palliatus
GCTTGCAGTGAGCTGAGATCCGGCCACTGCACTCCAGCCTGGGCCACAGAGCAAGACTCCATCTCAAAAAAAAAAAAAATAGTTGATGTTAGGGCAGGAGCAGGGAAATTAAAAGATAAACACAGAACATTTGTTTTGCCAGAAATTGAAGGAAGTGCTAAAAAAATGATGGAAACATGTCAGAAGGATGAGCAGCCAATTTGGAGGGGCACCCACTTGCCAAATGTGGGTAGACTTGAGCATTAAAATAAATTATTATAACAGTTTATAACCTAAGAATTATAATAATAATCTAAGAATTCACACATAAAGAAAAAGGTAAAGGGAAGAAAAGGAAAAGCTGTTCCTTAAATTAGAATGCCAATAGTAAGTCTAGAACAAATGAAGGAATCAGAAAGTCTCTATTTGGAGGCCATAATAGTAATAGCTCTGTAATTACTGACTCAATCAGGAATCATCAATGGAAACTTAAATTATCATGTGAAAGTTTGATGAGAAACTGGATGCCTACAGAGTTTCAAATTGTCTTCTGGAAGATTCTAATTAATGACAAAAGGAAAAACAGTGGAGAAACCTGAAAGACACCATGTTAAGCAAGTGTTCAAGGTGAAATCACCAGTAATGGGACAAATCCACATCCTGAGCACTGAGGACACCTCACTTCTGTGGCAATCCTGTTAAAAATGTACTGAATCTAATCATGAGGAAGCATCAGAGAAACCCAAATTGAGAGACATTATAGAAAATAATTGGTTTGGCTGGGCGCGGTGGGTCATGCCTATAATCCCAGCACTCCAGGAGGCTGAATCAGGCAGATCACCTGAGGTTGGGAGTTCGAGACCAGCCTGGCCAACATGGAGAAACCACATCTCTACTAAAAATACAAAATTAGCCAGGCCTGGTGGCGCATGCCTGTAATCCCAGCTACTCGGGAGGCTGTGGCAGGAGAATCGCTTGAACTTGCAAGGCAGAGGTTGCGATGAGCTGAGATTGCGCCATTGCACGCCAGCCTGGGCAACAAGAGCAAAACTCTGTCTCAAAATAATAATAATAATAATAACAACAACAATAATAATAATAATTGGTTTGCACTCTTCAAAAATATTAATCGCATGAAAGACAAAGAACGACTGAGGAACTGTTGCAGATTTTAAAATCTGACAGTGAAATGAGATAGTGATTCTGGGTGGATCCTGGACCATAAAAACCAAAACAAATTGGGAGGCTGAGGCGGGCAGATCACCTGAGGTCAGGAGTTTGCGACCAGCCTGGCCAACATGGAGAAACCCTGACTATACTAAAAATAAAAAAAATTAGCAGGGTTGGGTGGCAGGCAGCTGTAATCCCAGTTACTTGGGAGGCTGAGGCAGGAGAATTGCTTGAACCCAGGAGGTGGTGGTTGCAGTGAGCCGAGATCGTACCACTGCACTCTAGCCTGGGCGACAGAATGAGACTCTGTCTCGAAAACAAACAAAACAAAACAAAACAAAGCTGCATGCAGGGGCGAGCCTGTAGTTCCAGCTACTCAGGAGGCTAAGGTGGGAGGATTGCTTGAGTTCTAGAGTCTAGCTTGGGCCGGGCGCGGTGGCTCA
>NW_012114561.1:21792-22933 GCF_000951035.1 Colobus angolensis palliatus
TTTAAAAAAGAAATATCTCAACCAGCCTGACCAACATGGAGAAACCCTGTCTCTACTAAAAATACAAAATTAGCTGGGCATGGTGGCACATGCCTATAATCCCAGCACTCTGGGAGGCCGAGGTGGGCGGATCACCTGAGGTCGGGAGTTCGAGACCAGCCTGACCAACATGGAGAAACCCTGTCTCTACTAAAAATACAAAATTAGCTGGGCATGGTGGCACATGCCTGTAATCCCCGCTACTCAGGAGGCTGAGAGAGGAGAATCGCTTGAACCTGGGAGGTGGAGGTTGCGGTGAGCCAAGATTGTGCCATTGCACTCCAGCCTGCGCAACAAGAGCGAAACTTTGTCTCAAAAAAAAAAAAAAAAAAGAGGAAATTGACCCTCACAGAGATTTAGTGATATATCTAAGGTTACACGGCTAATAAGTGGTAGAGCAAGGATTCAACCTCCGGCAGTTCAACTTCTGACTACCATCCACAGCAGAACAAAGCAACTATAAAGAGTAAGGGAACCTAAGGCTCAAACACAGTAATCTCAATATAGTCTCCAGGCAGGACACCCCAATCCCCCAGGTCAGGTTTCTTGCCTAGATGCTTCTAGAGGTTAAGAACATGGAGGTTGGGCGCAATAGCTCACGCCTGTAATCTGAGCACTTTGGGAGTCCGAGGCGGGTGGATTACTTGAAGTCCGGAGTTCAAGACCAGCCTGGCGAACTGGGTGAAACCCCGTCTCTACTAAAAATAGGAGGTGGAGGTTGCAGTGAGCCGAGATTACACCATCGCACTTCAGCCTGGGCAACAGAGCGAGACTCTGTCTCAAAAACAAAAGAACATGAGTTCCAGAGCCTGGCGGCCTGGGTTAGAATCCTAGCTCTGCAACTCATGGCTTTGTACTATTTGGCGAAGTAACTTAACCTTTCTGTGCTTTACTTTCCTCATCTCTAAAATATGTATCTTTTCTTTTTTTTCCCCTGAGACAGAGTCTCACTGTGTCACCCATGCTGGAGTGCAGTGGTCCGATCTCAGCTCACTGCAACTTCCGCCTCCCAAGTTCAAGCAATTCTGTCTGCCTCAGTCTCCCAAGTAGCTGGGATTACAGGTGCCCACGACCACACCCATTTAATTTTTTTTTTTTTTTT
>NW_012114562.1:0-1505 GCF_000951035.1 Colobus angolensis palliatus
GGCGGAGCTTGCAGTGAGCTGAGATCCGGCCACTGCACTCCAGCCTGGGCGACAGAGTGAGACTCCGTCTCAAAAAAAAAAAAAAGAAAAAGAAAACAAAGGAACCCATGATTCCTTTCACAAATTGACTCAAAACCATGTATCTTTAGAGGTTTACGGAGGAAGAAATTTAGGAACAGAATTCAGTAACTCGCCTAGGTTACGCAATTAAAAACTTGATTAAACTTGGGTCTCATTCTGGGCAGTCTGGCTCTATAAATTCACTGGCATAAACAGAGGAAAGTCTCCCGTGGTGACCCCAGTAGTTTACTCTGAAGCAAGTAAGATCAAGAATAAATCTAAACTTTTTCTTCTTCCCTTTGTAGCATACTGAAATGAACAGGATCCCCTCCCCAAATTGAATACAATGAACATCAATTCCCACCAATGCCTAATATTATAAAGAATAATCAGCAGGCCGGGCACGGTGGCTCATGCCTGTAATCCCAGCACTTTTGGAGGCCGAGGCAGAAGGATCCCCTAAGGTCAGCTTCGAGACCAGCCTGGCCAACATGGTGAAACCCTGTCTCTACTAAAAATATAAAAATTACCTGGGTATGGTGGCACACGCCTGTGATCCTAGCTACTTGGGAGGCTGAGGCAGGAGAATCGCTTGAACCCAAGAGGTGGAGGTTGACGTGAGCCAAGATTGCACCACTGCATTCCAGCCTGGGCGACAGAGCAAGACTCCCGTCTCATAAAAAACAAACAAACAAACAAACACCAGTAACAACACAGTTAATGGTTAAACACTAGATATGTTGTCAATCAAATCATAAATACAGATAAAGTTGCCTGCTTTCCCTATTTTGTTTAACATAGATTAAGGAAATCCACTCAAAGCAATAAGAAATGGATCAGGGCCAAGCACAGTGGCTCACGCCTATAATCCCAGCACTTTGGGAGGCAGATCATTTGTGCTCAGGAGTTCAAGACTAGCCTGACCAACATGGTGAAACCCTATCTCTACTGAAAAAACAAAAAATTAGCTGGGCATGGTGGCGTATGCCTGTAATTTCAGCTACTCAGGAGGCTGAGACAGAAGAATCACTTGAACCCAGGAGGCAGAGGTTGCAATGAGCTGAGATCGTGCCACTGCACTCTAGCCTGTGTGGCAGAGCAAAACTCTGTCTCAAAAAAAAAAAAAAGGATCAGAAATAAGAAACATATGTTGAAAAAAATGAAAGACTGTATTAGCATTATTTGCAGATGATTTACCTACAAAACTTTAGGGAATCAAGTTAAAACTGGTAGGTTTTTTACAGAAGTTTCAAAGTGATGAATACAAAATAAATATGTTTAAAAAATCAATAAAGCTACATACTAGCAGTAAATTCTTAGCCAAAAAATCTTATTCACAACAATAACAATAAAAAAGGGGGCTGGGCGCGGTGGCTCAAGCCTGTAATCCCAGCACTTTGGGAGGCCGAGACGGGCGGATCACGAGGTCAGGAGATCGAGACCAT
>NW_012114562.1:2712-3208 GCF_000951035.1 Colobus angolensis palliatus
TTGCTTTTGAGACAGGATCTCACTCTGTTATCCAGTCTGGAGTTCAGTGAGCATGATCTTGGCTCACTGCAGCCTCCACCTTATGGGTTCAGGTGATCCTCTCACCTCAGTCACCCAAGTAGCTGGGATTTCGGGCATGCCACCACGCCCGGCTAATTTTTTGTATTTTTAGTAGAGACAGGGTTTCACCACATTGCCCAGGCTGGTGTCAAACTCCTAGGCTCAAGCGATCTGTCCACCTCAGCCTCCGATAGTGCTTGGAGCCACTTTACCCAACTAGTGATTCCATTGTAAATATCAATGATGTTAAACAAAATCCCTGAAATATTAACTTTGAATTGTAATCATCTGTATATATTTCTGATTTTTTTTCCTTAAAAAAAAAATAGGCCAGGCATGGTGGCTCACGTCTGTAATCCCAGCACTTTGTGGATCACTTGAGGTCAAGAGTTCAAAACCAGCCTGGCCAACACGGCAAAACCCCTTCTCTACTAAA
>NW_012114562.1:3258-3711 GCF_000951035.1 Colobus angolensis palliatus
CATTTCTTTTTTTTTTTTTTTTGAGAGGGAGTTTCGTTCTTGTTGCCCAGGCTGGAGTGCAATGGCGTGATTTCAGCTCACCGCAACCTCTGCCTCCTGGGTTCAAGCCATTCTCCTGCCTCAGCCTCCCAAGTAGCTGGGATTACAGGGATGCGCCACCATACCCGGCTAATTTTGTATTTTTAGTAAAGACTGGGTTTCTCCATGTTGGTCAGGCTGGTCTTGAATTCCTGACCTCAGGTGATCTGCCCCCTCTCGGCCTCCCAAAGTGCTGAGATTAGAGGCATGAGTCACTGCACCCAGCCTATTTCTACCTTTTAAATAAGATTGGAGGTCAGCTGTGGTGGCTCATGCCTATAATCCCAGCATTTTGGGAGGCCAAAGTGGGAGACTGCTTGAGTCCAGGAGTTCAAGACCTGCTTGGGCAAGCTAGCAAGACCCCATCTCTACCAA
>NW_012114562.1:5524-6825 GCF_000951035.1 Colobus angolensis palliatus
AGATCATGCCACCACACTTCAGCCTGGGCGTGACAGAGTGAGACTCAGTCTCAAAAGAAAAAAAAAAAAAAAAAGAAAGAAAGAAAAGAAAAGAACTTAGACATACAGGAAACAAACAGATAAATCCAGAATGTAGGGCATTCTGTATGACAACATAATTCAGTTTCTTCAACAAATCCACTGATTTGGAGAAAAGGGGAATTAAATGCAGTATATCAACTAACTATAATATGTGGTCCTTGTCGAGATCCTGATTTGAGTAAACCAAGAGTAAAAGGAAATTTTTGAGCTACCTGAAGAAATTCTGATATGGACTGGGTGTTGGTGGACACCAAAGAATTACTGTTATTGTTACTATTGTTAGATGTAAAGATAATGGCTGTCTGTAGCTAGGTGAAAAGTGTCCCATCTTCTTAAGAGATGCAGACCTAGGTACCTAGGGGTAAAAAACCTGATGGCTGGAGTTTTCTTTAAAATGCTTTGCATACACAAAAGATGTTAAGTTAGGGATAGCTGAATAAACAAGCACTGTATAGTAAAGTCTAGATAATCAGTGGGTTTAGGTAATGGGCACATGGGAGTTTATGATACTGTTCTTTATACTTTTGTGTGTTTTTGAAATTTATAATAAAACTTTTTAAAGCTGTAGATGTAAAGAGAAGTAGCCATGTCAGGAAAAAAAATCCAAACAGAAGTTAAAAAATTTCTTTCAATCACACTGTCATTTAAAAACAAATGTGAAGTTTTATTATTATTATTATTATTATTTTTTTGAGATGGAGTCTTCCTTTTTTGCCAAGGCTAAAGTGCAATGGTGTGATCTTGGCTCACTGCAATCTCTGCCTCCCAGGTTCAAGCGATTCTTCTGCCTCAGCTTCCCAAGTAGCTGAGATTACAGGTGTGTGTCAACAGGCCCGGCTAATTTTTGTATTTTTAGTAGACGTGGGGTTTGACCATGTTGGCCAGGCTGGTCTCGAACTCCTGACCTGAGGTGACCTGCCCACCTGGGCCTCCTAAAGTGCTGGGATTACAGGCGTGAGCCACCGTGTGCTGCCATGAAGTTATTTTATGTAGACTTTTCTTTTTTTTTTTTTGAGATGAAGTCTCACTCTGTTGCCCAGGCTGAAGTACAACGGCTTGATCTTGGCTCACTGCAACCTCCGCCTCCTGGGTTCAAGTGATTCTCCTGCCTCAGCCTCTTGAGTAGCTGGGATTACAGGCGTGTGCCACCATGCCCAGCTAATTTTTGTATTTTTAGTAGAGAGGGGGTTTCATCATGTTGGCCAGGCTGGTCTCAAACT
>NW_012114562.1:10055-10572 GCF_000951035.1 Colobus angolensis palliatus
GAACCCGGGAGGCGGAGCTTGCAGTGAGCTGAGAGCCGGCCACTGCACTCCAGCCTGGGCGGCAGAGCAAGACTCCGTCTCAAAAAAAAAAAAAATTGAGAAGAAAACTGAGCACATATCTCTGCAGATCAAGAAATATTGTCACATGATATTATCAGCCAATATAGCCATACTTGCGAGTAGTGTCATTTCTCATTATTCCCAAAAGGATTGCATTCATATCGACTCTTACTAATGAAATTGCTACCTTTCACCGGGTGTGGTGGCTCAGGCCTATAATCCCAGCACTTTGGGAGGCCAAGGTGGATGGATCACTTGAGGTCAGGAGTTTGAGAACAATTTATTCCATTACTAATTTATTCCACTCTTTTTTTTTTTCTTTTGTCACCCAGGCTGGAGTGCAGTGGTGCTATCACAGCTCAATGCAGCCTTAACCTCTGGCTCAAGCTATCCTCCCATCTCAGCTTCCCGAGTAGCTGAGACCCCAGGCACACGCCACCATGCTCGGCTAGTTTTT
>NW_012114563.1:0-374 GCF_000951035.1 Colobus angolensis palliatus
TAGCGCGCAATAGCTGGGCGCCCCTGCGGCTGCGCGCCCCCCTCCCCTGCCGGGGCTTTCTCCCGGATCTGAGACCCGGGAGAAGGCACCGACGCAGACAGGCGGTGACCGCATAGAGGCAAAACCCACCATCCCCACCTGCATGCCCACGGCAGGAGCCAGCCGGCCTGGAGCTGCGGAGGAGGCCGGCCAGGGGCAGTGTTGCCCGCAGCCTGCGATAGTGCGCTTGCACAGAACAAGGCAGCTTTGCAAGAAAATCTGACCCCCTCATCGTGGCCTGCAAACCCCTGCAAGATCTGGCCCTGGCGCCTCTCACAGAATCCCCTACTTGGCTTGTACCTTGCGCACCCCTTCCCCTCCGCTCCACTGCCCCA
>NW_012114563.1:745-1090 GCF_000951035.1 Colobus angolensis palliatus
AAGCAAACAAAAATCATTCTACCTAGCTCATTCTACATCCTCCCAATCCTATTCCCAGGAAATAACTTGTGACCTTTGAAAACGGAGTTATGTGTATGTCGTGTGTGTATGTGTACGTCATGTGTGTATATGTGTGTGTACTTATATACAAGTATGTCCCCTTTTAAGGAAAAAAAAGATGATTTTATGTGCACTATCCTATAAACCTTTTTCCCTTAACGTAATTTGGATGTCTCCACAATGGGACCTGAAGACTTATTTATTCTTTCAAAATAATGCAAAGAATTTCATTGTATGGATTCACTATAAAGTATTTAACAGGGCCCCTATTGATGCAAATTTAGA
>NW_012114563.1:6500-7090 GCF_000951035.1 Colobus angolensis palliatus
CTCATGAAAATCTGAATCAAGTGATTTGTCTGCCCTTAACGATATTAGAATTATTCACATTTCAAACAGCAGATGTTTATATAATTGTAAGAATAGCCATGAAAATTTGTTGCATTCCTTTTATGTTTTCTTTTTTAGCACTTGTCAAATTATGAGAGTAATACACACTTACATTAAAAAAATAAAAATAGGACAGGAGCGGTTGCTCAGGCCTGTAATTCTAGCACTTTGGGAGGCTGAGGCGGGATGATCATTTGCATCCACAAGTTTGAGACTAGCTTGGGAAATATAGGGAGACCCAGTCGCTATACAAAAATAAAAAATTAGCTGAGCATGGTGGTGCTCACCTGTACTCCCAGCTACTTGAGACGCTGAGGCAGGAGAATCACTGGAGCCCAGGAATTCAAAACCAGCCTGGGTAACATAGCAAGACCCCATCTCACATAAATAAAATAAAGACTATGGCAAGGCACGGTGGCTCACACCTATAATCCCAGCACTTTGGGAGGCTGAGGTGGGCGGATCACAAGGTCAAGAGATTGAGACCATCCTGGCCAACATGGTGAAACCCTGTCTCTACTAAAAATACA
>NW_012114563.1:12499-13756 GCF_000951035.1 Colobus angolensis palliatus
AAAAAAAAAAAAAAAAAAATGTGTGTCTGGAGACATTTTGGTTGCCATAACTTGGGGGTTGGGGGTCGCTACCATATCTAGTGGGTAGAAGCCAGGGAGGCTGCTAAACATTAAACAATGTGCATAACAGCCCCCCACAACAGAGAATTATCTGGTCCAACGCATCACCAGTGTTGAGGGTGAGAAACCATGATCTATACGCATCGTCACCAGTGTTGAGGGTGAGAAACCATGATCTATACGCATTATCTCGTTTTTCTTCACATCTGCGTAGTGGCACAGTTACTGTCAATTGTCATCGTTTGTAAGTGAGGAGACTGAGGCTTAAAGGGGGTAAAGAACTCATGCAAAACCCCACAGGTGGGGTAGGCACGGTGGCTCACGCCTGTAATCCCAACACTTTGGGAGGCCAAGACGGGCAGATCACCTGAGGTCAGGAGTTCGAGATCAGCCTGGCCAACATGGTGAAGCCCTGTCTCTACTAAAAATACAAAAATTAGCTGGGCATGGTGGCATACACTTATAGTCCCAGCTACCTGGGAGGCTGAGGCAGGAGAATCACTTGAACCCAGGAGACGGAGGTTGCAGTGAGCCGAGATCATGCCACTGCACTCCAACCTGGGCGAAGCAGCTAAACTCTGTCTCAAGAAAAAAACAAAACTGGAGTCTCTGGGCCCCATTCGGAGCTCTGGAACAGAATCATCTCCAGGTATGGGGCTCTGGGGTTGTATTTTTGCCTACCAAGTGCAGTACCCATGTGGTAAACATATGGGGTTGTTAAGTCTGGTTTCAGATGTGCTCGAATCAAGTGTGACTTTTTTTTCTCTAGCCTAGACCATCCTCTTGATTATTTTATTTTATTTGTTTTGTTTTGTTTTGTTTTGTTTTGTTTTGTTTTGTTTTCGAGACAGAGTCTCGCTCTGTCACCCAGGCTGGAGTACAGTGGTGGTGATCTCAGCTCACTGAAACCTCTGCCTCCTGGGTTAAGCATTTAAGCAGTCCTCTCGCCTCAGCCTCTCAAGTAGCTGGGATCACAAGCATATGCCCCCATGCCTGGCTACACTGTTTTAATATTTTTAGTAGAGACAGTGTTTCACCATGTTGGCCAGGCTGGTCTCAAACTCCTGACCTCAAGTGATCTACCCACCTTGGCCTCCCAAAGTGCTGGGATTACAGCCGGGAGCCACTGTGCCTGGCCCTTGATTAGTTTAATTACAAATGAGAAGCTTTGGCCGGGCGCGGTGGCTCAAGCCTGTA
>NW_012114563.1:19137-19505 GCF_000951035.1 Colobus angolensis palliatus
GTGATCCGCCCATCTCGGCCTCCCAAAGTGCTGGGATTACAGGCTTGAGCCACCGCGCCCGGCGACTTTTTTTATTTTATAGAGATGGGGTTGCACTGTGTTGCCCAAGCCTGGTCTCCAACACCTAGGTTCAAGCAATCCTCTGACTTTGGCCTCCCAAAGTACTGGGATTACAGGTGTGAGCCACCATGCCGGGCCCTAAACGCTTCTTTTGAATAAAAGCACAGATAGCAAACAAAGTTAAATTTTAAATAGATTTTTTTAACAGAAATCAAAATGCTTATATGTTCTCCTCCCCTTGTTACGAAATGCACCACCTTACCTTGGGCAAGTAAATTCTACCTGTCTTAAAAAAGCAATAGGAAATA
>NW_012114564.1:0-538 GCF_000951035.1 Colobus angolensis palliatus
GAGACTTCATCTCTACTAAAAAAATTAAAAAATTAGCCTCGTATGGTGGTACACGCCTATAGTCCCAGCCACTCAGGAGGCTGAGGAGGGAGAATCATTTGAGCCAGGGAGGTGGAGGCTACAGTGAGCCATGTTTACGCCAGCAACTGCACTCCATCCTGGGCAACACAACATGACCCCGTTTAAAAAAAATAAAATGGTAAATTGCATTTGTTGCTTTCCTAACATTAAATCAACTTCACATTCTTGAGATAAAAACAACACGGTCATGAGTGACATTTGCCTGTTATTTTCCTTTCTCATACTGACCATACTGGTATCAGTGCTATGTTCGTCCTGTACAGTGAGGTGGGAAGTATCCTCTTTTCTTCTGTTTCCTGGAAGAGAATTTTGATACAGTGTTTTTGAAAATTGTGAATGAATATAATTCACACACCAGAAACTTTGCACTTTTAATGTGTGAAATGTAGTGGTTTTTAGTGTACCAGTGTTGTGTAAGCATTACTGTTATCCAGAGCGTTTCTTCACCCCCTCCCCC
>NW_012114564.1:6258-6582 GCF_000951035.1 Colobus angolensis palliatus
CGTAAAGATTCCTTCGTTCTTGAAAAGACTGGCTAACAAATTGTGACTGTATGTGAAGCACTCCTAAGTATTTTAAATATTATAATTAGCTTACCTCACACTGAGCCTATGAGGCAGGTACTATTATTGTCCCTATCTTAGGGATAATAAAGAAACTGAAGCACAGAAACATTTAAGCCACTTGCTGAAGTCACTGATCTATGAAGTGGCAAAACTTGGATTTGAACCCAGGCAGAGGGATCCTGAAGTCTGTTCTCTCAACCAGTATGCTATTCTCTGAGTATTAGGGGGATTGTTCTATAATTGTCCATTATATCAAACTTA
>NW_012114564.1:12403-12938 GCF_000951035.1 Colobus angolensis palliatus
AAAAAAAAAAAAAAAAAAATTTATTTCTAGAAGATATAATGGATCTTTTCAAATCTGTTCATTTTTGCTCACATTTTCAAACTTTTCATTTATTTCTTTAAATATAGCAAGCATAGTCTTATATTCTGTGTCTGATAAGGTCAATATCTGAAGTCTTAGTGGTCAGTTTTTGTCCACTGTGGCTGCTGCTCAGTTATCACGCCTTGTTTGCTTGTGAGATCTCTGCCTTGCTTGGCCTAGAAGTTCACCTGTGAGAGAGTTCTTTGAGTCCTCACATAAAGTTAAATTGCTCCAGGGTGTTTCTGCTAGTCACCTGGAATGCCACCAATCCAGAACACCGTTTTCGTTCTTTTTTATTTATTTATTTTTTGAGATACAGTCTTGCTCTGGCTGGAGTGCAATGGCACAATCTCAGCTCACTTCAGCCTTGTTATCCCAGGCTCAAGGAATCCTTCCACCTCAGCCTCCCCAGTAGCTGGGACTACTGGCAGACAGCACCATGCCCAGCTAATATTTGTAGAGATGGGGTTTTACC
>NW_012114564.1:18058-18668 GCF_000951035.1 Colobus angolensis palliatus
TTTTGTATTTTTAGTAGAGGTGGGATTTCACCAAATTGGCCAGGCTGGTCTCAAAACTCCTGACCTCAAGTGATCCGTCCGCCTGCACCTCCCAAAGTGCTGGGATTGCAGGCATGAGCCACCGCGCCCTGCCACACTCTTATGAACAAGCCTTTGCATGGACACACGTTTTCATTTCTCTTGGGTATAGAGCTGGGAGTGGAATTTCTGGGTCATATGAAGCTCTGTGTTTAACCTTTTGAGAAACTGCCAGAGGGTTCTTTGGAGCAGCTGCAACATTTTACATTCCTGCCGGCATCCTGTGAGGTTCCGATCCCTCCACATCCTCACCCAAGTTGTTATTATCTTTATTATTATTATTGTCAATGGAGGGCAGGGGATGCTGTACCTTTAAAAATAAGTTTTGCAGTTTACCGTTCTATCCCACACTGGGTTGTTTTAGTCAAGAGGGTTCTTCAGGCAGCAAAATGACCCAGCTGCCAGAAATGCAAGCCCCTGCCTTCCCTTGCTGGCTGGCTGTGGCCTCCTGTCGGACCCCTGCTTTTTCTCTTGCCCTCTTCTAAGTGTTTGTCCACACAGCACTCTAGCCACCTTTTAGAGTCCTAATGCA
>NW_012114564.1:24123-25272 GCF_000951035.1 Colobus angolensis palliatus
ACACAGGCTGTGAGTGAGTCATGTCCTAGCTCTCCAGCTCCTTGGCCAGGACAAGGAGCCTGGAGTCTGGGTCTGGGGTCGGCCCCTGAAGGTGGGCTGAGTGGGCAGTTGCAGCCCTGCTCCCTCCTCCCTCCCACCAGCTGGTGGGCCAGCCGGCCCTACACTTGAAGCGCGATTTCTTCCTGGCCAATGCATCTCGGGCGCGCTCAGAGCAGTTCATCAACCTGCGAGAGGTCAGCACCCGCTTCCGCCTGCCACCTGGGGAGTACGTGGTGGTGCCCTCTACCTTCGAACCCAACAAGGAAGGCGACTTCGTGCTGCGCTTCTTCTCGGAGAAGAGTGCTGGGACCACGTGAGTCATGGACCAGCCCCTGCCACTCTCCCCTCTCTCAACCTCCCCCGCTTGGCCCTCTGCTGTCCCCCTCTGACTGGCTCCTTTCCTCCCCACTCTCTGCAGGGAGCTGGATGACCAGATCCAGGCCAATCTCCCCGATGAGGTGCGTGGTCCCACCCTACCAGACCCTGTCCTCTTCTCTTCCTCACCCCTGGGTGTGTGATGGGGACCCAGGTGTCCTGTCCCCTGAGTTCCTGCTAACAGGGAAGATCCCCTCCTGGCGGGAGCCATAGGAGTAATGCTAATCCCTCATCGACCCAACACTTCACAGTTTGCAGAGGACCTGTGATGCTAATGGCACAGGCCCTGAGCTCTCACCTGGTGGCGGGTTTGGGCTGAGTACTTCACCTGTGTTACCTCATTTCCTCCCCACATCAACCCTGTCCGGGTCTTGTTACTATACCTCCTCTGAATGGGAAATTCAGGTTCACAGAGGTTAGGGAACTTGCCTGAGGCCATACAGTAGGGATCCAAACTCTTGCCTATTTTTTTTTTTTTTGACACAGAGTCTCACTCTGTCACCCAGGCTGGAGTGCAATGGTGTGATCTCGGCTCACTGGTGATTCTCCTGCCTCAGCCTACGGAGTAGCTGGGATTACAGGCATGTGCCACCACGCCCAGCTAATTTTTGTATTTTTAGTAGAGACAGGGTTTCACTATATTGGCCAGGCAGATCTCGAACTCCTGACCTCAGGTGATCCACCCACCTCGGCCTCCCAGAGTGCTGGGATTACAGGCATGAGCCATGGCACCCG
>NW_012114565.1:0-491 GCF_000951035.1 Colobus angolensis palliatus
TGTTCCTGGCCCCAGCCTGCGTCCCCTCATTCCCCAGTGCTAGTCCTGCTCGTGGCACTCCGGGCACGGTTCCGGCAGCAGTCGCGGGGCAAGGGGCTGCTGCACGGCCCCCAGGACGACCTTCGAGACAATGTCCTCAACTACGATGAGCAAGGAGGCGGGGAGGAGGACCAGGTGAGGGGGCAGGCCTGGGTGGGGAGGGGTCCCCAAGGAACCCAGGTCGCGGGCCTTCATACAACAAGCTGGCCAGGAGCCTCTACCTGAGACCTCCGCCAGAGCCACCCGAGGGACGCCTGGCTCTGTTCCATGTCCCCGCCCACAGGACGCCTATGACATCAGCCAGCTGCGTCACCCGACAGCGCTGAGCCTGCCTCTGGGGCCGCCGCCACTGCGCAGAGATGCCCCACAGAGCCGCCTGCACCCCCAGCCACCCCGAGCGCTGCCTACCAGCCCCCTGGACATTGCTGACTTCATCAGTGATGTAGGTGCTC
>NW_012114565.1:5641-7532 GCF_000951035.1 Colobus angolensis palliatus
GTCCCATTCTGGCTCCCAGGGCCACCAGGCAGGACTAGTGCTGCTCGGGGGTGTGGCCGGCCCAGCAGGAGTCGGAGGGCGACAGCAGGGGCAGGTGGTCCTGGCGGGGGCAGCCCCGCAGGAGTGGGGAGCGACGCAGGCGGTCGGCATCCTGCAGTGACTGCGGCAGCCCCCGGCTTCGGCTCTCAGGCAGCAGCAGGACACACAGCAGGGCGAGGACAGCAAGGGAGGCGAAGACGACGTGTTGCAGAAAGAAGCCCCGTCGGCCATGCAGGGCGTCCAAGGGACCAGCTGCCTGGCCCAGGAACCCGGCCCCCAGCACCAGGCCCAGCCCGGCCCCCCTGTGGGAGAGAGTGTGTTGGGGGCAGTTGGTGGGGCAACGGATATGGGGATATGCATGTGACTCCAGAGTGAGTAGCAGGAAGTCCCGGCCTCCGCACAGCCTAAGGTTTGCTGGCTGAGAATATTAATTTGAAAAATTGTTTTGGAAAAACCTCTTTCCCGTCCTGGAGCACTTTTTGCTCTGTTCATTATAAGACCGGAAAGTGACCGGGCGCGGTGACTCACGCCTGTAATCCCAGCACTTTGGGAGGCTGAGGCGGCTGGATCACGAGGTCAGGAGATCGAGACCATCCTGGCTATCATGGTGAAACCCTGTCTCTACTAAAAATAAAAAAATTAGCTGTGCATGGTGGCGCGTGCCTGTAATCCCAGCTACTCGGGAGGCTGAGGCAGGAGAATCGCTTGGACCAGAGTTGGAGGTTGCAGCGAGCTGAGATCGTACAACTGCACTCCAGCCTGGCGACAGAGCGAGACTCCATCTCAAAAACAAAAAAAACAACAACAAAAAAAGAAGATTGGAACGTGATGGTTTCCCCGGGAATTCTGCCATTCCTGGAGGCTTCCTCATCTCTATGCCCACCCCGCACACCCCGCTTCAGGCCTGCACGGCCTTCCCTCCCCAGTTCCTGAGTCATCTGCCCAGAGCTTTCTGCAAGCAGTGGCCCCCGCCAGCCAGGAGCAGGGCAGCGCTTCACCCTGAGTCCTTACTGGATGGAGGAATCACAGGCAGGAACCGAACCTGAGTGGGGTGTGGGGACAGGGCCTCCTATCCACCTGGGCCCTCCTCCCCAGGGGGAGCCCTGGACCCTGCTGTGTGGCCGGGCAGCCCTGAAGCTCACCTGATCACCGTGGGGAAGACCTCAGCTGCAAAGAGGCTGCTGAGTGCAGACACAGCCCGGGAGGCCAGGAGTCCCAGGACAGAGAGGGACAGCATGGTCCAGCCTGGCAGATCTGAGGACAAAGGATAGGGGTTCCCAGCCTCTCCCCCAAGGCCTTCCACCCTGGCCACTCAGGGCCCCTCCCCAGAAAACCACACTGCTTGTCTGGCGACCCACTTCCCAGGCCTCCTTCTCCAGCCCCCCTGAGAAACCTGGCAGGGGAACCTGTCCTCTGCAGCCTGATTCCAGCCTGGCTTGGATTCTAAGGATATTAGAATCCTGACCCCAAGTCACAGCCACACCAACCACCTCCACCCCAGCCTACGCTCAGCTACTGCTCTGCTGTCCACTGTCTTCGCAATTTCGAGAACCGTCCTAAAATCTTGAATACTTTGGAAGCAAGGCCGGCATTTCATTTTGCACCCAGCTCCACACACCACGTGGCCAGCCCTGAGTATATGGGTCCTCCCACGCCAGCCCATGGCCGGCCTCAGCCACCTGGAACTCCGGGAAGAGTTTTACCCAGCCTGGCCTCCCGACCTCTCGTGCCTGTGCTGCATTCTGTGGCCGGGGCAAGTGTTTTAGGCTCAGAGAAACTCCTTACTTTAGGCCAGTCACAAAAGATCCTTTTGGACTCTCCAAAAGGATCAGAGGAAAACAAACAGCAGCTG
>NW_012114565.1:11304-12648 GCF_000951035.1 Colobus angolensis palliatus
CGTGTTAGCCAGGATGGTCTCGATCTCCTGACCTCGTGATTCGCCTGTCTCGGCCTCCCAAAGTGCTGGGATTACAGGCTTGAGCCACCGCGCCCCGCCACTATTGTACATTTCTAGCAGCAGGGTACCTATTTCTCCCCATCCTCACCCACACTGTTATTTTCTGGTTTTTTGATAGTAGTCATCCCAATAATAGATGTGGGATGGCATTTCATTGTAGTTTTCGTTTGCTTTTTCCTAATGATTAGCAATGTCGAACATCTTTTCATGTTCTTATTGGTCATTTGTATATCTTCTTTGGAGAAGTATCTGTCCAAGTCCTTTGCCCATTTTTGAATTGGGCTGTTCCTTTTTGTTGTTGTCGTTATTAAGCATTAGCAGTTCTCTCTTTGTTCTAGATATTAATCCATTATTATATATACGATTTCCAAACATTTTCTCCCATTCTGTGAGTAGCCCTTTTACTGTGTTGATATCGTCTTTTGATGCACAATTTGTTTTCATTTTCATGAAGGTCAATCTGTTTTTCCTTTTCTTACATGTGCCTTGGATGTCATATGCAGGAAATCATTGCCAGGTCTCGTGTCATGAAGCTTTTGCCTTATGCTTGCTTCTTTTTTATTTTATTTATTTTTTATTTTTTATTTTTTTTGAGATGGAGTCTTGCTCTGTCTCTCGGGCTGGAGTGCAGTGGCCCGATCTCAGCTCACTGCAAGCTCCGCCTCCCGGGTTTACGCCATTCTCCTGCCTCAGCCTCCCGAGTAGCTGGGACTACAGGCGCCCGCCACCTCACCCAGCTAATTTTTTGTATTTTTAGTAGAGATGGGATTTCACTGTGTTAGCCAGGATGGTCTCGATCTCCTGACCTCATGATCCATCCACCTCGGCAGTATTTTATTCTTTTATTTTTTGAGGTGGAGTCTTGCTCTGTCACCCAAGCTGGAGTGCAGTGGCATGATCTTGGCTCACTGCCTCCGCCCCCCGGGTTCAAGCAATTCTCCTGCCTCAGCCTCCCAAGTAGCTGAGATTACAGGTGCCTGCCACCATGCCTGGCTACTTTTTCTGTATTCTTAGTAGACATGGGGTTTCACTCTGTTGGCCAGGTTTTGAACTCCTGACCTCAGGTGACCTGCCCACCTCGGCCTTCCAAAGTTCTGGGATTACAGGTGTGAGTCATCACATCCAGCCAAGATGATGTTGTAAGTAGAATTATTTTTGAAAATGCTTTTTTAGATTGTTCATTGATAGTATATAGAGGCCGGGCGCGGTGGCTCAAGCCTGTAATCCCAGCACTTTGGGAGGCCGAGACGGGCGGATCACGAGGTCAGGAGATCGAGACCATCC
>NW_012114565.1:17138-17891 GCF_000951035.1 Colobus angolensis palliatus
TGTTTCTGTGCATGTTACATTTTGTGTTGTCTCTCTATCCAGGTTGGGTTTTGTTGCTTTTTTTTTTTTTTTTGAGACAGGGTCTCACTCTGTCACCTAGGCTGGAGTGCAGTGCTGCAATCTCAGTTCATTGCAACCTCTGCCTCCCACGTTCAGGAAATTCTCCTATCTCACCCGCCGGAGTAGCTGGGATCACAGGTGCCCACCACCACGCCCAGTTAATTTTTTTTGTATGGTTAGTAGAGATGGGGTTACGCCATGTTGGCCAGGCTGGTCTTGAACTCCTGGCCCCAAGTGATCCTCATGCCTTGGCCTCCCAAAGTTCTGGGATAACAGGCGTGAGCCCCTGTCTGTGCTTGGCCCTATGTTGATTTTTTAAAATTAAGAATGTAAAGAAATAACGTGGTTTGGACATCAGAACTGAACAGAATGTTATCTTCAGGGGACATCTTCCCTGTCCCCATCCTTTCCACCTTGTTCTCATCCTACTATCCTTTTCAACCTGTGGGTTATTATTTTCTGAATAATCTTATCTGTATTTCCTTGTATTCAACATGAAGAGATAAATATACTTGTATATTTTATTGTCTATTTTCCTTTTATTGTTTTTTTTGAGATGTAGTCTCATTCTGTCACCCAGTCTGGAGTGCAGTGGCGTGATCTTGGCTCACTGCAACCCCCACCTCCCGGGTTCACACCATTCTCCTGCCTCAGCCTCCTGAGTAGCTGGGACTACAGGTGCGCACCACCATG
>NW_012114565.1:22917-24414 GCF_000951035.1 Colobus angolensis palliatus
CGCCCGGCCTTGGACTACATCAGTATTACAAATTTTGTGCATCAAAGGACAATCATGAGAGTGAAAAGAAAACCCACAGAATGGCAGGAAATATTTGCAAATCGTGTTCGATTAAGGATTAATATTCAGTTTACTAAGAACTCCTGTAACTCAAGAATAACAACAAAACGAATTTAATTCATAAAAGGACTTGTAATAAAGAAGATAACAGATGGCCAATAAGAACATGAAAAGATGGTCAACATAACTCAATATTAGGAAAATGAAAACAAAAGCCACAGTGAGATCACGTTACCCCGGGGGTGATGGCTCTTGGCCATCAAATAGGAGGTTAAGTGTTGGTTGGATGTGGTAAAGCTGGAACCTTGTGCACCTGCTCATGGGAATGCAAAATGGTGCAGCAGCTCTGGAGAACAGAACGGTGGTTGCTCAAAACATCAGAATTACCATGTGACCTAGCCGTTCCACTTTTGCATATATATCCAAAAGTGCTGAGAATAAGGGTCCAGGGTATTTTTGCACACGATGGTCATAGCAACATTATTCACAATAGCCTGCTGGTGCCAAACTTAATACATTCAGTTACTTAAAACATACCCGCGTGGTGGCTCACGCCTGTAATCCCAGCAGTTTGGGAGGTCGAGGCAGGAGGATCACGAGGTCAAGAGATCGAGACCATCCTGGCTAACATGGAGAAACCCCATCTCTACTAAAAATACAAAAATTAGCTGGGCTTGGTGGCATATGCCTGTAATCCCAGCTACTCTGGGGGCTGAGGCAGGAGAATCGCTTGAACCCGGGAGGCAGGAGGTTGCAGTGAGCCAAGACTGTAGCCCTGCACTACAGCCTGGACGACAAAGCAAGACTCACATCTCAAAAAAACCAAAACCAAAACCAAACCAAAACAAAAATATATCCCAAGGTCAGGTGCCGTTGCCACGGTGGCTCACGTCTGTAATCCCAGCACTCTGGGAGGCCGAGGCGGGTGGATCACCTGAGGTCAGAAGTTCGAGACCAGCCTGGCCAACATGGTGAAACCCCGTCTCTACTAAAAGTACAAAATTAGCCTGGCGTGGTGGTGCATGCCTGTAATCCCAGCTAGTCCGGAGGCTGAGACAGGAGAATCGCTTGAACCTGGGTGGCAGAGGTTGCGGTGAGCCGAGATCGTGCCATTGCACTCCAGCCTGGGCAACAAGAGCAAAACTCCGTCTCAAAACATAAAATAATAGTAGTAACAGTAAGGCCATCCACTGTCTACTTTGTGTGACATCTAGAATTGTCAGCATTGTTCCAGCACTGCACTGCTGGGTATTTTGGGGACTAAGAGTCATTCAATATATTTTTTTTTTTTTGAGACGGAATCTCGCTCTGTCCCAGGCTGAAGTGCAGTGACTGGATCTTGGCTCACTGCAAGCTCCACCTCCCGGGTTTACGCCATTCTCCTGCCTCAACCTCCCGAGTAGCTGGGACTACAGGCGCCCGCCACCTCGCCCGGCT
>NW_012114566.1:0-415 GCF_000951035.1 Colobus angolensis palliatus
AGGCTACTCAGGGGTCAGGGACCCACTTGAGCAGGCAGTCTGTCCCTTCTCAGATCTCAACCTCCATGTTGGCAGATCCACTGCTCTCTTCAAAGTTGTCAGACAGAGTCGTTCGCGTCTGCACAGGCCTCCGCTTCTTCCCCTGTTATTTTTTTAGCTGAGCCTTGTCCCCAGAGTTGGAGCCTACAGAGACAGGCCGGTTTCCTTGAGCTGCTGTGAGCTCCACCCAGTTGGAGCTTCCCAGCGGCTTTGTTTACCTACTTAAGCCTCAACAATGGTGGGTGCCCCTCCCCCAGCCTTGCTGCTGCCCTGCAGTTAGATCGCCGCAGACTGCTGTTTTAGCAAGGAGGGAGGCTCCAGGGGCATGGGACCCTCCCGGCCTGACGTAGGGCATATTCTCCTGGTGTGTTAGTTA
>NW_012114566.1:814-1201 GCF_000951035.1 Colobus angolensis palliatus
CTGCTTCAGCTCTCACTGGTCGGGCTGCAACAGCTGACCAGCACTGATTGTCCGGCACTCACTAGTGAGATGACCCCAGTACCTCAGTTGAAAATTCAGAAATCACCGGTCTTCTGTGTCCTTCGCCCTGGGAGTTGGAGACTGGAGCTGTTCCTATTCCTCCATCTTGCTCCACTCTTCTGAGTTTTTATAAGAGGATGTTTCCTATGCCACCAAAAGCTTCAATGTGCTCCAAAATATCCCATTGTGGATTCCAGTAAAACAGTGTTAGTAAACTGCTCAGTGAAAACTGCAGTGTAATACTGTGAGTTGAATTCACATGTCATAAAGCACTTTCTCAGAAAGATTCTTTCTATTTTTATCCGAGAATATTTTCTTTTTCACCAT
>NW_012114566.1:1757-1987 GCF_000951035.1 Colobus angolensis palliatus
TAAGTGCGATGTGGTGCTGAGAAGAATGTATATTCTGTTGATTTCTAGTGGAGAGTTCTTTAGATGTCTATTAGGTCCGCTTGGAGCAGAGATGAGTTCAATTCCTGGATATCCTTGTTAACTTTCTGTCTCATTGATCTGTCTAATGTTGACTGTGGAGTGTTGAAGTCTCCCATTATTATTGTATGGGAGTCTAAGTCTCTTTGTAAGTCTTCAAGGAGTTGCTTTAT
>NW_012114566.1:2037-5483 GCF_000951035.1 Colobus angolensis palliatus
CATGAAAAGAATGGTGTAACTCTGTGAGATGAATTCACAAATCACAAAGCAGTTTCTGAGTAAGCTTCTATCTGGTTTTTGCCTGAAGATATTTCCTTTTTCACCGTTTGCCTCAATATGCTCATGAATATCCCATTGTAGATTCCAGAAAATAGTGTTAGCAAACTGGTATATGAAAAGAAAGGTGTAAATCTGTGAGATGAACTCACACATCACAAAGCAGTTTCACAGAAAGCTTCTTTTTGGTTTTTATCTGAGGATATTTCCTTTGTCACCATAGGTTGCAATGTGCTCAAAAATATCCTGTTGCAGATTCCACAAAAACAGTGTTATCAAACTGCTCTTTGAGAAGAATGGCATCATACTGTAAGATGAATTCCAACATCACAAAGCTGCTTCTCGGAAAGCTTCTTTCTAGTTTTTATCTGAGGATATTTCCTTTTTCACTATAGGCCTCAAGTTGCTCTGGAATATCCCATTGCAGATTTCATGAAAACAGTGTTAGCAAACTGTCCCATGAAAAGAAAGGTGTATCTCCATGAAACGTATTAACACATCAGAAAAAACATTCTCAGAAACCTTCTTTCTTGCTTTACCTGAGGTTATTTCCTTTGTCACCATAGGCTTCAATGTGATCTAAAATATTCCTTCTCAGATTCCACAAAAACACTGCTACCAAGCTGATCTGTGAAAAGGATCATGTAACACTGTGTAATGAATTAACACATCATGAAATGGTTTCTCTTAAAGCTTCTATCTAGTTTTTATATGAGGATATTGCATTTGTCACCATAAGCTTCAAAGCACTACAAAGTATACTATTGTAGATCCCAAGAAAAAGTGTTAGCAAACTGCTCAATGAAAAGAACAGTGTAACTCTGTGAGATGTATTCACACATCACAAAGCAGTTTCTCAGAAAGCTGCTTTCTAATTTTTATCTGAGGATATTTCCTTTTTCAATATAGGCCTCAAGGTGCTCCCAAATATCCCTTTGCAGATTCCAGGAAAATAGTGTAAGCAAACTCCTCCATGAAAAGAAAGGTATATCTCTGTGAGGTGAATTCACAGATCACAAAGAACTTTCTCAGAAAGCTTCTTTCTACTTTTTATCTGAGGATACTTCTTCCTTTGTCAGCATAGACTTCAAAGTGATACAAAATATCCCTTCTCACATTCATCAGAAACAAGGCTACCAAAGTTTTCCATGGAAAGAATTGTGTAATGCTGTGAGGTGAAATGACATATCACAAAGGGAATTCTCAGATGGCTTCTTTCTAATTTTTATATGAGGATATTTCCTTTTTCACTACAGTCATTAAGGCGTTCCAGAATATCCCATTGCAGATTCCTTGAAAAGAGTGTTAGCAAACTTTTCCGTGAAAAAAAAGGTATAAATCTGTGAGATGAATTCCCAAATCACAAAGCAGTTTCTCAGAAAGTTTCTTTTTGTGTTTTGTCTGAGGCTATTAAATTTTTCACCATAGGCTTCAATGTGCTCCCAAATATCCTGTTGCAGATTCCACAAAAACAGTGTTATCAAACTACTCAAAGAAAAGAACAGTGTCACTCTGTGAAATGAATTCACACATCACAAATCACTTTCTCAGAAAGCTTCTTTCTAGTTTTTATCTGACAGTATATCCTTTGAAACCATAGGCCTTAATGTGCTCCCAAATATCCCATTGCAGATTCCAGGATAACAGTGTTAACAAACTGTGCAATGAAAAGAAAGTTGTAACTCTGTGATACGAATTCATACATCACAAAGAACATTCTCAGAAAGCTTCTTTCTGGTTTTTATCTGTGGATATTTCCTTTGTCACCATAAGTTTCAGTGCGATCTGAAATATCCCTTCTCATATTTCCCCAAAACAGTGCTGCCTAACTGTTCCATGATAAAAATGGCGTAACTCTGTGAGATGAATTCACATATCACAATGCAGATTCTCACAAAACTTCTTTCTAGTTTTTATCTGAGGATATTTCCTTTTTCACCATATTCCTCAATGTGCTCTCGAATATCCCATTGCAGAAGAAATGAAAAAAGTGTTAGCAAACTTTTCAGTGAAAAAAAAAGGTGTAACCCTGTGAGGTGAATGCACACATCACAAAGCCATTTTACAGAAGGCTTCTCTCTGGTTTTTATCTGAGGATATTTTCTTTGTCACCATAGGCTTCAAAGCAATCCAAAATATCCCTTCTCAGATTCCCCAAAATCAATGCTACCAAACTGATTCATGAAAAGGATCGTGTAACTCTGTGAGATGAAATAACACATCACAAAACAGTTTCTCAGAAAGCTTCTTTCTAATTTTTATATGAGTATATTTCCTTTTTCACTATAAGCCTAATGTGCTCTGGAAATTCCATTGCAGATACCATGAAAAGAGCGATAGCAAAGTGCTCCATGAAAAGAGATGTGTAACTCTGTGAGAAGAATTCACACATCACAAAGAAGTTTCTCCGAAAGATTTTATGTAGTTTTTGTTTGAGGATATTTCCCTTTTCACCATTTGCCTCAATTTTCTCACCAATATCCCTTTGCAGATTCCACGAAAATAGTGTTGGCAAACTGCTCCATGGAAAGAAACGTGTAACTCTGTGTGATGAATTCCCATATCACAATGCAGTTTCTCAGAAAACTTCTTTCTTGTTTATATCTGAGGATATTTCCTTTTTCACCATATTGCTCAATGTGTTCTCGAATATCCAATTGCAGAATAAAGGAAAAAAGATTCAGCAAACTTCTCAATGTAAAAAATGGTGTAACTCTGAGATGTTTTCACACATCACAAGCTGTTTCTCAGAAAGTTTCTTTTTGGTTTTCTTCAGAGGATTGTTCCTTTGTCACCATAGAGTTCAATGTGCTCCCAAATATCCTATTGCAGATTCCAGGAAAACAGTGTTATCAAACTGATCCATGAGGGGAAAGGTTTAACTCCGTGAGATGAATTCAAACATCACAAAGAACTTTCTGAGAAAGATTCTTTCTAGTATTTATCAGAGGATATTTCCTTTGTCACCATAGGCTTCAATAAGATCCAAAATATACTTTCTGAGATTCCCCAAAGATACTGCTACTAAACTCGTACATGACAATGATCGTGTACTTCTGTGACATGAAATAACATATCACAAAGCTGTTTCTCAGAAAGCTTCCTTCTAGTTTTTATATAAGGATATTTCATTTTTCACTATATCTCAAAGTGCTCCAGACTATCTTATTGCAGTTTCCATTAAAACACTGTTAACAAACTGCTCCATGAAAAGAGAGGTGTAACTCAGTGAGATGAATTCACACGTCACAAAGTCTTTTCTCAGAAATCTTCTTTCTAGTTTTTATCTTAGGATATTTCCTTTCTCACCATAGGCTTCAATGAGACCAAAATATCTCTTTTCAGATTCCCCCAAAACACTGCTACCAAAATTTTCCATGAAAAGAATC
>NW_012114566.1:5533-14043 GCF_000951035.1 Colobus angolensis palliatus
AAAAGAAACGTGTAACTCTTTGAGATGAACTAACATATCACAAAGCAGTTTCTCAGAAAGCTTCTTTCTAGTTTTTATATGAGGATATTTCCTTTGTCAGCATACCCTTCAAGGTGCTCCGAAATACCCCATTGCAGATTCCAAGAAAGCAGTGTAAACCAACAGCTCAATGCAAAGAGCAATGTAACTCTGTGAGACAAATTCACACATGACTAAGCAGTTTCTCAGAAAGCTTCTTTGTAGTTTTTATCTGAGGGTATTTCCTTTCTCACCATAGGACTCAGTGCGCTCCCAAGTATCCCTTTGCAGATTCCATGAAAACAGTGTTAGCAATCTGCTCCATGAGAAGAAACGTGTAACACTGTGAGATGAATTCACACATCACAAATAACCTTCTCAGAAAGCTTCTTTCTCATTTTTACCTGAGGACATTTTCTTTGTCACCATAGGCTTCAAAGGGATCAAAAATATTCCTTCTCAGATTCACCAAAAACAGTGCGACCAAACAGCTCCATGTAAAGAATGGTGTAACTCTGTGAGATGAATTCACACATCACAAAGCAGTTTCTCATAAAGCTTCTTTCTAGTTTCTATCTGAGGATATTTCCTTTTATCCCCATATTCCCCAATGTGCTCTGGAATACACCAATGCTGATTCCCTGAAAAAAGTGTTAGCAAATTTCTCATTAAACAGAATGCTGTAACTATGAGTTATGAATTCACACGTCACAAAGGAGCATCTCAGAAAGCTTCTTTCCAGTTTTTGTCTGAAGATTTCTCCCTTTACAACACTTGCCTCAATTTCCTCGTGAATATCCCTTTGCAGATTCCATGAAAATTGTGTTAGCAAACCGCTCCATGAAAATAAAGGTGTGAATATGTGAGATGAATTCCCACATGGCAAAGCAGTTTCTCAGAAAGCTTCTTTTTGGTTTCTGTCTGATGATATTCTCTTTGTCACCCTAGGCTTCAATGGGCTCTCAAATATCCAATTGCAGATTCCATGCAAATTGTGTTATCAAACTGCTCAATGAAAAGAAGAGTGTTACTCTGTGAGGTGAATTCACACATCACAAAGCAGTTTCTCTGAAAGCGTCTTTGTAGTTTTTATCTGAGGATATTTCCTTTCTCACTATAGGCTTCAATGCACTACTAAATATCCCTTTGCAGATTCCACGAAAACAGTGTTAGCAAACTGCTACATGAAAAGAAAGGTGTAACTCTGTTAGGTGAATTCACACATCACCAAGAACTTTCTCAGAAAGTTTTTTTCTATATTTTATCTGAGGATATTTCCTTTGTCATCATTGGCTTCAAAGCCATTGAAAATATCCTTTCTCAGATTCCCCCAAAACAGTGCTACCAAATTGATGCATGAAAAGAATCATGTAAATCTGTGAGATAAACTAACACATAACAAAGTGGTCTCTCAAGAAACTTCCCTCTACTTTTTACATGAGGATATTTCCTTTTTCACCATAAGCTTCAACTCACTCCAAAATATCCCATTGCAGATTCCAAGAAAACAGTGTTAGCAAACTGCTCAATGAAAGAGAAAGTGCCTCTCTGAGAGATGAATTCACAAACCAGAAAGCAGTTTCTCAGAAAGATTCTTTTTGGTTTTTATCTGAGTGTATTTTCTTTTTCACCATAGGCCTCAATGTGCTCCCAAATATCCCTTGGCAGATTCCACGAAAACAGTGTTAGCAAGCTGCTCCATGAAAAGCAAAGTGTATCTCTGTGAGATGAATTCCCACATCACAAAGAAGTTTCTCAGAAAGCTTCTTTTAGTTTTTATCTGAATTTATTTACTTATTCCCCATAGGCTTGATTGCAGTTCAAAATATCCCTTCAGATTCCCCAAAAGCAGTGCCAACAAACTGCTCCATGAAAAGACTCATGTAAATTTGTGAGGTGAATTCACAAAGCTTTCTCAGAAAGCTTCTTTCTAGTTTTTGTCTGTGAATATTTCCTTTGTCACTAGAAGCTTCAATGCCCTCCAAAATATCTCATTGCAGATTCCAACAAAAACGTGATAGCAAACTGCTCAATGAAAAGAAGAGTGTAACTCTGTGAGATGAATTCACACATCACAAAAGAGTTTCTCAGAAAGCTTGTTTTTGTTTTTTTATCTGAGGATATATCCTTTGTCACCATGGGCTTCAATGAACTCCAAAACATCCTATTGCAGATTCTACGAAAAGAGTGTTAGCAAACTGTCCAATGAAAAGAAGCGTGTATCTCTGTGAGATAAATTCACACATCACAAAGCAGTTTCTCTGAAATATTCTCACCAGTTTTGATCTGATGATATTTCCTTTGTCACCCTAGGCTTTGATGCAATCAAAGATATACCTTCTCAGATTCCCCAACAAGAGTGGTGCCAACTGATATAAGAAAACAATGGTGTAACTATGTGAGATGAATTCACACATCACAAAGCAGTTTCTCAGTAAACTTCTTTCTAGTTTTATCTGAGGATATTTCCTTTTTCACTATAGGCCTCAATGTGCTCCCAAATATCCCTTTGCAGTTTTCATGAAAACAGTGTTAGCAAACTGCTCCATGAAGAGAAAGGTGTAACTATTTGAGAACAATTCATACATCACAAAGAACTATCTCAGAAAGATATTTTCTAGTTTTTATCTGAGGATATTTCCTTTGTCACCATAGGCTTCAAGGTGATCCAAAATATTCCTTCTCAGATTCATCAAAAACAGTGCTAACAAACTGCTCCATGAAAAGAAAGATGTAAGTCTGTGAGATGAACTCACACATCATAAGGCAGTTTATCAGAAAGCTTCTTTCTAGATTTTGTCTGTGGATATTTCCTTTGTCACCATAAGCTTTAATGTGCTCCAAAATATCCCATTGCAGATTCGAAGTAACCAGTGTTAGCAAACTGCTCAATGAAAGGAATAGTGTAACTATGAGAGATGAATTCACACATCAGAAAGAAGTTTCTCTGAAAGCTTCTTTCCGGTTTTTATCTGAGAATACTTACTTTTTTACCATAGGCCTCAATGTGCTCTCAAATATCCCTTGGAAGATTCCATGAAAACAGTGGAAGCCAACTGATCCATGGAAAGAAAGGTGTGGCTCTGTGACATGAATTCCCACATCACAAAGCAGGTTCTCAGAAAGCTTCTTTCTAGTTTTTATCTAAGGATATTTCCTTTGCCACCATCGGCTTCAATGCGATCCAAAATATCCCTTCTCAGATTCCCGTAAATGTGCTAACAAACTGCTCCATGAAAAGAAAGGTGAAACTCTGTGAGATGAATTCACAAATCAGAAACAGTTTCTCAGAAAGGTTCTTTCTAGCTTTTGTCTTAGGATATTTCCTTTGTCAATGTAAGCTCCAATGCACTCCAAAACATCCCCTTGCAGATTCCAACAAAACAGTGTTAGCAAACTGTTCAATGAAAAGAACAGTGTAACTCTGTGAGAGGAATTCACACATCACAAAGTAGTTTCTCAGAAAGCTTCTTTCTCGTTTTTATGTGAGGATATTTTCTTTTTCATCATATTCTTCAATGTGCTCTGGAATATCCCATCAAACATACCATGATAAAAGTGTTAGCAAACTTCTCAATGAAAAGAACAGTGTATCTCCGTGAGATGAATTAACATATCATGAAGAAGTTTCTCAGAATGATTCTTTCAAGATTTTACCTGAGGATATTTTCCATGTCACCATAGGCTTCCATGTGATCCAAAATATCCCTTCTGAGATTTCCCGAAAACATTCCTAAAAAGATGATCCATGAAAAGAAAAGTGTAACTCTGTGAGATGAGTTCATTAATCAGAAAACAGTTTCTCAGAGACCTTCTTTCTAGTTTTTCTCTGAGGATATTTCCTTTGTCACCAGAAGCTTCTTTGAACTCTGTAATATCGCATTGCAGATTCCAAGGAAACAGTGTTAACAAACTGCTTAATGAAAATAACAGTGTAACTCTTAGAGATGAATTCACAAAACACAAAGAAGTTTCTCAGAAAGTTCTTTTTGGTTTTTATTTGACGATATTTTCTTTGTCACCATAGGCTTCAAGTCAATCCAAAATGTCCCTTCTGACATTCCCCAAAAATAGTGCTACCAAACTGATCCATGAAAACAACTGTGTAACTCTGTGAGAAGAATTAACACATGACAAAGCGGCTTCTCAGAAACCTTCTTTGTAGTTTTTAAATGAATATATTTCCTTTGTCACCATAAGGTTCAATGTGTTTTAAAATATCCCATTGTGGATTCCAAGAAAACAGTGTTAGCAAACTTCTCAATGGAAAGAATAGGGTAAGTCTGTGAGTTGAATTCAAACATCATTAAGCAATTTCTCTGAATGCTTCTTTTTGGTTTTTAACTGAAGATATATCCTTTGTCATCATAGTCTTCAATGAGCTCCCAAGCATCCTATTGCAGATTCCACAAAAACAGTGTTAGCAATCTTCTCTATGACAAGAACAGTGTTACTTGGTGAGATGAATTCACGTATCACAAAGCAGTTTCTCAGAAAACTTCTTTCTATTATTTAGCTGATGATATTTCCTTTTACTCTATAGGCCACAACATGCTCCCAAATATCCCTTTGCAGATTCCACGAAAACAGTGTTATCATACTTCTCCATGAAAAGAAAGTTATAATTCTGTGAGATGAATTGACACATCACAAAGAACTTTCTCAGAAAGCTTCTTTCTAGTTTTTGTCAGAGGATATTTTCTTTGTCACCATAAGCTTCAATGCTATCTGAAATATCCCATTACAGATTCCAAGACAACAGTGTTAGCAAACTGCTCAATTTAAAGAACAGTGTAACTCTGTGAGATAAATTAACACATCACAAAGCAGTTTCTCAGAAAGTTTCTTTTTGGTTTTAGCCTGATGATATTTCCTTTGTCATTATAGACTTCAATGTGCTCCAAAACATCCTATTGCAGATTTTACAAAAACAGTGTTATCAAGTTGCTCTAGGAAAAGAACAGTGTAACTCTATGAGATGAATTCACACATGACAAAGTTGTTTCTCTGAAAGCATCTTTATAATTTTTATCTGAGAATATTCCCTTTTTCCCTTTAGGCCTCCATGTGCTACAAAATATCTGTATTCAAATTACATGAAAATGGTGTTAGCACACTGCTTCATGAAAAGAAAAGTGTTCCTCTGTGAGATGAATTCACACATCCCGGAGAGCTTTCTCAGAAAAGTTTTTTCTATTTTTTATCTGAGGATATTTCCTTTGTCACCATAGTTTTCAATGTGATCTAAAATATCCCTTCTCAGATTCCCAAAAAACATTGCTACCACACTGCTCCTTGCAGAGTATCATTAAAGTCTGTTAGATGAATTCACAAATCACAAAACAGTTTCTCAGAAAGCTTTTTTCTGCTTTAGCTCTGAGGATGTTTACTTTTGTCACCATAAGCTTCAATGCACCGCGAAATATCCCATTGTGGATTCTAAGAAAACAGTGCTACCAAACTGCTCCACGAACAGAATCATGTAACACTGTGAGATGAATTCACAAATCACAGTTTCTCAGAAAGTTTCTTCCTAGTTTTTGTCTGAGGATATATCCTTTTTAAAAATAGGTCTCAATGAGCTCATGAATATCCCTTTGCAGATTCCACAAAAACAGTGTTAGAAAACTGTTCCATGAAAAAAACAGTGTAAATATCTGAGATGAATTCGCACATCACAAAGTAGTTTCTCAGAAAGTTTCTTTTTGGTTTTTCTCTGAGGATAATTCCTTCACCACCATAGGCTTCAATGCGCTCCCAAATATCCTATTGCAGATTCCCCAAAAACAGTGCTACAAAACTGATCCATGAAAAGAATCATGTAACTCTGTGAGATGAATTAACACATCACAAAGCAGTTTCTCAGAAAGCTTCTTTCTAGTTTTTATACGAGGATATTTCCTTTATCACCATAGGCCTCAAAGCACTGAAAAATATCCCTTTGCAGATTCCATGAAAACACAGTTCACACACTGCTTCATGAAAAGAAAGGTGTACCTCTGTGAGTTGAATCCACACATCACAAAGAACTTTCTCAGAACGCTTCCTGCTAGTCTTTATCTGAGGATATTTCCTTTGCCACCTTAGACTTCAATGCAATCCAAAATATCCCTTCTCAGTTTCCCCCAAAACAGTGCTATCATACTGATCCATGAAAAGAACCATGAAACTCTGTGAGGTGAAATCACAAATCATAATGCAGTTTCTCAGAAAGATTTCTTCTAGTTTTTTTCTGAGGATAATTCCTTTGTCACCCTAAGCTTCCAAGTGCTCCAATAGGCCCCATTGTAGATTCCAAGAAAACAGTGATAGCATGCTGCTCCATGAAAAGAAAAGTGTACCTCCATAAGATGAATTAGCATATCACAAAGGGGTTTCTCAGAAAGCTTCTTTCCATGCACTACAGAATATAACTTTGGAGATTCCACGAAAACAGTGATGGCAAGCTGTTTACTGAAAAGAATTTTGTAACTCTGTGAGATGAATTCACACAACACAAAGCAGTTTTCTATGCCTTTCTCAGAAAGCTTCCTTCTACTTCATATCTGAGCATAATTCCTTTTTCACCATAGGCCTCAAAGTTCTCCCAAATTCCCTTTGCAGATTCCACAAAAACTGTGTTAGCAAACTGCTCCATGAAAGGAAAGGTGTAATTCTGTGGGATGAAATCACACATTGCAAAGAACTTTCTCAGAATGCTTCTTTCTACTTTTGATTTTAGGATATTTCCTTAGTCACCCTAGGCTTCAATGCAATCCAAATTATCCCTTTTCAGGTTCCCCAAACACAGTGCTACAAAACTGCTCTATGAAAAGAATCATGTAATGCTGTGAGATGAACTAACACATCTCAAAGTGGTTTCTCAGAAAGCTTTTTTTTGTTTTCATGTGAGGATATTTCCTTTGTAACCATAGGTTTCAATGCGATCCAAAATATCCCTTCTCAGATTCCCCAAAAAGAGAGCTATCAAACTGATCCATGAAAACCATCATGTAATTCTGTGAGATGCATTCACAAATCACAAAGTAGTTTCTCAGATAGTGTCTTTGTAGTTTTTGTCTGAGGATATTTCCTTTTACACAATAAGATTCAATGCACTCTGAAATATTGCATTTTAGAATCCAAGAAAACAGTGTTAGACAACTCCTCAATGAAAAGAACAGTGTAACTCTGTGAACTGAATTCACACATCACAAAGCAGTTTCTCAGAAAGCTTCTTTTTGGTTTTTCTATGAGGATATTTTCATTGTCAACATAGGCTTCTCTGTGCTCCCATATACACTATTTCAGATTCTATGAATCCTGTGTTATCAAACTGCTCAATGAAAAGGACGGTGTAACTGTGTGAGATGAACTCATGAATCACAAAGCAGTTTCTCAGAAAGCTTCTTTCTATTTTTTATCTGAGAATATTTTCTTTTTCACTCTAGGGCTAAATGTGCTCCCAAATATCCCTTTGCAGATTCCAGGAAAACAGTGTTAGCCAACTGCTACATGAAAAGACAGGTGTATCTCTGTGAGTTGAATTCACATATCAAAAAGAACTTTCTCAGAAAGCTTCTTTTTAGTTTTTTTCTGAGGATATTTCCTTAGTCATCACAGGCTTCAATGAAATCCCAAATATCCTTTCTCAGAATTCCCAGAAACAGTGCTAAAAACTGATCCATGAAAAGAATAATGTAACTCTGTGAGATGAATTAACGCATCACAAAGAGGTTTCTCAGAACACTTTTTTCTAGTTTTTATGTGAGGATATTTCCTTTGTCACCATAAGCTTCAAGTCACTTCAAAATATCCCACTGCAGATTCTAAGAAAACAGTGTTAGCAAACTGCTCAATGGAAAGAACAGTGTAACTCTGTGACATGAAGTCACACATCAAAAAGAAGTTTCTCATAAAGCTTCTTTCTAGTTTTTTTATGAGGATACTTCCTTTTTCACAAAAAGCTTCAATGTGCTCCAAAATACACCATTGCACATCCCAAGAAAACAATGTTAGCAAACTTCTCAATGAAAAGAACAGTGTATCTCTGTGAGTTGAATTCACACATCACAAAGAAGTTTCTCAGAAAATTTCTTGGTAGTATTTATATGAGAATATTTCCTTTTTCACTGTCAGCCTCAATGCACTCCCAAATATCCCTTTTCAGATTCCACAAACACTCTGTTAGCAAACTGCTCCATTAAAGGAAAGGTGTAACTCTGTAAGATGAATTCACACATCACAAAGAACTTTCTCAGAAAGTTTCTTTCTAGTGTTTATCTGACAATATTTTCTTAGTCAAGATAGGCTTCAATGCCATCCAAAATATCCCTTCTCAGATTCCCCAGAAACAGCATTACCAAACTGTTCTATGAAAAGCATCATGCAATTCTGTGAGATGAATTAAGACATCACAAAGTGATTTCTCAGACAGCCTATTTCTAGTTTTTATATGAGGATATTTTCTTTGTCACCATAAACTTCAATGTGCTCTGACATATCCCATTGTA
>NW_012114566.1:14708-20049 GCF_000951035.1 Colobus angolensis palliatus
TAGATTCCATGAAAAAAAGTGTTATCAAACTGCTCAATGAAAAGAATGATGTAGCTCTCTGAGATGAATTGACACATCACAAGGCAGTTTCTCAGAAAGCTTCTTTCTAGTTTTTATTTGAGGATATTTGCTTTTCACTATATGCCTCAATGCGCTCCCAAATATTCCTTTGAAGGTTCCATGAAAACAGTGTTACCAATCTGCTCCATGAAAAGAAAGGTGTAACCTTGTGAGTTGAATTCATACATCACAAAGAACTTTCTCAGAAATCCTCTTTCCAGTTTTGATCTGAGGATATTTCCTAAGTCACCATAGGCTTCAATGTGATCCAAATATGCCTTTTCATTTTCCCCAAAAACAGTACTACCAAAGTGATAAATGAAAATAATCGTGTAACTCTATGAGATGAATTAATACATTTCAAAATGGGTTCTCAGAAAGCTTCTTTCTAGTTTTTATATGAGGATATTTCCTTTGTCACCCTTAGTTTCAATGTTCTCCCAAATATCCCATTGCAGATTCGAAGAAAACAGTGTTTGCAAACTGCTCAATAAAAAGAACGGTGTATCTCTATGACATGAACTCAAAAACAGCAAAGCAGTTTCTCATAAAGCTTCTTTCTAGTTTTTGTATCAGAATATTTCCTTTGTCACAATAAGCTTCAATGTTCTCTGAAATATCGCATTGCAGATTTGAAGAAAACAGTGTTAGCAAAGTGCTCAATGAAAAGAACAATGTAACTATGTGAGATGAATTCTCTCATCATAAACTGCTTCTCAGAAATCTTCTTTTTCGTTTTTCTATGATTATATTTCCTTTGTTACCATAGGCATTCAATGCAATCAAAAATATCCCTTCTTAGATTTCCCAAAACAGTGCTACCAAACTGTTCCATGTAAAGAGTCATGTAACTCTGTGAGATGAATTCAGAAATTACAAAGCAGTTTACCACAAAGCTTCTTTCTAGTTTTTGCCTGAGTTTATTTCCTTTGTCACCATAAGCTTCAATGATTTCTAAAATATACAATTGCAGATTCCAAGAAAAAAGTCTTAGCAAAGTACTGAGTGAAAAGGGCGGTGTACCTCTGTGAGATGAATTCATGAATCACAAAGCACTTTCTCAGAAAGCTTCTTTATGTTTTTTATCTGAGGATATTACTTTTTTTCACTATAGATCTCAATGCAATCCCAAATATCCCTGTGCAGATTCCACAAAAGCAGTGTTATCAAAATGCTCCATGAAAAGAAAGTCATAACTCTGTCAGATGAATTGACAAATCATGAAGCAGATTCTCAGAAAGCTTCTTTCCTGTTCTTACATGAGGATATTTCCTTTGTCACCAAAGGCTGCAATGCAATACAAAATATCCCTTCTAAGTTTCCCAAGACAGTGCTATAAAGATGATCCATGAAAGGAAACATGTAACTCTGTGAGGTGAATTAGCACATCATAAAGCAGTTTCTCAGAAAGCTTCTTTCTAGTTTTTATATGAGAATATTTCCTTTGTCACCCTAAGCTTCAATGCACTCCAAAATATCCCATTGCAGATTCCAAGAAGAGTGTAGCCAAACTGCTGAATGACACAGTGTAACTATGTGAGAGGAATTCACACATCACAAAAAACTTTCTCAGAAAGCTTATTTCTAATTTTTATTTGAGGATATTTCCTTTGTCACCATAAGATTCAAAGCACTCCAAAATATGAGATTGCAGACTCCAAGTAAACAGTGTTAGAGCACTGCTCAATGAAAATAACAGTGTAACTCTATAAGGTGAATTCACACATCACAGTATTGTTTCACAGTAAGCTTCTTTTTGGTTTTTGTCTGAGGATATTTCCTTTTTTACGATCATCCTCAACTCGCTCCAAAATATTTCTTTGTAGACTCCATGAAAGCAGTGTTAGCACACCGCTACATGAAAGAAAGGTGTAACTCTGTGAGATGAGTTCACACGTCACAAAGAACTTTCTCAGAAAGATTCTTTCTAGTTTGTATCTGAGGATATTTCCTTTGTCACCATAGGCTTCAATGAGAATTCAATCTGAGAATTATCCCTTCTCAGATAAACAGTGCTACCAAACTGATCCATGAAGAGTATCATGTAACTCTGTCAGATGAATTAACCCTTCAAAAGGCTGTTTCTCAGAAAGATTTTTTTCTAAATTTCGTATGAGGATATTTCATTTGTCACCATAGGCTTCAATGCTATCCAAAATATCCATTCTCAGATTCCACAAAGAGAATGCTAAAAAATTTCTCGGTGCAAATAATCCTGTAACTCTGTGAGATGAATTCACAAATCACAAAGCATTTTCTCAGAAAGCTTCTTTCTAGTTTTTTCCTGAGGATAGTTTCTTTACCACCATAGGCCTCAAAGCGCTTGGGAGTATCCCTTTGCAGATTTCACAAAAACAGTGTCAGCAAACTGCTCGATGGAAAGAAAGATGTAACTCTGCGAGATGAATTCATACATCACAAAGAACGTTCTCAGAAAGCTTCTTTCTAGTTTTTATCTGAGGATATTTCCTTTGATATGATAGGCTTCAATGTGATCCAAAATATCCCTTCTCAGATTCCCCAAAAATCGTGACATTAAACTGCACCATGAAAAAAATGGTGTAACTCTGTGAGATTATTCAAACATCACATAACTGTTTCTCAGAAATCTTTATACTAGTTGTTATCTCAGCATATTTCCTTTTTCACCATATTCCCCAATGCTCTCCATAATATTCCACCACAGATTCCACAAGTAAAGTGTTATCCAACTTCTCAATGAAAAAAAAGGTGTAACTCTGTGAGATGAATTCAAACATCACAGAGCTGTTACTCAGAAATCCCTTTTCTAGTTTTTGTCTGAGGATATTTTCTTTTTCACCATTTGCCTCAATGCACTCGTGAATATCCCTTTACAGATCCCATGAAAATAGTGTTTGCAAACTGCTCCATGGAAAGAAAGGTGTAAATCTGTGATATTAATTCATACATCACAAAGTAGTTTCTCAGAATGCTTCTTTTTGATTTTTTCTTAGGATATTTCCTTTGTCACCATAGGGTTCAATGCACTCCCAAATGTCCTATTTCAGATACCACGAAAACAGTGTTATCATACTACTCAATGAAAACTACCATGTACCTCTGTGAGATGAATTCACACATCCAAAAATAGTTTCTCAGAAGGTTTATTTCTAGTTTTTATCTGAGGATGTTTCCTTTTTCACCATAGGCCTCAATGTGATATCCCAACGCAGATGCCACGAAAAGAGTGTTAGCAAACTGCTCCATGAAAAGAAAGGTGTAACTCTGTGAGATGAATTCAAACATCACAAAGGACTTTCTCAGAATTCTTCTTTGTAGTTTCTGTCTGAGGATATCTCGTTTGTCACCATAGGCTTTAATGTGATACAGAATGTCCCTTCTCAGATTCCCCAAAAGCAGTGCTATCAAACTGATCCATGAAAAGAATCGTGGAACACTCTGAGATGAATTAACCCATCAAAAAAGGGGTTCTCAGAAAGCTTCTGTCTTGTTTTTATATGAGGATATTTCCTTCATCACGCTAAGCTTTGATGCGCTCTGAAATATCAGATTGCAGATTCCAAGAAAACAGTGTTAGCAAACTGCTCAATGAAAAGAACAGTGTAAATCTGTAAGTTTAATTCACACATCACAAAGCAGTTTCTCAGAAAGCTTCTTTCTAGTTTTGTCTGAGGATATTTCCTTTTTCACCATAGGCATCAAAGCGCTCCCAAATATCCTTTTGCGGATTCCACAAAAATCGATGTAGCAAACTGCTCCATGAAAAGAAAGGTGTAAACCTGTGAGATGAATTCAGAAATCACAAAGCAGTTTCACAGAAAGCTTCTTTGTGGTTTCTGTCTGAGAATATTTCCTTTTTTACGATCAGTATCAAATCACTCCCAAATATCCCTTTGCAGAGTCCACAAAAACAGTGTTAGCAAACTGCCCCATGAAAAGAAAGTTGTAACTCTCTGAAATGAATTCACACATCACAAAGAACTTTCTCATAAAGCTTCCTTGTAAGTTTTATCTGAGGATAGTTCCTTTGTCACCATAGGCTTCAATGTGATCCAAACTTTCCCTTCTCACTTTCCAAAAATAAAGTGCTACCAAACTGACTCATGAAAAAAATCGTGCAACTCTGTGAGATGAGTTAACACTTCACAAAGCAGTTTCTCAGAAAGCTTCTTTCTAGATTTTATGTGAGCATATTTCCTTTGTCACCATAATCTTTAATGCACACCAAAACATCCCATTGCAGATTCCCAGAAAACAGTTTTAGCCAACTGCTCAATGAAAAGAACAGTGTAACTGTGAGATGAATTCACACATCACAAAGCAGTTTCTCAGAAAGCTTCTTTCTGGTTTTTGTCTGAGGATATTTCCTTTTTCACCATAGCATCTATGCGCTCCCAAATTCCATTTGCAGATTCCAGGAAAACAGTGTTAGCACACTGCTCCATGAAAAGAAAGGTCTAACTCTGTGAGAATAATTCACACGTTACAATGAACTTTCTCAGACAGCTTCAATCTAGTATTTATCAGTGGATATTTCCTTTGTCACCACAGACTTCAAAGCAATCCAAAATATCCCATATAAGATTCTCCAAAAACAGTGCTAGCAAACTGCTCCATGAGAGAGTGGTGTAACTCTGTTAGATGAATTAACAAAACACACAGTGGTTTCTCAGAAAGCATCTTTCTAGTTTTTCTATGAGGATACTTCCTTTGTCACCATAGGATTCAATGTGCTCCCTTATATCCTATTGCAGATTCTATGAAAACAGTGTTATCAAACTTCTCAATAAAAAGAGCAGTGCAACTCTGTGATGTGAACTCACACATCACAAAGCAGTTTCTCAGAAAGTTTATTTTTGGTTTTTATCTGATGATATTTTATTTGTCACCATAGGCTTCAACGAGATCCAATATATACCTTCTCAGATTCCCCAAAAACAGTGCTACCAAACTGAAAAATGAAAAGTATCGTGTACCTCTGTGAGATGAATTAACACATCACAAAGTAGTGTCTCAGAAAGCTTCTTTCTAGTTTTTATATGATGATATTTCACTTGTCACCATAAGCTTCAATGTGCTTCAAAATACCCCATTGCATATTCCAAGAAAGCAGTGTTAGCAAGCTGCTCAATGAAAAGAACAGTGTAAGTCTGTGAGCTGAATTCACACATCACAAAGCAGTTTCTCAGAGAGCTTCTTTTTGTTTTTTTTCTGGGAGGATATTTCTTTAGTCTCCATAGACTTCAATATACTGTCAAGTATCCTGTTGCAGACTCCACAAAAACAGTGTTATCTAACT
>NW_012114566.1:20669-26433 GCF_000951035.1 Colobus angolensis palliatus
GTATCTCTGTGAGGTGAACTAATACATCACAAAGCACTTTCTCAGAAAGCTTCTTTCTAGGTTTTATATGAGATTTTTCTTTTGTCGCCATAAGCCTAAACATCCCATTGCAGATTCCAAGAAAACAGTGTTAATGAGCTGCTCAATGAAAAGTACAGTGTAACTCTGTGAGATGAATTCACACATCACAGATCAGTATCTCAGAAAGCTTCTTTTTAGTTTTTATCTGAGGATATTGCCTTTTTCACTAGAGACCTCAATTCGCTCTGAAATACTCCTTTGCAGATGCCACGGAAACAGTGTTAGCAACCTAATCCATGAAAAGAAAGGTATAATTCTGTGATATGAATTGACACATCACAAAGTGGTTTCTCAGAAAGCTTCATTCCAGTTTTCATCTGATGATATTTCCTTTGTCACCATAGGCTTCAATGTGATCCAAATTATTCTTCTCAGATTCCCCAAAAGCAGTGCTACCAAACTAACCCATGATCAGAATAATGTAACTCTGTGAGATGAATTAACACACCACAAAGCAGTTTCTCAGAAAGCTGTTTTCCAGTATTATATGAAGATATTTTCTTTGTCAACATAGGCTTAAATGTGATCCAAAATATCCCTTCTCAGATTCCCCAAAAACACTGCTAGCGAAATGATCCATGAAAAGTATCATGTGAGATGAATTATCACATCACAACGTGCTTTCTCAGAAAGCTTCTTTCTGGTTTTTATATGAGATTATTTCCGTTTTCACCATAACCTTCAATGTGCTCTGAAATATTACATTTCAGATTCCAAGAAAACAATGTTAGCAAACTGCTCAATGAAAAGAACAGTGTAAGTCTGTGAGATGAATTCACACATCACAAAGCAGTTTCTCAGAAAGCTTCTTTCTAGATTTTATCTGAGGATATTTCCTTATTCATGATAGACCCTAATGCACTCCCAAATATCCCTTTGCAGATTCCATGGTAACAGTGGTAGCAAACTACTCCATGAAAGGAAAGATGTAACTGTATGAGATGAATTCACACATCACAAAGAAGTTTCTCAGTAGGCTTCTTCTACTTTATATCTGATGATATTTCCTTTGTCAACATAGGCTTTAATGTGATCCAAAATATTCTGTCTTGCAATCCTCAAAAACATTGCTACCAAACTGCTCCATGGAAAGAATCCTGTAATTCTATGAGATGAATTCACAAATCACAAAGCAGTTTCCCAGAAAGCTTCCTTCTAGTTATTGTCTGAGGATATTTCCTTTCTCACCGTAATCTTCCATGTGCTCCAAAATATCCCATTGGAGATTCCAAGAAAAAAGTGTTAGCAAACTGCTCCAGGAAAAGAACAGTGTAATTCTGAGAGTATTATGCAAACATCACAAAGCAGTTTCTCAGAAAACTTCTTTCTGGTTTTTCAATGAGGATATTTCCTTTGTCACCATAGGTTTCAATGTGCTCCCAATTATCCTATTACACATTCTGGGAAAACAGTGCTATCAAGCTGCTTAATGAAAAGAATGGTGTAATTCTGTGAGATGAATTCACACATCACAAAGCATTTTCTCAGAAAGCTTCTTTCTAATTTTTATCTTAGGGTATTGCCTAATTCACTTTAGGCCTCAATGCATTCTGAAATATCCCTTTGCAGATTCCACAAAAATAGTGTTAGCAAAATGCTCCATGAAAATAAAGGTGTAACTATGTGAGATGAATTCACACAACACAAAAACATTTCTCAGAATGCTTCTTTCTAGTTTTTATCTGAGGATATTTCCTTTGTCACTATAGGTTTCAATGCAATCCAAAGTATCCCTTCTCAGATTCCACAAAAACAGTGTTACCAAACTGATCCATGGTAGGAATCATGTAACTCTGTGAGGTGAATTAACACATCAAAAACAGATTCTCAGAAGGCTCCTTTCTAGTTTTTTACGATATTAATTGCTTTGTCACCATAAGCTTCAATGTTCTCTGAAATATCCCATTGCAGAATCCGAGAAAATAGTGATAACAAACTGCTCAATTAAAAGGATGTTGCAACTCTGTAAGCTGAATTCCCCCATCACAGAGTAGTTTCTCAGAAAGCCTCTTTTTGGTTTTTCAATGAGGATATTTCCTTTGTCACCATAGGTTTTAATGTGCTCCCAAATATCCTATTACACATTCCAAGAAAACAGTGTTATCACACTGCTCAGTGAAAAGAATGGTGTAACTCTGTGAGATGAATTCACACACCACAAATCATTTTCTCAGAAAGCTTTTTCCTAGTTTTCATCTGAGGATATTTCCTTTTGCACTACAGGGCTCAATGTGCTCCAAAATATTCTGTTGCAGATTTCATGAAAACAGTGTTAGCAACCTACTCCAAGAAAAGAAAGTTTTAACTCTTGGAGGTGAAATAACACATCACAAAAAAGTTTCTCAGAAAGCTTCTTTCCAGTTTTAATATGAGGATCTTTTCTTTGTCACCATAGGCTTCAATGCGATCCAAAATATCCCATCTTGAATTCTCCTAAAACACTGCTACTATTCTGATCCATGAAAACAATCCTGTAACTATGTGAGATGAATCAACACATAACAAAGCAGTCTTTCTGACAGCTTCTATCTAGTTTTTATATGAGAATATTTCCTTTTTCACCATAAGCTTCAATGCACTCTGAAATATCCTATTGCAGATTCCAAGAAAGCAGTGTTAGCAAACTGCTCAATGCAACGAATAGTGTAACTCTGTGAGATGAATTCACACATCACAAAGCAGTATCTCAAAATGCTTCTTCCTAGATTTCATCTGATGATATTTCCTTTTTCATTATAGGCCTCAAGGCACTCCCAAATATCCCTTTGCAGACTCCATGAAAACAGTGTTAGGAAACTGCTCCATGTAATGAAAGGTATAACTGTGTGAGACAAATTCACACATCACCAAGAAGTTTCTCAGAAAGCTTCTTTCTAGTTTTCATCTGAGGATATTTCCTTTGTCACCATAGGCTTCAATGCCATCCATAATATCCCTCCTCAGATTCCCCAAAAACAGTGCTAACAAGCTTATCCATGAACAGAATCATATATCTCTGAGATGAATTATCACATCACAAAGAAATTTCACAAAAAGATTCTTTCTAGTTTTTGTCTGAGGATTTTGTCTGAGCTTCAATGTGCTCCTAAATATCCCATTGCAGTTTCCAAGAAAACAGTGTTAGCAAACTGCTCAAGGGAAAGAACAATGTAACTCTCAGAGTTGTATTCACCCATCACAAAACAGTTTATCAGAAAGCTTCTTTTTGGTTTTCCTATGAGGATATTTCCTTTGTTATCATAGGTTTTGTTGCACTCCCAAATATCCTATTGCAGATTCCATGAAAAGACTGTTATCAAGCTGCTCAATGAAAATAACTGTGTAACACTGTGAGCTGAATTCACACATCACAAAGCAATTTCTCCAAATACATCTTTCTAGTTTTTATCTGATGATATTTCCTATTTCACTATAAGCCTCAATGCACTCCCAAGTATCCCTTTGCAGAATCCACAAAAACAGTGATAGCAAAGTGCTGCATGAAAGCAATCGTGTAACTCTGTGAGATGAATTCAGAAGTCACAAAGTAGTTTCTTAGAAAAATTCTTTCTAGTTTTTATCTGAGGATATTTCCTTGGTCACTATAGGCTTCAATGGGATCCAAAATATCCGCTCTCAGATTCCCCAAAAACAGTGCTACCAAACTGATCCATGAAAATAATTGTGTAACTCTGTGAGATGATTTAACACATAATAAAGTAGTTTATCAGAAAGGTTATTTCTAGTTATTGTCTCAGAATATTTCCTTTGTCACCATAAGCCTCAGTGCACTCCAAAATATCCAATTGCAGATTCCAAGAAAACAGTGTAGCACACTGCTCAGCCAAAAGAGCAGTATATCTCTGTGAGATGAATTCACCCATTACCAATCAGTTTCTCAGAAAGCTTCTTTTTGGTTTTTTTCCTGAGGATATTTTCTTTGTCACCATAGGCTTCAATGCGATACAAAATATCCCTTCTCAGATTTCCCAAAAAGAGTGCTATGAAACTGCTCCATGAAAAGAATAATGTAACTCTATGAGATGAATTCATCAGTCATGAAGCACTTCCTCAGAAAGCTTCTTTACAGTTTTGTCTAAGGATAATTTCTTTGTCACCATAACCTTCATTGCACTCCCATATATCCCTTTGCAGATTCCAGGAAATCAGTGTTTACAAACGGCTCAATGAAAATAATGGTGTAACTCTGTGAGATGAATTCACATATCACAAATCAGTTTCTCAGATTTCTGCTTCCTAATTTTTATCAGACGATACCTGCTTTTCCATCATAGTCCTCAGTGCACTCCAAAATATCACATTGCAGATTCCATGAAAACAGGGTTAGAAAACTGCTCCATGAAAAGGAGGCTGTAACTCTGTGAGATGAATTTACACATCACAAAGACCTTTCTCAGAAAACTTCTTTTTAGTTTTTATCTGAGGATATTTCCTTTGTCACCATAGGCTTCAATGTGATCCAAAATCTCCCTTCTCAGATTCCCCAAAAACAGTGCTATGTAACTGCTCCATGAAAAGAATCATGTACCTCTGTGAGATGAATTCACAAATCAAAAAGCAGTTTCTCAGAAAACTTATTTCCAATTTTTGTCTCAGATTATTTTCATTGTCACCATAAGCTTCAATGTGCTCTGAAATATCCCATTGCAGATTCCACAGAAACAGTGTTAGCAAACTGCTCAATGAAAGAACAGTGTAACTCTGTGAGATGAATTCGCACATCACAAAGCAGTTTGTCAGAAAACTTCTTTCTAGTTTTTATCTCAGGATATTTAGATTTTCACCGTAAGCCTCAATGTGTTCCCAAACATGCCTTTGCAAATTCCATGAAAACAGTGTTAGCAAACTGCTCCATGAGTAGAAAGGTATAACTCTGTGAGATGAATTCATAGATTATGAAGAACTTTGTCAGAAAGCCTCTTTCTAGTTTTTATCTGAAGATATTTCCTTTTTCACCATAGGCTTCAATGCCATCCAAAATATATCTTCTCAGATTCCCCAAAAATAATACTACCAAACTTTGCCATAAGAGAGAGGTATAACTCTGCGAGATGAATTCACAAATCACAAAGGAGTTTGTCAAGAATCTTCTTCCTAGCTTTTGTCTAGGATATATCCTTTGTCACCATAGGCTCCAATGCATGATGAAATATCTCATTGCAGGTTTGAAGAAAACAGTGTTAACAAACTTCTCATTGAAAAGAACAGTGTAACTCTGTGAACTGAATTCACAAATCACAAAGCAGTTTCTCAGAAAGCTTCTTTTTGATTTTTATCTAAGGATATTTCCTTTGTCACCACAGGCTTCAATGTGCTCACAAATATCCTATTGCAGATTCCATGAAAACAGCTAAATGAAAAGAACAGTGTAATTCTGTGAGATGAATTCTTGCATCATGAAGCAGTTTCTCAGAAAACTTATTTCTGGTTTTTACCTGAGGACTCTTCCCTTTTCACCATAGGCTTTAAAGCACTCCAAAACATCTTATTGCAGATTCCACAAACACAGTGTTGACAAACTGCTCAATAAAAAGAACGGCATAACTCTGTGAGATGTGTTCACACATCACAAAGAATTTTCTCAAAAAGCTTCTTTCCAGTTTTTATATGAGAGTATTTCCTTTGTGACCTTAAGCTTCAATGCACTCCAAAATATCCTATTGCAGATTCCATGAAAACAGTG
>NW_012114566.1:32067-32324 GCF_000951035.1 Colobus angolensis palliatus
AAGAAGTATGGGATTATGTAAAAAGACCAATCTATATCTGATTGGGGTGCCTGAAAGTGAGGGGGAGAATGGAAACAAGTTGGAAAACACTCTTCAGGATATCATCCAGGAGAACTTCCTCAACCTAGTAGGGAAGGCCAATATTCAAATTCAGGAAACACAGAGAATGCCACAAAGATACTCCTCCAAAAGAGCAACTCAAAGACACATAATTGCCAGATTCACCAAAGGTGAAATGAAGGAAAAAATCTTAAGGG
>NW_012114566.1:32374-32620 GCF_000951035.1 Colobus angolensis palliatus
GGGTTACCCAAAAGGGAAGCCCATCAGACTAACAGCAGATCTCTTCACAGAAACTCTACAAGCCAGAAGAGAGAGGGGGCCAATATTCAACGTTCTTAAAGAAAAGAATTTTAAACCCAGAATTTCATATCCAGCCAAATTAAGATTCATAAGTGAAGGACAAATAAAATTCCTTACAAATAAGCAAATGCTTAGATACTTTGTCACCACCAGGCCTGCCTTACAAGAGACCCTGAAGGAAGCCCT
>NW_012114566.1:33824-34208 GCF_000951035.1 Colobus angolensis palliatus
TTGATGGAATGTACCTCAAAATAATAAGAGCTATTTATGACAAACCCACAGCTAATATCATACTGAATGGGCAAAAACTAGAAAAATTCCCTTTGTATACTGGCACAAGACAGGGATGCCCTCTCTCACCACTCCTATTCAACATAGTGTTGGACATTTTGGCTAGGGCAATCAGGCAAGAGAAAGAAATAAAGTGTATTCAGTTAGGAAAAGAAGAAATCAAATTGTCCCTGTTTGCAGATGACATGATTGTATATTTCGAAAACCCCATCATCTCAGCCTAAAATCTCCTTAAGCTGATAAGCAACTTCAGCAAAGTCTCAGGATAAAAATTAATGCGCAAAAATCACAAGCATTCTTACACACCAGTAACAGACAAGCAGA
>NW_012114566.1:34740-62695 GCF_000951035.1 Colobus angolensis palliatus
TAGGCTTCAATGCAATCAAAATATCCCTCTCAGATTCCCCAAAAACTACCAAAAGTGCTACCAAACTGATCCATGAGAAGAATCATGTAACTCTGTCAGGTGAACTCAGAAATCACAAAGCATTTCTCCGAAACCCTCTTTCCAGTTTTTGTTTGAGGATATTTCCTTTGTCACCCTAAGTTTCAAAGCGCTCCAAAATACCCCATTGCAGATTGCACAAACAAAGTGTTAGCAAACTGCTTAATGAAAAGTACAGTGTAACATTGTGTGATGAATTAATACATCACACAGCAGTTTCTCAGAAAGCTTCTTTCTATTTTTTTTCTGAGGATATTTCCTATTTCGCCACAGGCCTCAATGTGCTCCCAAATATCCCTTTGCAGATTCCACAAAAACAGTGTTAGCAAACTATTCAATGAAAAGAAGAGTGTAACTCTGTGAAATGAATTTACACATCACAAAGCAATTTCTCAGAAAGCTTCTTTCTAGTTTTTTTCTGAGAATATTTCCTTTTCCCTTGTAGGCTTCAATGCCATCCAAAGTATCCCTTGTCAGGTTCTCCAAAAACAGTGTTTTCAAACAGTTCAATGAAAAGAATGGTGTAACACTGTAAGATGAATTCTCACATCACAAAGCAGTCTCTCAGAAAGCTTCTTTCTATTTTTTTTTCTGATGATATACTTTTTTCATGATATTCCTCCATGTGCTCTCAAATATTCCATTGCAGATTCCAAGAAAAAAGTGTTAGCAACCTTTTCAATGAAATGGATGGTGTAACTCTGTGAGATTAATTCACACATCACCAGGAAGTTTCTCAGAAAGCTTCTTTCTGGTTATAATTTAAGTGTATTTCCTTTGTCACTGTAGGCTTCAAAGCGATCCAAAATATCCCCTATCAGATTCCCCAAAAACAATTCTACTAAACTGCTCCACAAAAATAATGGTGTACCTCTGTGAGATGTATTCCCACACCAGAAGACTACTTCTCAGAAAGCTTCTTTCTAGTTTTTATCTGAGAATATTTTCTTTTTCACCATATTCCTCAATGTGTGCTGGAATATCACATTGCAGATTGCATGACAAAAGAGATAAGAAACTTCTCAAACAAAGAATGGTGTAACTCTGTGAGATGAATTCACACATCACAAATCAGTTTCACAAAAGCTTCTTATGGCTTTTTATCTGAGGATATTTCCTTTGTCACCATAGGCTTCAATGCACTCCTTAATATCCTGTTGCAGATTCCATGAAAACAGTGTAATCAAACTGTGCAATTCATAGAATGGTGTAACTCTGTGAGATGAATTCACACATCACAATGCAGTTTCTCTTAAAAATTCTTTCTAGTTTTTATCAGAGGATATTTCCTTTTTCACCATAGGCCTCAAGTCACTCTCAAATATCATTTTGCAGATTCCACGAAAATAATGTTGACAAATTGCTCCATAAAAAGAAAGGTGTAACTCTGTGAGATGAAGTCATACATCACAAAGAGCTTTTGCAAAAAGCTTCTTTCTTGTTTTTATCTGAGGATATTTCCTTTGTCACCTTAGACATCAGTGTGATACAAAATATTCCTTCTCAGATTCCCCAAAAAGAGTTATACCAAACAAATCTATGAAAAAGAAGGTCTAACTCTGTGAGATGAATTCACAGATTAGAAAAGAGAAGAGTTTCTTATAAACCTTCTTTCTCGGATTTCTCTGAGGATATATCCTTTGTCATCATCAGCTTCATTATGCTCCAAAACATCCCTGTGTACGTCGCACGTAAACATTGTTAGCAAACTGCTCAAGGAAAAGATCAGTGTAACTCTGTGAGATAAATTCACACACCACAAAGTAGTTTCTCAGAAAGCTTCTTTCTTTTCTTTGTCACCATGGGCTTCAATGCAATCCAAAATATCCCTTCTCAGATTCCACAAAAGCACTGCTAGCAAACTTATCCATGAAAAGAATCGTGCAACTCTGTGAGATGAATTAACACATCACAAAGCAGTTTCTCAGAAAGATTATTTCTAGTTTTCATATGAGATTATTTCCTTTGTCTCCATAAGTTTCAGTGCACTCTGAAATATCCCATTGCAGATTCCAAGAAAACAGTGTTATCAAACTTCTCAATGAAAAGAACAGTGTAAATCTGTGAGATGAATTCACACATCACAGAACAGTTTCTCAGAAAGCATCTTTCTAGTTCTTATCTGAGGGTATTTCCTTTATCACCCTAGGCCTCAATGAGCTCTGAATTATCCCTTTTCAGGTTCCACGAAAACCGTGTTATCAAAATGCTCCATGCAATGAAAGGTATAACAATGTGTGATGAATTAACACATCACAAAGTGGTTTCTCAGAGCACTTCTTTCTATTTTTATGTGAAGATATTTCCTGTGTCAACTTAGGCTTCAATAGGATCCAAAATATGCCTTCTCAGATCCCCAAAAACAGTGGTATAAAATTGATCTATGAAATTGATGAATGAAAAGAATCGTGTAACTACATGAGATGAATTAACACATCACAAAGAAGTTTCTCAGAAAACTTCTTTATAGTTTTTATATGAAGATATTTCCTTTGCACCATAACCTTCAGTTGGCTCTGAAATATCCCATTGCAGTTTCCAAGAAAGTAGTGGTGGCAAACATCTCAATTAGAAGAAAAGTGTAACTCTGTGAGATGAATTCATATATCACAAAGCCATTTCTTAGAAAGCTTCTTTCTATTTTTTATCTGAGGATAATTTGTTTATCACTATACGCCTCAAAGCACTCCAAAATATCCCTTTACAGATTACACAAAAACACTGTTAGCACATTGATCCATAAAAAGAAAGGTGTACCTTTGTGAGATGAATTCACACATCACAAACAACTTTCTCCAAAAGCTTCTGCCTAATCTTTATCTGAGGATATTTCCTTGGTCAACATAGGCTTCAATGCAATCCAATATATCCCTTCTCACATTCACCCAAAACAGTGCTAATAAACTGCTCCATGGAAAGAATCATGTAACTCTATGAGATGAATTCACATATCACAAAGCAGTTTCTCAGAAAGCTTCTTTCTAGTTTTTGTCCGAGGATATTTCCTTTGTCACCATAAGCTTCAATGCACTCCCAAATATCTTATTGCAGAATCCATGAAACCAGTGATATCAAATTACTCAATGAAAAGCATGGTGTAACTCTGTGACATGAATTCACACATCACAAAGCACTTTCTCAGGAAGCTTCTTTCCAGTTTTTTCTTAGGATATTTCTTTTTTCACTATAGACCTCAGTGTACTCCCAAATATCCCTTTGTAGATTCCGCAAACACAGAGTTAGCAAACAGCTCCATTAAAAGAAACGTGTAATTCTGTGAGATGAAATCACACATAACAAAGAGATTTATCAGAAACCTCCTTTTGGGGTTTTATCAGAGGATATTTGCTTTGTCACCATAGGCTTCAGTGCAATCCAAAATATCCTGTCTCAGGTTCCCCAAAAACAGTGCTACCAAACTGATCCATGAAAAGTATCATGTAACTATGTGAGGTGAATTATATAATCATAAACCAGTTTCTCAGAAAGCTTCTCTCTAGTTCTTATATGAGGATATTTCCTTTGTCACCATAGTTTCAATGCACTAGGAAATATCACATTGTAGATTACAAGAAAAGAGTGTTAGGAACCTGCTGAATGAAATGAGCAGTGCAATTCGGTGAGATGAATTCCCACATCACAAGGCAGTTTCTCAGAAAGTTTCTTCCTGGGTTTTCTATGAAGATATTTCGTGTGTCTCCATAGGCTTCAAAGCACTCCCAAATATCCTATTGCAGATTACACAAAAAACTGTGTTAGCAAACTGCTACATGAAAAGAATGGTGTAACTCTGTGAGACTAATTGAGACATCATAAAACAGTTTCTCAGAAAGCTTCTTTCCAGTTTTTCTCTGAGGATATTTCCTTTTTCACTACAGACGTCAAAGCACTCCCAAATATCCCTGTGCAGATTCCACGAAAACAGTGACAGAAACTGCTCCATGAAAAGAAAGATGTAACTCTGTGAGGTGAATTCACACATCACAAATCAGTTTCCCAGAAAGTTTCTTTCTAGTTTCTATCTGAAAATATTTCCTTTGTCATCATCAGCTTCAAAGTGCTCCAAAATATCCCATTGTAGATTCCAAGAAAATGGAGTGAGCAAACTGCTCCAGGAAAATAACAGTGTAAATCTGTGAGGTGAATTCACACATCACAATGCATTTTCTCAGAAAGATTCTTTCTAGTTTTTATCTGATGATATTTCCTTTTTCATCATAGGCCTAAATGCACTCCCAGATATTCCTTTGCAGACTCCACGAAAAGAGTGTTAGCAAACTGCTCCATGAAAAGAAAGGTGTAACTGTGAGATGAAATCACATATTGCAATGAACTTTCTCAGAAAGCTTCTTTCCAGTTTTTATCTGAGGATATTTGCTTTGTCACCGTAGGCTTCAATGCAATCCAAATTATCCCTTCTCACATTCCCCAAAAACAGTGCTGCCAAAGTGTCCCATTTAAAGCATCGTGTAACTCTGTGAGATGAATTCACAAATCACAAAGCAGTTTCTCAGACAGCCTCTTTCTAGTGTTTGTCTCAGGATATTTCCTTTGTCACTGTAAGCTTCAATGCACTCCCAAATATCCTATTGCAGATTACATGAAAACAGTATTATCAAACTGCTCAATGAAAAGAGTGGTGTAACTCTGTGAGATGTATTCACACATCACATAGCATTTTCTCAGAAAGTTTCTTTCTAGTCTTTATCTTTGGATATTTCTTTTTTCACTATAGGCTTCATTGTGCTCTTAAATATCCCTATGCAGATTTCAGGAAAAGAGTGATAGCGAACTGTTCCAAGAAAATAAATGTGGAACACTGTGAGATGAATTCACATGAAACAGAGACCTTTCTCAGAATGCTTCTTTCTAGTTTTTATCTGAGGATATTTCCTTTGTCACCATAGGCTTCATTGCATTCCAAAATATCCCTTCTCAGATCCCCAAAAGCACTGCTACAAAACTGATCCATGATAAAGATCATGTAACTCTGTGAGATGAAATAACACATCACAAACCGGTTTCTCATATAGCTTCCGTGTAACTCTGTGAGATTAATTCACCAAGCACAAACATTTTTTCAGAAGGCTGCTTTCTAGTTGTTGTCTGAGGATGTGTCATTTTTCACCATAAGCTTCAATGCACTCTGAAATATCCCATTGTAGATTCCAAGAAAACAGTGTTAACAAACTGATCAATGAAAAGAACGTTGTAACTCTAGGAGATGAATTCACACATCACAAAGCAGTTTCTCAGAAAGTTTCTTTCTAGTTTTTATCTGAGGATATTTCCTTTGTCACCATAGGCATCAAAGTGCTCCCAAATAGCCTATTGCAGATTCAATGAAAATAGTGTTATCAAACTGCTCAAGGTAAAGAATGGTGTAGCTATGTGAGACATATTCACACATCACAAAGGACTTTCTCAGAAAATTTCTTTCTATGTTTTATCTGAGGGTTATTTCCTTTGTCACCATAGGCTTCGATCCAATCCAAAATATCCCTTCTCAGATTCCCCAAAAACAGTGCTACCAAAATGCTCCATGAAAATAATGGTGTAACTCTGTGAGATGAATTAACACATCCAAAAGTGGTTTATCAGGAAGCTGCTATATACTTTTTGTCTGAGGATATTTCCTCTGTCACCCTAAGCTTCCATGTGCTCTAATATATCCCATAGCAGAATCCAAGAAAACAGTACTAGCAAACTGCTCAATGAAAAGAGCAGTGTAACTCTGTGAGATGAATTCACACATCACAAAGCAGTTTCTCAGAAACTTTTGGATTTGGATTTTATCTTTTTTTGGATTTTATCTGAGGATATTTCCTTTGTCACCATAGGTTTTAATATGCTCCCAAATATCCTATTGCAGATTCCATGAAAATAGTGTCCTCAAACTCCTTAATGCAGAGAATGCTGTAACTCTGTGAGATGAATTCACACCTCACACATCAGTTTCTCAGAATGATTCTTTCTAGTTTTTATCTGTGGATATTTACTTTTCCACTATAGGCCTCAATGCACTCGCAACTCTCCCTTTGCAGATTCCATGAAAACAGTGTTAGCAAACTGATCCAAGAAAAGAAAGGTGTAACTCTGTGAGATGAATTAACACATCACAAAGTGGTTTCTCAGAAAACTTCTTTCCAGTTTTTTTATGAGGATATTTCCTCTGTCACCATAGACTTCAATGCAATCCAACATATCCCTTCTCAGATTCTCCAAAAACATTGCTACAAAACTGATCCATGAAAAGAATCCTGCAACACTGTGAGATGAGTTAACACATCACAAAGCGGTTTCTCAGAAAGCTTTTTCTAGTTTATATATGAGGATATTTCCTTTTCCAACATAACCTTCAATGCCCTCGGAAAAAGTGTTAGCAAACTGCCCAATGAAAAGAAAGTTGTAACTCTGCGAGATGAATTCACACATCACAAAGCAGTTTCTGAGAAAGCTTCTTTTTAGTTTTTATGTGAGGATATTTGTTTTTCACCATAGGCCTCAATGCGCTCCCAAATATCCCTTTGCAGATTCCATACAAACAGTGTTAGCAAACTGCTCCATGAAATGAATGGTGTAGCTCTGTGGAATGAATTCACACATAACAAAGCATGTTCTCATAAAGCTTCTTTCTAGTTTTTATCTCATGATATTTCCTTTTCCACCATCCGCTTCCATGTGCTCCTAAATATCTCTTCTCAGACACCACAAAAACAGTGATGCCAGACTGCACTCTCAACAGAAAACTTTACCTCTATGAGATGAAGGCACACATCACAAAAGAGTTATCAGAGACTTTCACTTCACTTTTTGCCTGAAGATAATTTCTTTTTCAACCTTGGCCACTATCCTCTCCTGAATATTCCTTTGCTTATTCCACAAAAACAGTGTTATCAAACTGCTCAATGAACAGAAACATTTAACCCTGTGAGATGAATTCACCTATCACAAAACAGTCTCTCAGAAAGCTTCTTTCTAGATTTTATCTGAGGGTATTTCCTTTTTCACCACAGGCTTCTCTGCACTACGAATATCCCTTTGTAGACTCCACAAAAACAGGGTTACCAAACTGTGCAATGAAAAGAATGGTATACATATGGGAAATGAATTCAACCATCACAAAGAAGTTTCTCAGAAAACTCCTTTCTAGTTTTTATATGTGCATGTTTACGTTCCACCATTAGCCTTAAAGCACTCCCAAATATCCCTTCTCCCACATCACAAAAACAATGATGCCAAACTGCTCAATGAACAAAATGGTTTATCTCTATGAGGTGAATACACACATCACAGAACAGCTTCTCAAAAATCTTCTCTCCAGTTTTTAACTGAAGATATTTCCTTTTTCAACATAGGCCTCTAGGAGCTCCAGAAAATCCCTGTTCGGATTCCCCAAAAACAGTGTAATCAAACTGCTCAGTGAAAATAAAGGTGTAACTCTGTGAGATGAATTCACACATCACAGAGAGCTTTCTCAGAAAGCTTATTTCTAGTTATTATGTGAGGATATTTCCTTTGTCACTATAGTCTTCAATGCAATCAAAAATATCTATTCTGAGATTCCCCAAAAACAGTGATACCAAAGTGCTCCATGAAAAGAATCATATAACTCTGTGACATGAATTCACAAATCACAAAGCAGTCTCTCAGAAAGTTTCTTTCTAGTTTTTGTCTGAGGATATTTCCTATGGCACAAAAAGCTTCAATGCTCTCCGAAATATCCCATGGCAGATTCCAAGAAAACATTGTTAGCAAACTCCTCCATGAAAAGAAAGTTGGAATTTTGTGAGATGAATTCACACATCACAGAAAATTTTCTCAGAAAGCTTCTTCCTAGTTTTCATCTGAGGATATATCCTTTGTCACCATAGGCTTCAAGGTGATCCAAAATACCTTTCAGATTTTCCAAAAACAGTGATAACAGACTGATCCATGAAACGCATCGTGTTATGCTGTGCAAAGAATTAACATGTCTCAAATAGATTTCTCAGAAAGCTTCTTTCTAGTTTGTATATGAGGATATTTCCTTTCTCACCATAGGCTTCAGTGTCATCCAAAATATCCATTCTCAGTTTCCCCTAAAACAGTGCTACCAAACTGGTTTATAAAAAGAATCATGTAACTCTGTGGGATGAATTCACAAACCACAAAGTAATTTCTCAGAAAACTTACCAGTTTTATCTGAGGATATTTCCTTTGTCTCCATAAACTTCAATGCGCTCCAAAATATCCCATTGGAGATTCCAAGAAAACAATGGTAGCAAACTGCTCAATGAAAAGAGCAATGTAACTCTGTGAGATGAATTGACACAACACAAAGCAGTTTCTCAGAAAGCTTCCTTTGGTTTTTTTGTCTAAGGATATTTCGTTTGTCACCATAGGCTTCAATTCACTACCAAATATCCTATTGCAGATTCCACAAAAACAGTGCTATCAAACTGCTCAATGACAACACCTGTGTATCTCTGTGAGATGAATTCATCCATCCAAAGTAGTTTCTCAGAAATCTTCTTTCTAGTTTTTATCTGAGGATATTTCCTTTTCTACCATAAGCTTCAATGCAATCTCAAATATCAATTCTCAGACACCACAGAAGCAGTGATGGAAAAGTGCTCCCTCAACAGAAACGTTTAGCCTGATGAGATGAATGCACATATCACAAAGAAGTTTCTCAGAAAGCTTCTTGCTAGTTTAAATCTGAGGATATTTCTTTATTCACATTTGGCTTCAATGTGTCCCCAGATAACTCTTCTCAGATACCACAAAAACAGTGATGCCAAACTGCTCAATCAGCAAAAAAGTTAAACTCTATGAGATGAGTACACACGTCACAAAACCATTTCTCGAAAGCTTCTCTCTACTTTTATCTGATGTTATTTCCTTTTTCACAGTAGGCTCTAGGAGCTCCCGAATATCCCTTTTCAGATTCCATAAAAACAGTGCTGCCAAACTGCTCAAAGAAAACAAAGGTGGAACTCTGAGTGATGAATTCACCCATCATGAAGAAATTTCTCAGAATGCTTCTTTCTAGTTTTTATCTCAAGATATTTCCTTTTCCACTATCGGCTTCCATGGACTCCCAAATATCCCTTCTCAGACACCACAAAAACAGTGATGGCAAACTGCTCTCCCAACACAAAGCTTAACTGCTATGAGATGAATACACGCATCACAAAGGAGTTATCCGAAAATTTCTCTCCAATTTCAAGCTGAAGATATTTAATTTTTCAACATTGGCCTCTATCTGCTCTCGAATATCCCTTTCCATATTCCAAAAAAAGCGTTACCAAACTGCTTACTGAAAAGAAAGATTTAACTCTGTGAGGTGAATTCCCCCATCACAAAGGAGTCTCTCAGAAAGCTTCTTTCTAGATTTTTATCTGAGGGTATTTTCTTTTTCACAATTGGCTTCTCTGCACTCTGAATATCACTTTGTAGATTCCACAAAAACAAGATTATTAAACTGTTCAATGAAAAGAGTGGTTTATCTCTGGTAGATGAATTCACACATCACAAAGAAGTTTCTCAGAAAATTTCTTTCTAGTTTTACCTGAGGATATTTCCTTTGTCAACATAGGTTTCAATGTGATGCAAAATATCCCTTCTCAGATTCCCCAAAACCACTGCTAACAAACTGATCCATGAGAAGGATCATGTAACTCTTTTAGTTGAATTAACACATCACAAAGCAGTTTAACAGAAAGCTTCCTTCTAGTTTTTATATGAGGATATTTCCTTTGTCACCCTAAGATTCAATGTACTCTGAAATATCCCATTGCAGATTCCAAGAAAATAGTGTTAGCAAACTGCTCAATGAAAAGAACAGTGTAACTTTGTCAGATGAATTCACACATCACAAAGCAGTTTCTCAGAAAGTTTCTTTCTGGTCTTAATCTGAGGATACTTACTTTTTCACCATGGCCCTCAAAGCGCTCCCAAATATACCTTTGCAGATTCCACGAAAACAGTGTTAGCAAAATGCTCCATGAAAAGGAAGGTGTAACTCTGTGAGATCAATTCACACATCACAAAAAAGTTACTCAGAAAGTTTCTTCTAGATTATGTCTGAGGATATTTCCTTTGTCACCATTGACTTCAATGCATTCCAAAATATCCCTTCTCATATTCCCCAAAAACAGTGCTACCAACTGCTCCATGAAAAGAGTCATGTAACTCTGTGAGATGAATTCATAAATCACAAAGCAGTTTCTCAGAAAGCGTCTTTCTAGTTTTTGTCTTAGGATATTTCCTTTTTCACCATTTGCCTCAACACACTCGTGAATATCCCTTTGCAGATTCCAGATTCCATGAAAATAGTGTTAGCAAACTGCTCCATGAAAAGAAAGGTGTAAATGTGTGAGATGAATTCACACATCACAAAGCAGTTTCACAGAAAGCTTCTTTTTGCTTTTGTCTGAGGATATTTCCTTTGTCACCATAGGCTTCAATGCACTCCCAAATATCCCTTCTCAGACAACACAAAAACAGTGATGCCAAAGTCTTCCCTCAACAGAAACTTTTAGCAATATGAGATGAATGCATACATCAGAAAGGATTTTCTCCAAAAGCTTCTCTCCAGTTTTTACCTGGAGAATATTTTTTTCACCTTAGGGCCCTATGTGCTCCCAAATATCCCTTTGCAGATTCCATGAAAACAAGTGTTACCAAACTGCTCAAAAAAACAAAACAAAACAAAACAAAACAAACAAAAAAAAACAAAGATGTACCTCTGAGTGACAAATTCACCCATCACAAAGAAATTTCTCAGAAACCTTCTTTCTAGTTTTTATCTCATGATATTTCCTTTTACACCATCGGCTTCCATGTGCTCCCAAATATCCCTTCTCAGACACCATAGAAACAGTGATGCCAGACTGCTCTCTCAAAAGAAAGCTTTACCTTTATGAGATGAACGCACACAAAACAAAGCATTTATCAGAAACACTCTCTCTAATTTTTTACCTGAAGATATTTCCTTTTTCAACCTTGGCCTCTATATGCTCCCAAATATCCCCTTGCATATTCCACAAAAGCAGTGTTACCAAACTGCTCAATGAAAGAAAGATTTAACTCTGTGAGTTGAATTAACCCATCACAAAACAGTCTCTGGGAAAGCTTCTTTCTAGTTTTTATCTGAGGGTATTTCCTTTTTCACCATAGGCTCCTCTGAGCTATGAATATCCCTTTATAGATTAAATAAGAACTGGGTTACCAAATTGTTCAATGAAAATAATAGTTTACCTTTGTGAGATGAATTCACCCATCACAAAACAGTCTCTCAGAAAGCTTCTTTCTAGTTTTCATCTGAGAGTATTTCCTTTTTCACCATAGGCTTCTCTGCGCTAAGAATTTCCCTTTGTTGATACCACAAAAACAGGGTGACCAATTGCTCCCATTTTACCTCCGGGAGATGAATTCCCTTATCACAAAGAAATTTCTCAGAATGCTCCTTTCTAGTTTTTATCTATGCATATTTACTTTTCTTCCATCAGTCTCAATTACCTCCCAAAACAGTTTCTCAAAAACCTTCTCTCCAGTTTTTTTCTGAATATATTTCCTTTTTCACCATAGGCCTCTATGAGCTCCTGGAAAACCCTTTGCAGAACCCCAAAAACAATGCTACCAAACTGATCAATGAAAAGAAAGGTGTACCTCTGTGAGATGAATTCACCCATCCCAAAGAGTTTTTATGAAAGCTTCTTTCTAGTTTTTGTCTGAGGATATTTCCTTTTTCATCATAGTCCTCAATGCGCTCATGAATATCCCTTTGCAGATTCCACGAAAACAGTGTTAGCAAACTGCTCCATGAAAAAAGAGTTGTAAGTCTGTGAGATGAATTCACACATCACAAGGCAGTTTCTCAGAAAGTTTCTTTTGGTTTTTGTCTGAGGATATTTCGTTTGTCACTGTAGGCTTCAATATGCTCCCAAATATCCTATTTCAGATTCCACGAAAACAGTGTTATCAAACTGCTCAATGAAAATAACAGTGTATCTCTGTGAGATGAATTCACCCATCTGAAAGTAGTTTCTCAAAATGCTTCTTGCCAGTTTTTATCTGAGAATATTTCCTTTTACACCTAAGCCTCAATGCGCTCCATAGTATCCCATCGCAGCTTCCACGAAAAAGTGTTAGCAAACTTCTCAATGAAAAGAAAGATGTAACTCTGTTAGATGAAATCCCACATCACAAGAACTTTCTTAGAAAGTTTCTTTCTGGATTTTATCTGAAGATATTTCCTTTGTCTCCATAGGCTTCAATGCAATCCAAATTCTTGCTTCTCAGATTCCCCAAAAACAGTGCTGCCAAAATGCTATATGAAAAGAACCATGTAACTCTGTGTGAGGTATTCACAAATCACAAAGCAGTTTGTCAGAAAGATTCTTTCTAGTTTGTTTCTGAGATTATTTCCATTTTCACCATTTTCCTCAATGCACTTGTGAATATACCTTTGCAGATTCCATGAAAATTGTGTTAGCAAAATGCTCCATGGGAAACAAAGTGTAAATCTGTGAGATGAATTCAAACATCAGAGAGCAGTTTCTCAGAAAGCTTCTTGTTGGTTGTTGTCTGAGGATATTTCCTTTGCTAACACGGGCTTCAATGCACTCTCGTATATCATTTCTCAGACACCACAAAGACAGTAATGTCAAAGTGCTCCCTCAACAGAAACGTTTAGATCTATGAGATGAATGCCCACATCACAAAGGGGTTTCTATGAAAGATTCTTTCTAGTTATTATACGAGGATATTTCCTTTTTCACTGTATTCCTCAATGTGCTCCTGAATATACCATTGAAGATTAAAAGACAAAACTGTTAGCAAACTTCTCAATGATAAGAACAGTGTTCCTCAGTAAGGTGAATTCACACATCACAAAGCAGTTTCACAGAAAGCTTCTTTTTGGTTTTTATCTGAGGATATTTCCTTTGTCACTGTAGTCTTCAATGCCCTCCCAAATATCCTATTGCACATTCCATGAAAGCAATATTATCAAACTGCTCCACGAAAAGAAAAGTGTAACTCTGTGAGATGATATGACACATCAAAAAGAACTTTCTCAGAAATCTTCTTTCTATTTTTTATCGGAGAATATTTCCTTTGTCACCATAGGCTCCAATGCAATCAAAAATATCCCTTCTCAGATTCTAAAAAAATAGTGCTACCAAACTGATCCAAGAAAGCAATCGTATATCTCTCTGAGATGAATTAACACATCAAAAAGTGCTTTCTCAATATGCCTCTTTCTAGTTTTTATATGAGAATATTTCCTTTGTCACCATAGGCTTCCCTGCACTCCGAATATCCCTTTGTACTTACCACAAAAGCAGGGTTACCACACTGATCCATGAAAAGAATGGTTTACCTCTGGGAGATGAATTCACCCATCACAAAGAAATTTCTCAGCAAGTTCCTTTCTAGTTTCTATCTGTGCGTACTCACTTTTCCACCATCAGCCTCAATACGCTCCTAAATATTACTTCTCAGACACCAAAAAAACAGTGATGAAAAACTGCTCAACCAACAAAATGTTGAATGCAGACATCACAAAACCCCTTCTCAAAAACCTCCTCTCCAGCTTTTATCAGAAAGTACTTCCTGAAATATTTGGGAGCTCATTGAGAGCTATGTTGAAAAGGAAATAGCAAACGGCTCCACAAAATACAGGTGTAACTCAGTGAGTTGAATTCACACATCACAAAGCAATTTCTCAGAAAGCTACTTTCCAGATTTTCTTTGAGGATATTTCCTTTGTCACCGTAAGCTCATTGTGCTAAGAAGTATCAGTTTGCAGATTTCAAGACAACAGTGTTAGCAAACAGATCATTAAAAAGGAAAGTGTAACTCTGTGAGTTGCATTCACATGTCACAATGCAGTTTCTCAGAATGCTTCTTTCAGTTTTTATCTGAGGATATTTCCTTTTTCATCATAACCCTCACTGGGCTCCCAAATATCACTTTGCAAATTCCACGAGAACAGTCTTAGCGAACGGCTTCATGAGGAGAAAGGTGTAACTCTGTGAGATGAATTCACAGATCACAAAGAAGTTTCTCAGAAAGCTTCTTTCTCATTTTTATCAGAGGATATTTCCTTTGGCCCTATAGTCTTCAAAGGGATCCGAAATATCAGTTCTCAGATTCCACAAAAAAAAAGCTAGCCATCGGCTCCACGAAATACAGGTGTAACTCATTGAGTTGAATTCACACATCACAAAGCAGTTTCTCAGAAAGCTTCTTTCTTGTTTGAGCTGAGATTATTTGTGGTCTCGGAGCACTACCATGTGTCTTATTGCAGATTCTGCAAAAACACTGTTCACAAGCTTCTGAATGAAAACAATGATGTAATTCTTTAAGCTGAATTCACTCACAACAAAGAAGTTTCTGAGAAGGCTTCTCTGCAGATTTGTCAGAGGATATTTCATTATTCACCATGGGATTCAACGATATCCAAGACATCACTTCTCACCTTCCATAAAGTCAGTGCTAGCAAACTACTCCATGAAAGAGTGGTGTAACACTTTGAAATGAATTCACACATCACAAATTAGTTTCTCAGAAAGCTTCATTCCAGACTTTCTCGGAGGATATTTGCTTTGTCCTTATACTCTTCAAACCCATCCGAAATATTAGTTCTCAGAATCTACAAAAACAGTGCTAGCAAACGGCTGCACGAAATAGTGGTGTAACTCTGGGAGATGAAGTCACATATCAGAAAGCAATTTCTCTGAAAGCTTCTTTCACGTTTTTATCTGAGGGTATTTCCTTTTCCACCATTGGCCTCAATGCGCTTCCAAATATCACTTTGCAGATTCCATGAAAACAGTGTTAGCAAACTGCTTCATGAAGACTAAGTTGTAACTCGGTGAGATGAATTCACATATCACAAAAAAGTTTCTCAAAAAGCTTCTTTCACGTTTTTAATTGAGGATATTTCCTTTATCAGTGTAGGCATCAATGGGATCCAAAGCAGCCCTTCTCAGGTTCCTGAAAGACAGTGTTAATCGACTGCTCCATGAAACATAAGTGTAACTCTGTGAGATGAATTCACACATCACAAAGAAGTTTCTAAGAAAGCTTCTTTCTAGTTTTTATCTGAGGATATTTCCTTTGTCACTGTAAGCTTCATTGTGCTAAGAAGTATCGATTGCAGATTTCAAGAAAACTCTGTTAGCAAACTGATCAATGAAGAGAAAAGTGTAACTCTGTGAGTGACATTCACACAGCACAATGCAGTTTCTCAGAACACTTCTTTCCAGTTTTTATCTGTGGATATTTACTTTTTCACCATAGGCCTCAAAGGGCTCCGAAATATCACTTTGCAAATTCCATGAAAACAGTGCTGGCAAACTTCTACAAGAAGGGAAAAGTGAATCTCTGTGTGATGAATTCACACATCAGAAAGCAAGTTCTCAGAATACTTCTTTCTAGTTATTATCTGAGGATACTTCCTTATTCACCTTAGGCCACAATGTGCTCCCAAATATCACTTTGCAGATTCCACGAAAACAGTGTTAGCAAACTGTTTCATGAAGACTAAGTTGTAACTCTGTGAGATGAATTCACATATCACAAAGACATTTCTCAGAAAGTTTCTTTCACGGTTTTAATTGAGGATTTTCCTTTATTAGCATAGGCCTCAATGCAATCCAAAGTATCCCTTCTCAGCTTCTCCAAAGACAGTGGTAATAAACTCCTCCATGAAATGAAAGTGTAACTCTGTGAGATGAATTCACATATCACAAAGCAGTTTCTCAGAAAGCTTCTTTCTAGTTTTTATTGGAGGATATTTCCTTTGTCACCATAAGCTTCATTGTGCTAAGAAATATCCCATTGCAGATTTCAAGAAAACAGTGTTAGCAAACTAATCAATGAAAAGAAAAGTGTAAATCTGTGAGTTGCATTCACACGTCACAATGCACTTTCTCAGCGCGCTTCTTTCCAGTTTTTATGTGTGGATATTTCCTTTTTCACAATAGGCCTCAAAGCGCTCCCAAAAATCACTCTGCAGATTCCATGAAAACAGTTTTAGCAAACTGTTACAAGAAGGGGAAAATGAATCTCTCTGTGATGAATTCACACAGCAGAAAGCAATTTCTCAGACAGCTTCTTTCTAGTTATTATCTGAAGATACTTCCTTTTTCACCATAGCCCTCAGTGCACTCCCAAATATCACTTTGCAGATTCCACCAAAACAGTGTTAGCAGACAGTTTCATGAAGAGAAAGGTGTAACTCCGTGAGATGAATTCGCACATCACAAAGAAGTTTCTCAGAAAGCTTCCTTCTCGTTTTTATCTCAGGATATTTCTTTTGGCCGTATAATCTTCAAAGGGTTCCAAAATATCAGTTCTCAGATTCTACAAAAACAGGGCTAGCAAATTGATCTATGAAATCCAGGTGTAACTTAGTGAGTTGAATTCACACATCACAAAGCAGTTTCTCAGAAAGCTTCTTTCTGGTTTTTATCTGAGGATATTTCTGTTGTCACAGTAAGCTTCACTGCACTAAGAACTATCCCATTGTAGATTTCAAGAAAACTGTGTTAGCAAACTGATCAGTGAAGAGAAAAGTGTAACTCTGTGAGTTGCATTCACACATCACAATGCAGTTTCTCAGAACACTTCTTTCCAATTTTTACCTGTGGATGTTTCCTTTTTCACCATAGGCCTCAAAGGGCTCCCAAATATCACTTTGCATATTCCACGAAAACAGTGGTGGCAAACTGCTACAGGAAGAGAAAGGTGAATCTCTGTGTGATGAATTCACACATCAGAAAGCAAGTTCTCAGAAAGCTTCTTTCTAGTTATTATCTGAAGATACTTCCTTTTTCACCATAGGCCACTATGGCCTCCCAAATATCACTTGACAGATTCCACAAAAACAGTGTTAGCAAACTGCTTCATGAAGACTAAATTGTAACTCTGTGAGATGAATTCACATATCACAAAGAATTTTCTCAGAAAGCTTCTTTCACGTTTTCATCTGAAGATATTTCCTTTCACTGTATAGTCTTCAAAGCGATCCAAAATATCAGTTCTCAGATTCCACAAAAACAGGGCTAGCAAACACCTCTATGAAACAGAGGTGTAACTCAGTGGGTTGAATTCACACATCACAAAGCAGTTTCTCAGAAAGCTTCTTTCTGGTTTTTATCTGAAGATATTTCCATTGTAACTGTAAGCTTCACTGCGCTAAGAAGTATCCCATTGCAGATTTCAAGAAAACTGTATTAGCAAACTGATCAATGAAGAGAAAAGTGTAACTCTGTGAGTTGCATTCACACATCACAATGCAGTTTCTCAGAACACTTCTTTCCAGTTTTTATCTGTGGATATTTACTTTTTCACCATAGGCCTCAATGCGCTCCCATATATCACTTTACAGATTCCATGAAAACAGTGGTGGCAAACTGCTACAAGAAGGGAAACATGAATCTCTCTTTGATGAATGGTAAATATTTCACATGACAAACCCACAGCTAACATTGTATTGAATGGAGAAAACTGGAAAGCCTTTGCTCTAAGTTCTGGAACAAGACAAGGATGCCTACTGTTACCATATAACACTGGAAGTCTTAGCCATAACAATTAGTCAAGAGAAGGAAATAAAGACATCTAAGTTGGAAAGGAAGAAGTCAAATTAACCTTGTTTGCAGATGATATGATTTTATACTTACAAAAACCTAAAGGCTCTACCAGAAAACTCTAATAACTGATAAAAGAATTAAGTAAAGTTGCAGGAGACAAAATCAACACACAAAAATCAGTAGAATTAGATACACCAACAGTGAACAACCTGAAAAATAAATCAAGAATGCAATCTCATTTGCAATAGCTATGAAGGATATGAAATAACTGCAAATCAATTTAACCAAAAAAAGTGAAAGATCTATACAACGAAAAGCATAAAACGCTAATAAAGTAATTGAAGATGATATGTGAAAATGGAAAGATATTCTATGCACATGAATTGGAAGAACTAGTATTATTAAAATGATGATACTTCCCAAAGCAATTTAAAGATTTAATGCCACCCACATCAAAATACCAAAGATATTCATCACATATGTAGAAAAAAATTATAAAATGTATATGGAACTCAAAATATCAATGTAGTGGCATAATCAGGGCTCACTACGACCTCGACCTCTCAGACTCAAGGCATCTTCCCACTTCAGCCCCCCGAGTATCTGGGACAAGAGGCATCCACCACAACACCTCGTTAACTTTTTTTTTTAAATTTTAGTACAGATGAGGTCTCATTATGTCACTCAAACTGGTCTCAAACTCCTGAGCTTCTCCCAACTCAGCCTCCCCAAGTGCTGGAATTACAGGCATTAGCCACTGTGCCCAGCTGGAACTCAAAATATCTTGAATAGTCAAAGAAATCCTGAGCAAAAAGAACAATGCTGAAAGCATCACAATACCTGACTGCAAAACATACTACAAACCTGTAATAGGCAAATCAGCATGGCACTGGCAAGAAAAGACACTTAGACAAATGAAACAAAATAAAAAACTCAGACTTATATGCATGATAAAAACCGCAGATTTATATCCAGATTTATATTCATGCATTTATAGCCAACTCATTTTTGACAAAAGTGCCAAGAACATGCAGTGGGGAAAGCATAGTCTCTTCAATAAATATTACTGGGAAAACTGGATAAGCATATGTAGAAGAATAAAACTAGTCCTCTCTCAATATACATGAAAATCAAATCAAAATGTATTAAAGTCTTAAACCTAAGAACTGAAACTTTGAAACTACTAGAAGAAAAGAACTTCGGGAAAATGCTCCAGAATATTGGTCTGGGAAAAGATGTTTTTTTCTTTCGTGTAAGGTATCAAAGCACTGGCAATCAAAGCAAAAATAGACAAATGCCATTACAACAAGCTAAAAAGCTTCTGCATAGCAAACAATCAACAAAGTGAAGGGACAACCAACAGAATGGGAGAAAATGTTTGCAAACTACCCATGTGACAAGGAATAAATAACCAGAATAAATAAATAGTTCAAAGAATTCAATAGCAAGAAAACCCAAATAATTTAATTTTAAAATGGGCAAAAGACCTGAGTAGACATTTCTCAAAAGAAGACATGCAAATAGCCAACTGCCATATGAAAAAAAAAGTTCAACATTAGTAATTACCAGAAAAATGCAAATCAAAAGCATAATGAGATATCATCATACTCCAGCTAAAATGGCTATTATAAAAAAGACATGTAAAAATAGATGCTGGTGAGGATGTAGACAAAGGGCAACCCTTGAATATTGTTGGTGGGAATTTAAATTAGTACAGCCATTATGGAAAACTGTATGGAGGTTCCTCAAAAAACTAAAATTAGAATTACAATATGTTCCAGAAATTCTACTACTGAATACATACACACACAAATATATATATATATATACACACACACACACACACATACATACTCAAGGGAGAGAGGTCAGTAAATTGAAGAGACAACTGTACTGCCATGTTTATTGCAGCAAAATTCATAATAGTCAAACTATGGAATCAACCTAAGTGCACATCAATGGATGAATGGATAAAGAACACGTGGCATAATGTATACAAATGGACTATTACTCAACCATAAGAAAGAATAAAATCCTGTCATTTGCAGAAACATAAATGGAACCAGAGTTTATTAAGTGAAATAACCCAAACACAGAAAGATAAATATCATATGTTCTCACTCATATGTGGAAGCTTAAAAGGTGGATCTCATAAAGAGAGAGAGTTAAGATTGATAGTTACGAGAGGCAAGGAACTCTAGGGGTGAGGGGGGATGAAGAGAGGTCGATTAATAGGTATAAATATATAGTTTGATAAAAGAAATAAAACCCAGTATTTGATAGATCAGTAGGGTGACTATAGCTTACAATAATCTACGGTATATTTCAAAAAGGCTAGAAGAGAATAATTTGAGTTATTCTAGCATATAAGAAAATATATAAGGTAATGGATATCCCAATTACACTGACTCGATATTTACAAACTATATGAATATACTAAGTTATCACATATACCTGAAAAAGATATACTTCTATTATGTACCAAAAATATAGTTCTAAAATAAACAAATAAATAAAATTCTGTCAGGCACTCATGAAATAAGTATCTTCGATTTTAGTCAGGTGTTCACACTTCAAAGAAGTCTATTAGATATTTGGATAACTTCAGTTGATAGCTCTGTTTTCACGTAGATATTCCAGAAAACAGAGTCCAAGGCAAACCTTTTACACTAAGATGAAATCTCAGTATGACTAGAGTAGTGGTAAAAGACAACTGAAGCAGGAAAGGAGGGGAAGCTAACATGAGGTAGTGTGTTACCAAGCTGACCTTGGCTTCACAAACAAGCACAGCTGATTTCTTGGCTACCCACATGATCTTCCAAACAGGTCATGGGGTATCACCATGTCTCAGTACCATTCATGAAGAGCAGAGAGGAGAGGAAAGAAAGGAGAGACATTTAAATGTCAACAACTCCTAGGATCCAGTTCTTATTGATCAACGGTCATTTTAGGAAGTCTTAACCCTCTGTACTTCCAAGTTGTGTTACTCAGCGTCCACTAAGTCCAGAAGTTGGTGGAAGAGCTAGAGGCTTTGTGATTATTGCTGCTGCTGTGGATGCTAAGACAAAGAAGAAAAGTGAAGGTGGGAGCAAGAGACAAAGAAAGAGGGAGAACAGGAGAAGTGAGTGAGTGAGACAGAGAGAAAGACACAGAGAGAGAGAGATCAGACTAGGGACTCAGGCCTTCAAACTTCCCAACCTTTTTGCACCTCTGTTGCTGCAGTCAGGTATGCTACATGCTACAATCCATTATCAGATGACAATCTGACAACTATGCACTTGAAAACTGAATGTCCTCTCCTTCTTGTGTCTCTTCCCCTGCAGGATCCCCAAATTGCATTGTCTAGATTTTAGAGCTGCTATGGCTCTTGCAGAGGCAGGAGTAAAGAAGGACAAGGTGGCCTGCTAAAGCAGTCATGACAGTGTTCCAGGCCATGGAGCAAGTGATTCATGGGCTGACAGGTCAGTTGAGAATCAGCCATGCCAAGGCACTGTGACAGCAGCTGCTGGGCATCAAGGGAAGGTCACCGATAAGCTGCTGGAGGGTGCAGGGTGGTATAGAATGGCTGCTCATAAAGCTTCTTAACATAGGGAAGTTGCGACTCAAAGACATACTGGCACAAAAGAAAAAGTGCAACTTGGAGGAGATGAAGTAGCAACTTTAAATTTAAAGAATCTGAGCAGTCACATAAATTAGGGACACTGTACCCTCTTTTAAAGATGTGTTAAAAGGATTATGATTTATTTATCTAACATAGTCTCTTAGTCTGTTCACGTTGCAATAATAAAATACCTTAGATTGGGTAATTTATAAACAATGGAAACTGCAAAATCCTAGATCAAGGTACCATTGAAGTGCTTCTTCTTCTTCTTCTTCTTCTTATTATTATTATTATTATTATTATTGTTATTGAGATGAAGTGTCACTTTGTTACTTAAGCTGGAGTGCAGTGGGGCAATCTTAGCTCACTGCAACTTCTGCCTCCCAGGTTCAGGTGATTCTCCTGCCTCAGCCTCCTGAGTAGATGAGATTACAGGCCTGTGCCAACACACTCAGCTATTTTTTTTTTTAATTTGTAGTAGAGACAAGGTTTCATCATGTTGGTTAGGCTGGTCTCGAATTTCTGATCTCAAGTGATTCACCCTCCTCGGCCTTCCAAAGTTCTGGGATAACAGGTGTGAGCCACCACGCCCCACCTGAAGAGTTTAAATGAGAGCCAGGTCCTCATACATGGTGACTTCTGGGTGTTCTCAAATGGTGCAAAGGAAGAAGAAGCTCCTTCAGGCCTCTTTTATAAGGACAATAATACCATTCATGAGGGTGGAGCCCTTGTGCCCTTATCACCTTCCAAGAACTCCACCTTTGAATTCCATCACATTGGGGGTTATTTCAACATGTGAGTTTGGAGGAGGCACAAACATTCAGACCACAGCACACAGTCATTCCCACATTTGTTTTATCAGTATTTCATAATTGCTCTAATAATTTCTATGCCTGTTATGAAACTGTCCCAAAAAAGCACCATAATTTTATATCTAAATGCATTTTTTGGAGATAAGTGGAAGTTCAAAATCAATTCATAGATTTATTCAAAGCAAATATTCTAGTAAATGTTTATTCCCTAGAGTGAGAAACAGTAGGTATAAATTAATTATTCCGGGGAAGGGCGGGCTCACTTATAACTTATTATTCCAGATGATAGATTCATGGCAGAATTGTCTAGGTGTATGTTCTACTGTGGAGCATTAGACTTTGTATACTTGGAAAGAAGAGTTTAAAGATACTGCAACATGCATGAAATTTGAAAGTTTTGAAAGTACTGATATATGGATCCTTAGGTAAAATATGCAGTTTATTAAAGTGTTTTTTTTTAACACACCATAAGACAGAATGTGAGGAAATAACTGGAAACAAACTTATGCTACAGATCCCTTTAAAATCCAAGACAAATAACACTGTGCTCCTAGTGTGTATCTGGGGATCAGTCCATCTTCAACCTTAATCGCTTATACCTTTGACAACAACAGTCACATGTGAAGAGAAATCAGCATCAGAATTAATAATTTCAGTCATAAAGCAAACATTCACTCACCCACAGTCAAGAGATTTTACACACAAGGGCCTCAAAATAGACCCAGATTTCAAAGAGAAAGACTGTAAATGGCACAGGTTCTCTCACTAACTTTCCGTTGCCTAGAGTATTTATAGAGGTTTTGTATACAATGAATTGGCATTACTGCCTGATGTGAATAAGTAGATGGTGTCTATAATCATAATCACAGTTTTAATAAAAATTATAATACTAACTACAACTATGGAGCTCTTATATCTATTACTTTGCAAAGTACTTTGTATAACTTACCTACTTCCGGCTCACATAACCAGTAAAATAGGTACTACTGCTATCCCCATTATATAAAAAAGAAAACAGATGTTTGGAGAGTTTATAGACTTGGCCAGAAATGCAGAAAAATGGGCAGAACCATGACCAAAATTAGGGCTGCTAGACTCCAGAATCTGAGCTGCTCAAGCAGATTTATGAGCATATGGTGTATATCTGTTAGCAGCTGAGAAACTTGGGAAGAGTTAGAAAATGCTAAAAAAGAAAGTGATGCCTCAGGATAAATACTTCCTTTTTCACAGAAGATACCGGCAGAATTGGCACATACACTGTGCCCCACACAAGTTTCTTTTATCATGGGTTGATATTTGTGAAGGCAAGCAGCCACCTAAATATCATCACCACCCTCATTGAATGAGCTCCCAACTTGTGTTTGGCAGGCAAGGACATGCTAGGACAAGAGGAAGCACTCATGCCGCTGTAGAAAGATGTTTTTCCTTTGTGTAAAAAGGCCCAGATGCATTTTGATCAGTAATGTTAAAAATCCAGCTTATATATACTTTAGGTATAGTAAATTTTAAAAAAAATATGATGTTACCTATCTCACAAAGAGTTAACAATTAGGCTGCAGGAAAAGTAGGAATGTAGCTGGAAGTCAGGAAAAACTCAACTTAAATATTGTCATGATTCCCTTTCTCTTGCACCTCTGCTTTACTTTGTATCATTTTCGGTGTGCTTTTTGCTTCTGAATGACTGACTTCATCTATAAGGTAGAACGACGTGGCCACTAAGAGCTTTTGATTACTGTATCTTGGCATCTGATTACAGTATCTTTAAATTGCTGGGGAAGAATGCTGATTGGCACTGTTTGGGCAAATGCCCACCCTAGAATAATTAACTATAGACTTGTTTATTGAAGGTTTTGCATAGATTAAGTCTAGCTCCAGAGTTTCTTCCCGAGTGGAAGTGTCAGTGAACGGAGCCCACTCTATCTAGAAATCTGAGGCAACTATGAAGTTTCTGGAAACACAAATCAATCCCCTGCTCTGGTGGGTCTCCAGAAGTCTTGTCAGGGCTTTCAGGACTAGGTATTTCCAATAGATGCCATAACCCTCTACCCATCACCAGCACCACTACAGAGAATGACCACCACCCACCACTCTTGTCCTTATTGCTTTTGCAAAAGCTCAACATTTGGCAACAAAACACTGCATTTGGCATTTTCCTATAATATTCCTATGGAATAAGTTGGTAGACTTGCCTGTCAAAGATATAGATTCCTGACACCTGAGAAGATAAAAGAGAAAGTGCCCAAAACAGGTAAGGTACAGTAGTAGTTGTATTTCTGGTAAGATTTGGAGTGTGGACGTTGTCTGTTCTCTGTCTCTCTGTCTCTCTGTCTCTCCCTCCCTCCCATCCTTTGTCCTCTCTCATCTTCCTAACATTCAACTTTCTTCTCTCTTTCCCTGAAATGGCTTCCTAAATTCCTTGAGCTTATTTTCTCTATTCTGTCAAAGCAGTCCCAATGATAAGGAGCAATATTCCTTCAATTTTTGTAAGTGAGTCCAAACAACATTTAAATATTGCTGAATATTTAGGAAAGAGTTTAGACTAGTAGACAAAGTATTAATATTTAAAGCTATTAAGTTACTTCTGAATTGGTTAATTAGTACGGTTACCTCATTTTCTGTAAAAATGAGACTGAACAAATGTACCAAGCATTTTTTTTCCTCTGGGACCTATTAAAATACATAGGCATTTAACTTCTACAAGATAATAATGTTGCCTGATAATGTCATCCTGACAGGAACAGTAAACATCTCTATGAGAATAGTCTGCAGATTTCTTAATGCATAATCAAAATTATTGTTACCTAATTAAAGTATGTTTTGGAACATGAACTGAAGGATAAAATACTACGATAAGAAAGCAGGAAAAAAGCAATGTGCTATTTCTTAAGCAAGAAGCCAAAGAGAAAATGCAGTAGAGGATCTTTGCTGATCTAGCAAAAGCTCTTGGTGTGTGATATATTATGATGTTTTTAGGTTTTTATCTGTCAGGCCAATAAAAAAGTAATCATTGAGGAAAATGTAGTAACCATGATTCATGTAATAATGTTAAAATATAACTTTCATACACTTTTGGTTTTCTGCTCATATGCAAGATTTTGTCTAACCCTGAAAGTGCTTCTTTAAGAAATCTAAATTTCTTAAACAATCTAAAGCAAGCTATGGATTTTCACAGCATGAGGATTTTTGCCTAATTAAATAATACTTTGATATTCCCAATAAGCCAATAAAATAACAGAATTCTAAAGGATGCCAAGGAGATTGAAGGATCTGTGACCTGTCCTATTATAATCAGTGCTTAATGAATGGCTATTTATTATCCTATTGATATCACTCTGCATGAAGTTAAGCCAAATGATTGTATTTTCCCATGTTCTACATTGCATTAAAAATACGTTGTGTCAGACCCCTGGTGCTGTGAAATTTATTCCATCAGCGCATAGGTTTGACCAGACAAGTGCTTTGAATATACTGATGAATATTTGTCTAACTGTCATTACATGACCTACCTCCAATTTACATGCAGACCAGTTGCCAAGGACCCAGATGTAGCAGGGGGTCACTGGGCAGGTTCTCTGCTGGGTAAGCTCTGTGGGGCATGGCCGTCCTTCTCCTTGGGTTGGCACAATGATAAATTGAGCCTGGCTCATTAAACCTAAAATGATAAGGGAGGTGTCAGCTTTTCAGTTAGTTTGGCTAGGAAAGGGACCTGAAGAAGAGAATGTTGCCTTATACATGTAAGTCTTCATTTTAATAGACTGAACTCTGTCCTATTCCACTTTTAGTTTTTCTGTCATTTTCATTTAGAGTTCTATAGAGAAGCAGGCTATCTAGGTTTTCACAATGCTTAAAGGATCTGAAATTCTGTCTTCTACTTCTTTTAGTCTTCAAAGTATAAACTTTCTATTGTTGCCAAGTAGACGGATCTTGTAAACATTGGTAGACTGTTAATTCATTTAATAAATATTTATTTATTAAGCTCTAGCATGATCAAGGCATCCTGTAGTGTGCTAGTGTAAAATAAAATTGCCAGATGTATCTTCTACCATCAAATACCTCATATTTTAAGACAGGATTACAAATACTAAACCCAAATAGTAAGCGTTGCCTCTTCTGTGAGGCAATGAGCATAAACATGAACATAAGCAAGGAAGGCAAAAATCACACATAGTCCAAATTATCCTAAAAAATTCCCTAGGAAGGTGCTACCCCAAGGTCCCAATAGTGTCTTTCAATTAATTCAAAACAGATAATTTTTTCAGAGGTTTAGAACAAATTTCTTTCTTCACTGAGCACAAGATAAAGTTGTTGGCTTGGATGAAGGAACCAAGATGTTTAAAAAACATATGTGCAGATACCAGCCTCCTGTTCTGCAATGAAAGACAATTGATTAGTAAAACTGGCTAAGGAAACAGCAGTGCTCCCTTATTGTCTTCTGCCCCTCCTAGGCATTAGGTCATCAGCTCATCAAGTGGAATAGTGACAGAATAACCTACATTATTTGTTTGTGCTTCTCTTTGTCTCTCTCTTGCACTCATTCACTCTCACTCTCATTCCTACTCACTCTGGTTCTTTCTGATGAAGTACTCAGCACATATAATTTAATTACTACTAGTTATTTATGAATATGATGGACTCCCAATGTTGTTATAAAGTTAATTATGTAATTGCATCTGTGATAAATGTTAAAAGAAAAACAGCATTCTGTGGAAGCATGAATTAGAATGGCAGCCCATTTTGAGAAGGAACCAGAGATCACTGCCATGAGCAGTGGAACTTTAAGTAGAAATCTGAAAAGACGCAAGTTAGACATGATGTGCAGACAGGATGGGCCACACAGAGTGAAGAGATGGTGAGGCACAAAGGATCACATATCTGAGGACCTGACAGAAGCCAGTGCAGCTGAAGCAGAGAGTGATAGTGCAAAGGGCTTGAGAAAATGTTGTTAAAGCTATTACAAGCAGAATCTTTTAGTTGATGTCAAGGATTCTACATTTATATCCTAAGATAAATGGAAAGCTAGTGAGGACTTCAATTCTAGATAGAATTCACTTGAAAGCCTTGGATAGAAACAATTACAGATACCTTCAAGTTTAGTGATAAGTAAGGGTGACTCACACTTTCAAAGAACTAGACCTCTTACCATCCACCAGAAAATTATCATAGATTTGGTGGTAAACTAACTCTCTGAGAATATCCTTGAAGAAAACTAGGGGGTTCTAATCACTGGCTTCTAAATTCCTTAAGGTTTATACTTCTGTGGCTAACATGGTACTTCACAGACATTAAGTAAAGTGGACTACATATTTAATTTATATTTTCATATATTATTGATGTGATATTATGTTATGTGCAAATATATGATGATATAATATCAATATATTGATTGAGCTGGTACCATATGTTAGACAATATTTTCAACACTTCATATGCATGGACTCATTGGATAGTGATAACAGCCCAAGAGGAAAATTCTACTGTTCTCCCATATTATAGATGACAAAACTGGGGCTCAGAGAATTTAAGTCACTTGTTTGGGTTTAAAAAACAAACAAACAAAGTAGGCTGCAGAACAAGATTCAAAGCAGTTTTACTCTAGTAGCTGCTCCATTAATCATGCTGCTGGGTAGACATGAGCAAGACAGCAAAGACAGCTACCTAGTTAAGTCTCTTTATAGGAGACATATAAGAAATTTTAGATGGTAGTTGCATTAATTCATTTTCATGCTGCTGAGAAGACATACTCAAGACTGAGAAGAAATAGAGGTTCAATTAGACTTATAGTTCCACATGGCTGGGGAGGCCTCAGAATCATGGTGGGAGGTGAAAGGTACTTCTTACATGGCAGTGGCAAGAGAAAAATGAGGAAGAAGCAAAAG
>NW_012114566.1:62745-67744 GCF_000951035.1 Colobus angolensis palliatus
AGATTCAAAGCAGTTTTACTCTAGTAGCTGCTCCATTAATCATGCTGCTGGGTAGACATGAGCAAGACAGCAAAGACAGCTACCTAGTTAAGTCTTTTTATAGGAGACATATAAGAAATTTTAGATGGTAGTTGTATTAATTCATTTTCATGCTGCTGAGAAGACATACTCAAGACTGAGAAGAAATAGAGGTTCAATTAGACTTATATTTCCACATGGCTGGGGAGGCCTCAGAATCATGGTGGGAGGTGAAAGGTACTTCTTACATGGCAGTGGCAAGAGAAAAATGAGGAAGAAGCAAAAGCAGAAACCCCTGATAAACCCATCAGAACTCATGAGACTTATTCACAATTACAAGAATAGCATGGGAAAGACTGGCCCCCATGATTCAGTTACCTCTCCCTGGGTCCCTCTTACAACACATGGGAATTCTGGAGATAAAATTCAAGTTGAGATTTGGGTGGGGACACAACCAAACCACATCATTCTGCCCCCGGCCCCTCCAAATCTCATGTCTTCACATTTCAAAACCAATCATGGCTCCCCAACAGTTCCCCAAAGTCTTAACTCATTTCAGCATTATCCCAAAAGCCCACAGTCCAAAGTCTCATCTGAGACAAGGCAAGTCCCTTCTGCTTATGAGCCGGTAAAATCAAAAGCAAGCTAGTTGCTTCCTAGACACAATAAAGGTATGGGTATTGGATAAATACAGACATTCCAAATGGAGAACGTGGCAAAAATAAAGGGGTTACATGGCCCATGCAAGTCCAAAATTCAGTGGGGCAGTCAAATTTTAAAGCTCCAAAATGATTTCCTGTGACTCCAGGTCTCAATTTCACATCACACTAATGCAAAAGTTGAGTTCCCATGGTCTTGGGCAGTTCCATCCCTGTGGCTTTGCAGGGTATAGCCTCCCTCTTGCTTGCTTTCATGGGCTAGCATTGAGTGTCTGCAGCTTTTCCAGGCACATGGTGCAAGCTGTCAGTGGATCTACCATTCATGGTGATGGAGAACGATGGCTCTCTTCTCACAGCTCCACTAGGCAGCATCCCACTAGGGACTGTATGTGGGGGCTCCAACCCATGTTTCCCTTCTGCACTGCCCTAGCAGAGGTTCTCCATGAGGGCCCTGCCCCTGCAGCAATTTTTTTCCTGGGCATCCAGGCATTTCTATATATCTTCTGAAATCTAGGCAGAGGTTCACAAACCTCAATTCTTGACTTCTTTGCACCCGCAAGCTCAACGCCACATGGAAGCTGCCAAGGCTTGGGGCTTCCACCCTCTGAAGCCAGAGCCCGAGCTTTATGTCAGCCTCTTTCAGCCATAGCTGGAGCAGCTGGGACACAGGGCACCAAGTTCCTAGGCTACACACATCATGGGGACCCTGGACCTGGCCAACGAAACCACTTTTCCTGCTGGGCCTCCAGGCTGTGATGGGAGGGCCTGCCGTGAATTTATCTGACATGCTGTGAAGACATTTTCCCCTTGGTCTTGGAAATTAACATTAGAGTCCTTTCTACTTATGCAAATTTCTGCAGCTGGCTTGAATTTCTCCTCAAAAAAAATATGGCTTTTTCTTTTCTACTGTATCGTCAGGCTGCGAATTTTTCTGAACTTTTATGCTCTGTTTCTGTTTTAAAATGGAACGCTTTTAACAGCACGCAAGTCACATCTTGAATGCTTTGCTGCTTAGAAATTTCTTCCACCAGGTACCCTAAATCATCTCTCTCAAGTTCGAAGTTTCACAAATCTCTAGAGCAGGAGAAAAATATCACCAGTCTCTTTGCTAAAACATAACAAGAGTCACCTTTGCTCTAGCTCCCAACGAGTTCCTCATCTCCATCTGAGACCACCTCAGCCTGAACTTTATTGTTGTTATCACTATCAGCATTTTTGTCAAAGCCATTCTACACATCTCTAGGAGGTTCAAAACTTTCCCACATTTTCCTGTCTTCTTCTGAGCCCTCCAAATCATTCCAACCTCTGCCTGTTACCTACTTCCAAAGTCGCTTCCACATTTTTGGGTATCTTTCTAGCAGCACCTCAATGTACTGGTATCAATTTACTGTATTAATCTGCTTTCACACTGCTGATAAAGACATAACCAAGACTGGGGAGAAAAAGATGTTTAATTAGACTTACAGTTCCATGTGGCTGGGGAAGCCTCAGAATCATGGTGGGAGGTGAAAGTCACTTCTTACATGGCAGTAACAAGAGAAAAATGAGAAAGAAGCAAAAGCAGAAACCCCTGATAAACTCATCAGATCTCGTGAGACTTATTCACTATCATGAGAATAGCACAGGAAAGACTGGCCCCCATGATTCAGTTACCTCCCCCTGGGTCCCTCCAACAACACATGGGAATTCTGGGAGATACAATTCAAGTTGAGATTTGGTTGGGGACACAGCCAAACAATATCAGTGGTAAAATTTATTTCAGTGATAATATAGGCAAGGGCTCATTCTGCAACCCCAGGCACAGAGCTCTTGCATGGAGTGTATATGTTTACACAGATGTTCTTCCCAGAATCACTCAAATCATACAGGTCAGATGTCATTCACATCAAATGTTGTCCCTGCCAGATGAACACATTTGGCACAAGATTTCACATTCATTTTTGCTTAAATACTCTTCAAGTTTTATAATAACTTTAATGTTTATTCTCTTGACTGAAATACCTATTATCCTATCGTCTGTATAATTGCAGGCTGTGCCATCCATCTTTGTAAGGATAATGACAATGTGGTGTCACCTTTATCACAGCCAAAGAGGCTCTATTTCATTATAACCAAGTAACTTCCAGTTTGTCTTGAATTGACGGCATGCTGAGGGTCAGTACTATAGAACCATTTTATTTATTTCCATTAAGGTGACAGATAAGTTTTGCTGGACATAAAGGTAGAGAGAATCTAACAAATGCAAAAGAAAAAAAATGATGCTATTACTTTTTAAAATAATGCAGTCTCAAGACCGTTCATCGGAAGCACAGCCATATGGTTTCTCTAGCTTTTGGTATCCAAACACAAAGAGAAGATTTCCAAACAATGACTATTACTTCCAAGAATATTTTTTGAAGCCAAAGAACGTATAGAAAGTCTGTATTTTGATGTATTTTGTGTTTAATTGATTCATGTTAAAGTTCAACAGAAAATGTTGCTAATAAATGCATGCAAGTGTAAGAGAAAATTACTGGACCTGACATTTCTGTTGGGTAATTGTTATCTCTGTGTTTTTTTTTTCTATTTAGGTCAGGGATGTTTTCATTGTATGAGTTAAAGAACCAAAAATATATCCCTCAAATAAAAAAATATGGATGTTCTCAATGAAGGGGCCTGCCACCTCCCAGGGTAGTGGTTAAGTATTACTTCAGATGCCAGATATCAGAAAGGATGGAATATTCAACCAAGCAGCTATCTCTCAGCAATAATTATTCTATCAAGAACTCCTAACAGCAGAAGCCAGAAGGAATTGTTTTGGCAATGATGAGTTTTCATGGGAGAGAGAAAGCAATGGAAGATGTGGTCAAATTAAAGGTAAAAGTATAGTGTGGTATGGAACATGAGAGAAAGAGAATTTGAAACTAGCTGATGTGCCAGGTACAGTGGCTCACGCCTGTAATCCCAGCATTTTGGGAAGTTGAGGAAGGGGCATCACTTGAGTCCAAGAGTTCGAGACTAGCCTGGGCAGCACAGAAAGACCTAATTATCTATAGAAAAAAATAGAAAGCTAAAAAATAAACCTGATATATGGTGGAGACAGGCCTGGAATGGGAATTAAAAGCTTCTAGTTGGAAACAGTTCTCTCCAATTAACAACTAGTAAACGATATGACTATATGCAAGTACTTTAACTCCTCTGAGCATAAATTTTCTGTAAAATAAAACTGAGAATACAAAACATCTTTATTATTTGAAGATAATTCATGTTAGAAACAAATGCCACTGAAAAGTGAAGCTATTTTAAAAGGGAATTAAATTATTTTAAATAAATAGTAAGAAATATTTAAATGAGACCTTTTTCTGAAACTAAAAAGAATGGAAGTGAGTTTATTTCATCCAATATCCACAAGTATATATATTATGATTACAATTATGTACTCATTATTAGGACAAATAATAAATTGGTCATTGATATTTCTTACATAATTTTATGACAGCTGTAAGAGATCTTGATGTTTCATAACTGACTTTCACAGCTTGAACATGAAGTCTTTGGCTGTTGAGTCAATGATCATCAGTTTTCCAAGGGCTCCCTTCAATCTTTGGTGTGAAGATCACTCCATATTGTATCCCCTTAGTGGTGGACACACATTTAATTTACAGCTAAAGATAGACCAACAAATCTCCTGATTTGCAATGACAGAACACGTGTGTTAATGGAGAAAGCTTGTTAACTGGATAAAAGTTCTGTAAATGATGAGTTTATTCATGAATATTTTGATGTTATGAGGAGTTCGGCTGTCATTGGAATTCACAGTAATGTGGATTCAGGTGAAGAATATCAGATGATGAGGACTGCCTGGATATGTGTCACATAAGTTATACAAATAAAAAGTACTATATAAAGGCAGCTCACAAGAGGTTGGGCACAGTAGCTCATGCCTGTAATCCCAGCGGTTTGGGTTGCCAAGAAGAGCAGATGACTTGAGGTCAGGAGTTCAAGACCAGCCTGACTAACATGGTAAAACCCCATTTCTATTAAAAATACAAAAATTAGCAGACTTGGTAGTGTATACTTATAAACTCAGCTATTCAGAGGTTGAGACAGGAAGATTGCTTGAATCTAGAAAGCAGAGGTTGCGGTGAGCCAAGATCCCACCACTACACCATAGCCTGTGACTCCATCTAAAAAAAACAAAACAAAACAAAACAAAAAACCACAAAAATCTTGCGGAATATTTTTTTTTTATTATACTTTAAGTTCTAGGGTACATGTGCATAACGTGCAGATTTGTTACATATGTATACCTGTGCCATGTTGGTGTGCTGCACCCATCAACT
>NW_012114566.1:69921-70620 GCF_000951035.1 Colobus angolensis palliatus
TCTTTGTAGGTTCTGGATACTAGCCCTTTGGCAGATGAGTAGATTGCAAAAACTTTCTCCCATTCTGTAGGTTGCCTGTTCACTCTGCTGGTAGTTTCTTTTGCTGTGCAGAAGCTCTTTAGTGTAGATTCCATTTGTCAATTTTGGCTTTTGTTGCCGTTGCTTTTGGTGTTTTAGACATGAAGTCTTTGCTCATGCCTATGTCCTGAATGATATTCCCTAGGTTTTCTTCTAGGGTTTTCATGGTGTTAGGTCTAACATTTAAGTCTCTAATCCACCTTGAATTAATTTTTGTATAAGGAGTAAGAAAAGGATCCGGTTTCAGCTTTCAACATATGGCTAGCCAATTTTCCCAGCACCATTTATTGAATAGGGAATCCTTTCCCCATTTCTTGATTTTCTCAGGTTTGTCAAAGATCAGATGGCTGTAGATGTGTGGTATTATTTCTGGGGACTCTGTTCTGTTCTACTGGTCTATATCTCTGTTTTGGTACCAGTACCATGCTGTTTTGGTCACTATAGCCTTGTAGTATAGTTTGAAGTCAGGTATCGTGATGCCTCCAGCTTTGTTCTTTTGACTTAGGATTGTCTTGGCAATGCCAGTTCTTTTTTGGTTCCATATGAACTTTAAAGCAGTTTTTTCCAATTCTGTGGAGAAACTCATTGGTAGCTTGATGGGGATGGCATTGAATCTATAAA
>NW_012114566.1:70670-71057 GCF_000951035.1 Colobus angolensis palliatus
GTAAATGCTTTTATTTTTCTCTTCTTAAACATTTATTTATTTATTTATTTGCTGATTTAATGGTAGAATTCTTTTTTTATTTTTTGTTTTTTTAATTTTTATCATTATTATACTTTAAGTTCTAGGGTACATGTGCATAACGTGCAGGTTTGTTACATATGTATACTTGTGCCATGTTGTTGTGCTGCACCCATAACTCATCAGCACCCATCAACTCGTCATTTACATCCGGTATAACTCCCAATGCAATCCCTCTCCCCTCCCCCATCCGCATGATGGGCCCTGGTGTGTGATGTTCCCTTTCCCGAGTCCAAGTGATCTCATTGTTCAGTTCTCACCTATAAGTGAGAACATGCGGTGTTTGGTTTTCTGCTCTTGTGATAGTTT
>NW_012114566.1:75884-79736 GCF_000951035.1 Colobus angolensis palliatus
GTTACCCGATTTTCCAGGTGTTGTGTGTCTCAGTTCCCCTGGCTAGGAAAATGGATTCCCTTCCCCCTTGCACTTTCCAGATGAGGCGATGCCTCGCCCTGCTTCAGCTCTCACTGGTCGGACTGCAACTGCTGACCAGCACCGATTGTCTGGCACTCGCTAGTGAGATAAACCCAGTACCTCAGTTGAAAATGCAGAAATCACCTGTCTTCTGTTTTGCTCACGCTGGGAGCTGGAGACTGGAGCTGTTCCTATTCGGCCATCTTGCTCCACCCCCTCCACCAGCACCATTTATTAAACAGGGAATCCTTTTCCCATTTCTTGTTTTTGTCAGCTTTGTCAGAGATCAGATGGTTGTAGATGTGTGGTATTATTTCTGAGGGCTCTGTTCTGTTCCATTGGTCTATATCTCTGTTTTGGTACCAGTACCATGCTGTTTTGGTTACTGTAGCCTTGTAATATAGTTTGAACTCAGGTAGCCTGATGCCTCCAGCTTTGTTCTTTTGGCTTAGTATTGTCTTGGCAATACAGGGCTCTTTTTTGGTTGCATATGAACTTTAAAGTATTTTTTTCCAATTCTGTGAAGAAAGTCATTGGTAGCTTGATGAGGATGGCATTGAATCTATAAATTACCTTGGTCAGTATGGTCATTTTCACAATATTGATTCTTCTTATCCATGAACATGGACTGTTCTTCCATTTGTTTGTGTCCTCTTATTTCATTGAGCAGTGGTTTGTAGTTCTCCTTGAAGAGGTCCTTCACATCCCATGTAACTTGGATTCCTAGGTATTTTATTCTCTTTGAAGCAATTGTGAATGGGAGTTCATTCTTGATTTGGCTCTCTGCCTGTTATTGCTGTATAGGAATGCTTGTGATTTTTGCACATTGATTTTGCTGAGACTTTGCTGAAGTTGCTTATCAGCTTAAGGAGATTTGGGGCTGAGGCGATGGGGTTTTCTAAATACACAAGCATGTCATCTGCAAGCAGGGACAATTTGATTTTCCTCTTTTCCTAATTGAATACACTTTATTTATTTCTCCTGCCTGATTGCCCTAGCCAGAAATTCCAACACTATGTTGAATAGGAGAGGTGAGGGAGGGCATCCCTGTCTTATGCTCATTTTCAAAGGGAGTGCTTCCAGTTTTTGCCCATTCAGTATGATATTGCCTGTTTGTCATAAATAACTCTTATTATTTTGAGAAATGTCCCATCTATACCTAGTTATTGAGAGGTTTTAGCATGAAGGGCTGTTGAATTTTGTCTAAGGCCTTTTCTGCATCTATTGAGATAGTCATGTGGCTTTTGCCTTTGGTTCTGTTTATATGATGGATTATGTTTATTGATTTGCATACAATGAACTGACCTTGCATCCCAGGGATGCAGAAAACTTGATCATGGTGGGTAAGCTTTTTGATGTGTTGCTGGATTCAGTTTGTCAGTATTTTATTGAGGATTTTTGCATCGATATTCATCAGGGATATTGGTCTAAAATTCTCTTTTTTTGTTATGTCTCTGTCAGGCTTTGGTATCAGGATGATGTTGGCCTAATAAAATGAGTTAAGGAGGATTCCTTCTTTTTCTGTTGATTGGAATAGTTTCATAAGGAATGGTACTCGCTCCTCTTTGTACCTCTGGTAGAATTTGACTGTGAATTCATCTGGTCCTGGATTTTTTTTGTTGGTAGGCTATTAATTATTGCCTCAATTTCAAAGCCTATTATTGGTCTATTCAGGGATTCAACTTCTTCCTGGTTTAGTCTTGGGAGGGTGCATGTGTCCAGGAATTTATCCATTTCTTCTGGATTTTCTAGTTTATTTGTGTAGAGGTGCTTATAGTATTCTCTGATGGTAGTTTGTATTTCTGTGAGATTGGTGGTGATATCCCCTTTATCACTTTTTATTGCATCAATTTGATTCTTCTCTCTTTTCTTCTTTATTAGTCTTGCTAGCCGTCTATCAATTTTGTTGATGTTTTCAAAAAAGCAGCTCCTGGATTCATTGGTTTTTTGAAGGGCCTTTTGTGTCTCTATCTCCTTCAGTTCTGCTCTGATCTTAGTTATTTCTTGCCTTCTGCTAGCTTTTCTATTTTGGAACAGGAATGTTTACAAACATCTATACCACCATTGTACTTTGGAAGTAAATAACTTTTTTTTTTTTTTGTAGACTCAAAGCTGGAAGAACTTACCTTGAGTCTCAGATGAGACTCTGGATTTTGGGCTTCTAAGTTGGTACTGAAACAAGTTAAGACTTTTAAGATTATTGAACGGAATGGCAGTATTTTGCATGTGAGAGGAACATGAGTTTTTAGATTCACTGGTGGATTGCTATGGTTTGAATTTGGTTTGCTCCCATCAAAACTCAGATCAAAATTTGATCCCCTTTGTGGTGGTCTTGGACAATGAGGTCTATGGGGTGGTGTGTGGGTCATAAGTGCAGATCCCCCATGAATGGATTAATGTCCTCCCTGGGTGTGAGTGAGTTTTCATTCATTGAATAGATTCATTCCTGCAACACAGGGTTATTTCTCTCTTGCTTCCTCAGTTTCTATCTCTTGCTTCCTCTTTCATGATGTGATCTCTTTACAAACACCTTCTCTCCTCTGCTTTCTGACATTAGTTGACACAGCTTGAGGATTTTGCCAGATGCAGCTGCCCAATCTTGAACCTCTAGTCACAGGAATCATAAGCCAAGTAAACCTATTTTCTTCATAAATTAACAAGCCTCGGGTATTCTATTATAGTAGCACAAAATGTACTAAGATGTACTAACAGTGTACCAGGGTTTCTCCCTAGGTCCTTACACCAAATTTTTGACACGTACCTTATGATATATTGCAACTCTACTTTAGGACCAGAGATCTATCCTAAGCCAGCTCTGTTTTATGCTGTGGTCTTGTTGCTTTCTCTCCCATGGACCCATGTCTTGATCCCTACTTCACCCTAATGACTGGAATGCCATCTCCGTTTCCACTTACCTGCTTCACTACTGAGTATCAATTGCCTTCTGCATTCCTTGCCATGGTGCATTACTTATCCACTGGGATTCTGGGATCATGTAGTAATGATTTCTGTTTCTTCCCCAACGATTTATACTCCCTTTCCTTTATAACATTATTGCTGAGATGTGACTGACAACTCAGAAAGTACATTTCCTTCCCTGCCGTCTTCAAATGAGTTGGAAATGTAGAGCAATTTTGTCTAATATATGTGTAAGAAATGTATGCTGCTTCCAACCCTGTTCATAAAATCTCCACAGTGCCAAGTGATATCACCATCCAGAGTAACTTGGTCCTGTTAAAGTGGCAGAACCTCTGTGAACTTGTGTCCTTGATTTACATTTTGAAGCATAAAGCCCTCTATTTATGTGGGTGAAAAGCAAGTCTCTAGTCTATTATGTTCAGCCTAGGATGTGCTTTGGGGTTTACAGCTTTGCTTAATAATACAACTTTAGTTATATAATACATACTACTTTTTCCAAAAACCACTGGGGCCAACATGTTTTTTTCAATTTGTTGAGCTTATGACCTTCTGAATAAACACTGTCCCACAGGTTCCTCAGCCTCTCTGGAGTCTGCCACTGTTATCTGGTCCATTCTGCAACCTCTGTCTCACTCTCCTAGACTGATATGAGGCCAGACTCTGGTTTTCTTCCTCTGTGGGCCAGTTTCATGTTGACTTCAGCTGGGTCCCATACCCTACGCCACTTATCAAGCTATAGCATACTGAAAGATATTTAGAAACCCTATACTAGTTAGCGGGAAACATGGGGAAACCAATACCTCCATGGCCACAGGTCTGTGAACACTCTGTCCAAGCCATCCACCCTGAGAGCTGACAGTTGACGACGCATTC
>NW_012114566.1:79786-80173 GCF_000951035.1 Colobus angolensis palliatus
GGCACTTTATGCTTCTGAATAGGCCAAAAGTACATAGAGGGCCAACACAGAAAGCCAGCTAGGCTAGAAAATAAATAATATGGAGATAAAAATAAAATCAGAAACCCAGCTGAAGTGCATGAAAAAGCCTGGGCTAAAAATACAATCATGGTCGTAAAGATGGGTCAAGTTGATGATACAGTTTATTTTATTTCTTGTCCTCTCTGAAACCAGCATCTTGGAAAACGGTACAAATTTTCTAATGGCCAGGGTAGCAGAGGTCTTAGTGAAAGAATAAAGCACCTGAGAAGCACAGAAAGAATAATAAAAAATTCTGCTCTAGGAATAACACACTATTTGTGTGCTTACTTAGGAAAACTTGGACATTCAGCATGGGTTATATGTTAG
>NW_012114566.1:80223-80545 GCF_000951035.1 Colobus angolensis palliatus
CAGTTTCATGTTGATTTCAGCTGGGTCCCATACCCTATGCCATTTATCAAGCTATAGCATACTGAAAGATATTTAGAAACCCTATACTAGTTAGCAGGAAACATGGGGAAACCAATACCTCCATGGCCACAGGTCTGTGAACACTCTGTCCAAGCCATCCACCCTGAGAGCTGACAGTTGACGACGCATTCCACCAAGCAGGGAATGCTCATTCTCTGGGGCTTCTCCAAATTACACTGCAAATGGAAATGAAACACAACTTTATTAGAGGAATCATTCTTTAGTCAAATCACTGTCCTTTGGTGGGAAAGACTCTCCTTTA
>NW_012114566.1:80595-81631 GCF_000951035.1 Colobus angolensis palliatus
CAGAAAGAATAATAAAAAATTCTGCTCTAGGAATAACACACTATTTGTGTGCTTACTTAGGAAAACTTGGACATTCAGCATGGGTTATATGTTAGCAATACCCTCACCAAGCTAAAATTAATGATTACAGTACAATGACTTGACAAGTGGGTGAAATAGATATTATCATAATGAGACCTATAATCTGCCTGAGGTATATGGATATTCTAGTCACGTTAATAATTTGAGATTTTTAAAAACTGATATTTTTTACATATTTATTGGGCATATGGTATCTGGAAATCACAGAAACTGACTTTCTGTTAATGAATAGTTTATATATTTTTGTATCAAAAGAAAATACTCATTACATACAATAAATAAACAATGCTTACCTATTGGGAGTTGTAGATTAATGATTTTTTTTTCCCCTGAAACAGACAACATCTTTAGAGGCTGATTAAATAAAATGAATGTTAAAATAAATCATGGTATACAGCACTCTGCCCTGTATCAGACAGTTTCAGAATTTGACCAAACGGAAATCCATTTCAGATGTTCTGTTCTTAGGATTGGTGACATAGTCTGAAACTGCTCTGTTGGTTTAAAGAGCATGAGCGTGTTGTGACAATACTTAACAGAGCGAAGTCAGGATAGGTGACAGAGGTTTGTTTTGTTTTAATTCCCACTGATGTATTCCACCTCTCTTAAGAGAAATGCCACCAATTTTCATTTTGCCAGTTTGTTAAAGAAGTTTCTGGGGAAATGTGAGTTAACTGGCCCCCTTTTTCCAATTTATTGAAAGATTGTTTCAGTGATTCTTGAAGTATGATAGTATCTTTACTTCTATTAAACTGTCCCCACAGTGTTTTTCATTTACATGTTGGCAAGAAAATGCCAAGTTCTTTGGAAAAGTTCTCACTATAGCTTTTGTCAGAACTCCATATAGTTTGGAACAGAGGAAAAAAACGAGGGCAATAAAATTACAAACATTCAGAACCCATTAATTTGAAACTTGGTAGGGATGCATTTTAATGTAGATTGAAAAGAAAAATCT
>NW_012114566.1:89416-97414 GCF_000951035.1 Colobus angolensis palliatus
GGATTGCATTGGGGAGTTATACCTGATATAAATGATGAATTGATGGGTGCTGACGAGTTGATGGGTGCAGCACACCAACATGGCACAAGTATATGTAACAAACCTGCACGTTATGCACATGTACCCTAGAACTTAACGTATAATAAAAAATAAAAATAAAAAAAAAACATAAAGTCACCCCAAGGTCAACAGTTTGGCAAACAAGTACAGTTAAATAACATTTTATAAGTAATAAAAACATATAGTTTTAATGAACCCATTTCTCCACTACAAAAATGACCTTTCCCAGTCATTTTGACTAAATTCAAGCTAGTGAGCTATAACCGTACTATACTGGCACCCTTTACTCTAACTGAACCTAAGCTGAGATGAGAAGATATTAGTCTGTTATCTATATTGGACCTCATGGCACTGCAGACCAATATTAAGAAAAACAAACCTTGGATGTGAGATATGAATATAAACACATTACCTGCTCATATTGGTCCATGCTGACTGCCTTGCCATCACTGCGCACACAGCTTAGTAGGCGGCTCCTGACGCCTTGACCACAGGGTGCATTTTCACTTAGCTGGCATGTGCTCCACTCTCCAGGTATAGGATCACCCACACTGAGTTTCAAAATCATGGCCATATGAGCAAAATACAACAGATCTTTGATTATCTGCATTGTTGGAGGATAGTTCATACATAATCCTAAAATCATTCCAGGTAGCTTTGGAAAGCATTGTGCAATGCCTTTATTGCAAAACAAACAAAAACCAAATACACAAAGAAAAGTGAGTTACCTGCTTAAATTTGCTTTCCAGAGATAAAGAGCCAAATGGTTTGTTAGAAACCATCTCATGGTTGGCTGAAGTAGAAGAGGAAATATACTAATGAGGATGGTGAAGAAAAAGCACTTTAGAATCAACTCTTTGTTTAGGATAATTGAGAGAAAAAACAACCCAGAAATGATGCCAGTTGCTATGGTCCAGATGCTTGTGTCCCCCTGCAAAATTCATATATTTAAATTGCAACCCTCTAGGTGATGGTATTTTGAGGGAGAACCTTTGAGAGATAATCAGAACATGGGAGCTGAGCTCTCATGAATGAAATTATTGCCTTTATAAAGGAGGCCTAAGGGAGCTTGTTTGCCTCTTCCATCCCGGGAGGATGTAGCTAGAAGGCACTGTCTAGAGATACAGGCCCTCCGCACCAGACGCTGAATCTAGAAGCACCTTGATTTTGGACTTCCAGCCTCCAGAACTATAAGAAATACATTTATGTGTTTTATCAGCTACATAGTCTATAGCAATTTGTTATAGTATCCAGGACAGACTAAGACACCAATCTTTTATGTAAACTTGAAAATGTTTTCAATACTAAATCCAATCATTTAAACCATTTAGTGCATTTGATACAGAATAGTCAAAAGAGATGCTCCAGGAAAGAAAGAGGGAAAGGCACATAAAACTGCATGGACTGTTACAGAAACTATATTTTTTTCAAATTATTCTATCATGAGAAAAAGTTTTACAGATTTGGCTAGTCATATTACAAACTAGGTGGTGAAGAATTAGAAGAAATTATCCCGTAGTGAATTTGATTTTTTTTTTTTTTTTGAGACTGAGTCTCGCTCTGTCGCCCAGGCTGGAGTGCAGTGGAGCAATCTCTGCTCACTGCAAGCTCTGCCTTCCGGGTTCATGCCATTCTCCTGCCTCAGCCTCCCGAGTCGCTGGGACTACAGGTGCCTGTCACCACACCAGGCTAATTTTTTCTATTTTTAGTAGACACGGGGTTTCATCGTGTTAGTCAGGATGGTCTCGATCTCCTGACCTTGTGATCCACCTGCCTCAGCCTCCCAAAGTGCTGGGATTACAGGCGTGAGCCACTGCACCTGGCCATTAATTTGATTTTTAAACAACTGTTATTTTTGGTGTCAATAGAAAGGAAGACCCTTGATCATACAAAAACTCATTAAGGAAATTGTCCATATTTGGTAGATGATCTAATAGTTTAACAGGAATAGAATAGCAAACCCATATATAGTAAAATCAGTCTTTCAAAGATATGCTCTTCCAATAAAGCAAATTTTATTGTGTTTCTGAAACAGTACTATAAAAACCAGAGATCTTTTCTCTAAAGAAAAAGGAAAAATACACCAGCTCATCTTCACCCATGAAGACAATCAGCCCCACAGAAGTCACTATGAGGTTTTCTACAAGAGGAATCTCAGCAGTCAACGTCGCTGTGGTGAGGATTTTTTCTTTTTCTTTCAGAAAAGGCTTTGCCTCTGCAGGCATGTGTTGGTTTGGTTGTCAGTATTGAATTCAATGCTGTGACTTAACATGGTTCCACATTTTGCAGCATTTTGGAATGTCTGCTGCTGCAGGGAATGGCAAGGAGCAGATCAACGTAACCATAACAGTCCTCTGGTTTTAGACACTGAGCACTGTGGGGCCTGGAAAAATGCTGAGCAGTGGCCGAACAGCTAGACTTGATGTAATTCCCAGTGCCTCAAAAACATCCCTGGCCAGCCAGTCCTAGCATTCATTCTTATTCAGACCCATACAGAAAGTACATCACAAGCTCAGTTTTCTGAAATAATAAAAAGCACGAAAGAGCCAAATTCTATGACAGTATGATTACATTTTCTCTCAATGGTAAATTATTCTCTGCTACTTATTTTTGTTGTTTCAGTTTATCATGGCTTAAATCAACATTTTTCTGAAATGTTGCCAAATCTTTCTAAGCTTCTCTTACTACAGAGATTTTATGTGGCCTTGCTGATTCGACATGCCAAGAGTGGGCATTTCTTTCTGTGAGGGGATACTAGAAACATCAAGTCCTCAGCCTTTTATGCAAGACACTCACACATTCTACTCTCCATTCTTAATCTTGAGAATGAAAACACACACAAAAATTCTCTCATTAGTCAATGCTCAGGGAAAACAACAAGGTCATAGATTTCAGTTGTACCTGTTAGATTGTACTGGAACTGGAAGCGATTTTCATTAAGGAGGCAAGGCTGCACCTGTGAGTCTTCAGCACAAGTCCTTGAGCTCAGTGATGGTCTTAGCAGGTGGCAAGTTCTTCTCTGTATTGTGTGGGGATCGCATGACTATTAAAATCAGAGTAGGAAAAGTTAACTGTGGGCAATTTATTTGATAAATTATATAAGATATACACATATAAGTAGGCCTATATATAACAATATAGGCAATAGATTATCTAGAGGGTTAAAACTATTAAAATCAGAGTAGGAAAAGTTAACTGTGGGCAACTTATTTGATAAATTATCACATATAAGTAGGCACATATATAACAATATAAGCAATAGATTCTCTGGAGGGTTAAATATATTACTTAGAAAACGAAATCATTCTGTGATTTATTAAAAGCTATTTTTTTTCCACCTGACTCTTTTGTTTTTCCTGTGTTACCTTGAAGGCTATATTTTTATCTCCCATATATAATTAAGCACACGGAGACTATTTCTACCATTTAAACTCACACTGTACTCTCAAACAGTCTACAACAATGTAAGAGATCCATATTTTATTATTATTACTATTATTATTATTATTATACTTTAAGTTCTAGGGTACATGTGCATAACGTGCAGGTTTGTTACATATGTATACATGTGCCATGTTTGTGTGCTGCATCCATCAACTCATCAGCAACCATCAACTCGTCATTTTCATCAGGTATAACTCCCAGTGCAATCCCTCTCCCCTCCCCGCTCCCCATGATAGGCCCCGGTGTGTGATGTTTCCCTTCCCGAGTCCAAGTGGAGATCCATATATTTTGAATGTTTAAATGCTTTAAGAAAAAAAAGGAAGACACTGCCCTGTGACCTCAGATAGTCTAGTCTAATAAAAATAATCACACAGAAAACTTTCATGAGAAAATCATGTTTTAAACAGTAGAACACAGAGATATAGAAAGGGAATTATAAAATCAATATTGCCAATACACTAGAACCTTCTTATTTGGGGATGCCTTTGGTCCACAGAGCATTGACAACTGCAGGCTGTTGCCCTTCCGGCAAAATTAATGTGAAAATGTGAACTCCAAAGATATCCTTCAAATATCATGATACCTGTGGCTCCACGTGTCCTCCTCAGCTCCTATAACACTCTTGACCCAGCTCCTATAATAGCCTCAGCTTCTATAATACTCTTGAGCCAGGTCAGCTGGCCTGCCAGATTTCATCTAGCTGGTCTACCTATAGTGGGGCTTCAAGCTCCCCCTACTCGAACAATCTTCTTTCCACTGTCCTCTAAATCCTATTCACCGTTTTCAGAACACTAACCAAGCCTTACTCTTCTCACAGTCTTTTATCTAACAATGCCAGGTTCTTCTCTTCCTTTCTGAGCAAACTTCCACCCATGCTTAGGATATTCTGTATACAACTGCTTCTAAACACATGCATACGCATATCCTCGTGTGCTACCTTTCTTTACATCACCATTCTGTTTATTCATTGCCCTGCCTCTTACTTTCTTTACAAATTCTTTTAGGGCATGTTGAATCATGGCTTCTACTTCTTATCACTCCTTGAAAGTCTTGATATCAACTATATGTCGCAGTTTTTCAACAAATACTATTAAACATGTTGACAACGTGCAATTCCAGACCCCCAAATCTAACAAGGCCCATAGATTCTTAAGTCATGGGAGAAATAAAGGTCTCTGGATTAAGATAATCAAATCACCATTTCTATAGGTGGGACATTTTGTTTGTTTTTTATTCCTATTCCCCTTTCAGATATAGCAATAAAGAACAAAACCTATAAACTGAGTCTTGGCTATGAATCAAAATTATTATGTTGGATTGCACTAAAATATGCAAAAAGCATGCCACAACTTTTGCTTTTAATTGTAAAAGTTTGGACCATTGCTACACATTCACCATCCATGTAATTTTGTATTTGGATCTGTCAGTATTTATAAAGTAATTTTATACTTAATTGAATCAAATTGTCTCTAGATAATCAAGAAAGGCCCATGAAACCAAGCAATTATTCTTAATTATCTGCACATGAATTCCATGCTAAATGCCTACCAATAATTTATTACTATTTTACTAATTAATTTGAATGCTTCGTCTCATGTGGCAGAATAATAACAAAGGATTTGTCAATAAAATAAAATGAAAGTATCTTGGTAGATGCTCCTGATTAGTGCTCTCCTGCATTTCTACCTTATAAAGTAATCAATTAATGTCTGAAACAAGTGATTACAGGTAAAGGCTTAGGTACCTGCTTAGTCTAAGCTATCAAGTAAAAGAGAAAATAAAACATGCACACATCAATCAAATTACTATGTAACCTTGAACAATTCGCATCTATACTCTAAACCTTAGTTCCTCATCTAAACCTAGATGAGACAGAGGAATGGGGATGGGATGAAACTTGATGAAATTTAAAAATTTTCTTCCTCGGATCTCACAGTCCATATGTGTCTAAGTCTGATGGGTGAGTTCTAAAATATCTTCTTGAGGCTCATCCACATTTCATACCATACAGTTTTGGATAATTACATATTAATATAAAGAAAACCAACACTGCATCTTACTCCCCTACTAAGTTTCTTCCCATAGAAATAGGCAAAGAGGATTGCATGGTTTCACGAACATGATTCAGCCTCATCTCAGGCAGTATTTTCACACTTCATCTTACAAAAATTCTCCTAGTGCTGCTAACAAGTGATAGATTACTGTTTTTCCTTATTTCTTTATAATAGCTATTTATAGAAAGTTTAATGTTAGTGTTTTTAATCCTTATTTTTTTCTCTCTATTAGCTGTTTATAGAAAGTCCATAAAATAATGAATTATCCACAAGAGAGATGGAGGAGGGTGAAGATAAGTTAAAAAGAGAAGAGAAAGGATGTTTATATCTGTCTAGATGATTTCTTTATTAGATCAAGACTCTTCAAATACAATTCTGGATCTTCTCTTCTCTAGAGTAATTACATAAAGATATATTGTCAATTTCCTGCATATAGAAGTGGGAAAATGATGTGTGAATAACTAATCAAAAGTCAACTTTGGACAGGTTTTATTTAAAAAAAAATCAAGGTTATATAGCTAATGTTTATTTGCTAGGGAAGATGATCCAGTTAGAACCAGTTAGTGTCTAGTACAGAAACCCCTTCATGAGACTAGTTTTTCTAACTTACCACTTTTGTAAAGCAGCATTTACCTTAAAGTTCAGTCTTCCCTTATGACGTTATACCTTCACACATTTTGTTATCTCTAGAAGCAAAGCCTTTTGCCTGACTTAAATACTTGTATTCATATCCCTCAAGATGAAATCGGATGTCCTTTCTGTGAGCATCAATTGACTTGCTTGGACCCATAATAAATGGAATTGCCTTACCTAGTAAACATTTCTGTTACATGTATTTATGTTTGTGCATTCCTTCCTATGGGCAATTTGAGTGCCAAAGTCTTAATTTTCTTAGACATTCCGTGCCATGTACTGTGTCTGGTATAGAGCATACAAATAATAAATGTTTGCTATGTGTAATAATTTGGTTCTTCAAGGGTAATATGACTGTATTTTTGTAAGTTGCCATTAGCGGACAAATGGCTAACCCTGGATTATGATCATATTGTCTGAATGTAAGAGTTTCCCATAGCTATGTATATCTGATGAAAAGAATATAATATTTTCTCTTTTCTCATAACATTTCCTATAAAATCTAGATGGTATTTTCTAGAAAAATAAAATCCAGCAGGAAATTGATAAAAAAATACACATAACTGAGTTTTAATTTACTCAACTGAGTTTTAATTTACTCATATAAAAGATGACAGACAGATAATTTAGATAAGACATTTTAAATACATCTAAACAAGGAGGTATAACTTGATATTTTCCTCATTATCACTGAACTGGTAATAATCAGAGTTTAATAAAACCTGTGATAAATCCAATTATTTGTGAATTTAAATCACTCTGCAAATTTCTCATCTGGGGATGAGCATGACTCCAAGGCCTGGCCTTGTAAGCTCCCATCGGGTACATAAACCCAATGCCTTTATTCTGTTACAGGGTCTAACTGATAATTCTGAGATGGTCTCTCCCTTGGATAGCTGATTAGTCCTACTGTTTGTAGCTTTGCTATTTCTCTCTCTGTCTTTTCCTGAGGCCAGAATGGATCTATACTTCAAGAACTTTAGTTTTCTTATTTGGAAAAATAGTGTAAAATGTTCACAAAAATACCTTTGCAGAGCTTTCTGAAGAATTTTTTAATGAAATTAAACCCTGGTTCTCCAAAGCTGACAAGGAATGAGAAAATATATAGAAGAGAAAAGTCTGGATCTGAAGAATTGTTACTCATGCTTCACAGGTTTAACATAGTTCTCAGAGATTCTTAGGTGATGGTCACAGAAGTAGAGACAAGATCTTTTCACATCACGGTGTAACAAAGAGAGCAAAACCAAGAACACACAGACCATATGGTCGGTATAAAGTGACAACTCATTACCACAAATCCCAAACCACAAGCAGGTGGGACCGACAGTGGAAGCCCTGCACCTGTGTGATATGAGCATCTGACAGAAGAGAGCAGAAGGTAAAAATGGGACAATCTGATGACCCAAGGCAACCTAAATGGGGAACTAAAGCTGAGACCTGGAAAAATTTTCACACTTCAAGAGCAGCTGAATATAAGGGGTTTATGGAGAGGTCTTGGAAGCTGACACAGTTTGGATCCACTGAACCGCCAACATTAACAAGCCGGAGTTCCGTTCAGAACAATCTCCTCCTCTCCCCCACCCCTCTACTAAACAGAAACAGGTGGGAAGAATTTTCCAACTGAGAGAAACAAGGAAAATAGCAGTGAGAAAAAAGAAAGGACCAAGAAGCAAGGTGAGGAAGGAAACGGGAAACATTAAATCTCACAAACTAAACTGTTTTATTTTTTACCGTGTGTGTGTGTGTGTGTGTGTGTGTGTGTGTGTGTGTGTGTGTGAGAGAGAGAGAGAGAGAGAGAGAGAGAGAG
>NW_012114566.1:97464-98791 GCF_000951035.1 Colobus angolensis palliatus
AGAGAGAGAGAGAGAGAGTTGGAGCCTTGGAGCCACGAAATCAAATGAGAAGAAAACAATCCTCAACCATACTCCCTTTTAAAAGTTCACAGAAATGAATTTCACTGAAAAGTAGACAAAGAAAGAGATAACATTTAAATTCCATGAAAGGATATTCTAAGGAAAAAGAATAAAGGGCAGATTAACATCCCCACAGATTAGGCAGTGCAGCAGAAAGAAATGCACACAAAACATAAAAACTGCTGTATCAAAAAGGGTTAAAAGTAACCTAAGAAATGACCCAAGATATAAAAGAACAGCAAAAGATTAGAAAAAATTCAAAAATTAGGTGACAGAACCCAATAAATAATTAGAACTTTAAAAATAATTTTTAGAAATAAAAATGAAATAAGAAGAAATACAAGAATAAAAGTACAACAAATAGTGCTTAAAGAGAAATTAAAGATGTAAAGAAAACAATTACAAAACACATTCAAAAAGAGATATAAAATAATTTGAAAAAAACTGACAAATAGAGAAGTAAGGAAAATCAGATGCCACATGCATGTAATAGAATTTCATGAAAATGAAAACCAAGGCAAGAGCACAGAACTTAATAAAAAGAAGATTCAGAAAACTTTCCAATAAAAATAAAGAAATTTCTAACTACTTATTGGAAAGGCACATCAAAATCACCAGTACTGAGACATATCCTAGTATAATTATTAAGCTTTACAGAAGAGAAAAAACATGGCAAATGTTTTTTAGACAAATATGGCATGATTTTACTCATCTGTGGATTCTAAAATGTTTGATGTCATAGAAGTAGAGAGTAGAATTGTGGTTGCCAGAAGCTGGGGAAGGTAGGGGAGAGAGTGAAATGAGGAGAGATTGGTTAACGAATAGAAAGCTACACTTAGATAAGAGGAATAAGTTCTGGTGTTCCAGTACACAGTAGGGTGATTATGCTTAACAATATTATATTGCATTTTTAAAAACAACCAAAAGAGAGGATTCTGAATGTTCTCAACACAAAGAAATAATTAATGTATGAAATGATGTATATGCTAAATACCCTGATTTAATCATTACACAATGTATACATCTATCAAAACATCACATGTACCCCATAAATGTACACAATTATGTGTCAATTAAAAACGATTTTTTAAAAAACATAGATATGGCGGAGCAAGATGGCCGAATAGGAACAGCTGCAGTCTCCAACTCCCAGCGCGAAGGACACAGAAGAGCAGTGATTTCTGCATTTTGAACTGAGGTACTGGGGTCATCTCACTAGTGAGTGCCGGACAATCGGTGCGGGTCAGCTGTTGCGGCCCGACCAGCG
>NW_012114566.1:99440-100440 GCF_000951035.1 Colobus angolensis palliatus
AAAAAACATAGATATACTGTTAATAACATGCAAGAACTCAAACTCATGTTTCCATGAGCCCTATCTTAGGAATTTCCTGGAGACCGAGTTTTAGACATACATTCCAATAACTGGAAATACTTCAATATAGAGATTTACAATAAGCCACTTCACAGGTGGAACTTAGATAAAAGCTACATGCTCTGAAGATCTATATAAAACACAAATGTAAAAAAAAGGAGAATTTATATGAAAAATATTAATGTTTTCAAATACTCATGTTGGTGGTAGTATAGTATTATTCTGAGAATGTTTTCTTTTATGTGGAATAAAGCAAATGTGTAATTATTATATATTCTATTTTGATTATAATCTTCAGTGACCTTGATAAACTTGATTCTTAGTATGAAAAAATGAGATGCAGATGTAAGACAGAACTAACTGTTATTGTTCTGAATTTCAATTGGAAACATTAGTATATACCCACTTTTATATTTTGTCTTCAAAATAAAGGAAATAATAATATATATTATAAAGTTCTGCCTACTGAATTATCTAGAAATAGTGGAATCCAGTAACAGTAAGCACTCCTAAAGCTCTTTCTGTGGCACTGAAGAGGCATTACCACTAAAACAAATCAGGTCTTTATAGAGCAATACCTGATTCCAAGTCTGACAAAGGAAATGTCTAAGATGAGCCTGGAACATCCTGACATATATAGCACAGAAGCTAATGAGAACCACCAGAGTCTTTATTGAAAGGTTTATAGGGGGGCGGAGCAAGATGGCCGAATAGGAACAACTCCAGTCTCCAACTCCCAGCGTGAGCAACACAGAAGACAGGTGATTTCTGCACTTTCAACTGAGGTACTGGGGTCATCTCACTAGGGAGTGCTGGACAGTCAGTGCCGGTCAGCTGCTGCAGCCTGATCAGCGAGAGCTGAAACAGGGCGAGGCGATGCCTCACCTGGGAAGTGCAAGGGGGAAGGGAATCCCTTTTCCTAGCCAGGGGAACTGAGACA
>NW_012114566.1:105725-109640 GCF_000951035.1 Colobus angolensis palliatus
TGATGAATGGATGGGTGCTGACGAGTTGATGGGTGCAGCACACCAACATGGCACAAGTATACATATGTAACAAACCTGCACGTTATGCACATGTACCTTAGAGCTTAAAGTATAATAAAAAAAAAAAAGTTTATAGAACACATTTTAAAAGACTATCACTAAGAGAATCTGAATATTATTGTATAATTGAAAAGGATTAAAACACATCAAATTTGTTTAAATCTGTGATTTCATAACAACACAAAAAAAGTCACATGTGGTGAAAGCTGCTAAAAATTCCCCATTTTGAAAACCATAAAATAAAATGTTGATATTAATTTTGCTTGCCTCCTCAATGCAAAATGGATTATTGAATAATTAAATGGCTGTGGAAGCAAAAATTCTTTTAATAGAAACAGTTCCACAAACAAATGAGGAAGAATGATAGAATTTGAACACTGCCATTTTGCATTCCCTAAATAGCAAAGGCTGTAGTTGTTGACCATCAATGGTAGCCACACTCACAAAAAGTGATAAACACATTATGTGCTTTCTGGCAAACAGCACACTTTCAGTGAAGGAGTCTTATCAAAGACTAATGAAGCCTTGATATCCAACTTCCAATTTACAGGATATTCAAGGATAAAGGAACATGTTAAACCTCACCATGCAGATGGAATTCATGAAAGAGAGACTGAAAATGTTTATAGGACAGGTGGCCTATTTCCTCACCAATAAATTACTAGGAAGGGGGAAAACAAGCAAGGGGAAGAGAAGCTGGTTTAAAAGAGGTTTAAAGATATCTAAAGACAGAACTAACAATCTGAATTTGAACCACTCTGGTTTTAGACCTGTAAGGAGAAGTAAGGAAAAGACTATCATTGACATCAGGACAGAATTTACTTTTGAGGGAAGCAAGTTAGTTACTATTAGGAGGAAGCTGTGAAGTTCTTCCTTCCAAGTAGCTGGGAAGGTTCTGCCTCCTGGGTGACTGTTAAAAGGGTATTCAGTTAATAATTATTTAATTGTATATTTGTGAAACATACAGTTTATTTGTTCTGCATTTGTGTCCTAATCAATTTTGAAGAAGTTAAAAGAATCTTTCTCTCATCGTTCTTGGAAAATGCAAGATTATTTTCAGTATGAGATTTAAGAGTTTCCTGACAACCATCTTTTCCAAAGTGTGTTGTTTTCTATAGTGTGTTAGGAGGTGCCAAGAGAGAAAATCAGGGTTCCTAGTCAAACATAATGAGAAAACGTTGACCTAAATAGTGCTAAACAAGGATTTTTTTGCAATAGAACGTAATGATGTTTGGCAGAGTCTGCAATTTGCTATTAAAATCTATTTTCTGTTTTCACTGTTGGCACAAGACTGGATCACACATCCCAGTCTTCTTTGCAGTTAAGTGACCATGTTACTGAGTTCTGACAAATGAGAGATAAATGGAAGGTCTTATGTGACACTTCCACTCCTGACACTAAATCCCACTTGTCATCCTCCAAGCTCTTTGCTCCCTCCACAGAGCTGGAATAGTGGTAACCAGAATTACTTTGAAAGTCAAGCTTGAAGGCAGCACACCCACTATGGGCTTGGGCCTCAGCGTGATGCATGTAACAGATTCAAATTGCCCTTTCCACAACTGGAAAACTCACTTTGGAATGCTTTATGGGTGATCAGCAAAAATTACATTGCATTTGAACCACTATAATTTGTGGCTATGTGTTTTGACAAATTATCTATAACTAGTACACTGTATACGGTGACTCTTGAAGAGTTTCAAACTTTTATGTTTCAATTTAGCATTTCATGTAACACAATTTGAATTACAGATTTAAGACACATGAATGTGAAATCATTGTAAATTACAAAGTTATTAATTTATTATCTATACGCATCACTTGGTGTCCTTGAAAATTTTTCTATTAAGATTTACACTCATGGCCAGGTGCGGTGGCTCAAGCCTGTAATCCCAGCCCTTTGGGAGGCCGAGACGGGTGGATCATGAGGTCAGGAGATCGAGACCATCCTGGCTAACACGGTGAAACCCTGTCTCTACTAAGAAAAAAAAAAATACAAAAAACTAGCCGGGCGAAGTGGCGGGCGTCTGTAGTCCCAGCTACTTGGGAGGCTGAGGCAGGAGAATGGCGTAAACCTGGGAGGCGGAGCTTGCAGTGAGCTGAGATCCGGCCACTGCACTCCAGCCTGGGCAACAGAGTGAGACTCCGTCTCAAAAAAAAAAAAAAAGATTTACACTCATTTTAAACAAATAGTTTTTGAAAATACATTAAATGCAAGACACGACACCAATGAATAAAACATTATCTAAGGAAGAATTTTCTTTTTATAGTCTGGATTTTCAAGAGATCATAGCTTGTCTCCCCAAAAGACTTACAATTACGCTTTAAAGGAACATACTAGGGATTTAAAAGGAAATGGAACTATTTTACCCTCCATACAAAATGAAAGAACTTACTAATGTTGCCTCTGAGAAAGTTAATTCACTAATTTTTTATACTGTTGAAAGGTAAGGTGGCAGGTGGGTGAGGTTAGTCTTAGTCATCCACATAAGTGTTTTTTTATTTGTTTGTTTTTCAAACTTCAAGCCATTACATATTATTGGGTTGTGAAAACAATATTAGTAACTAATACTTCTGTAGTGTTTACTATATGTCAGTCACCATTCTAAGTTCTTTAACTCATTTCATCCTTATAACTGCCTTATAAGGTAGATATATTATTATTCCCATTTTACTGATGGCAAAGAGAAGTTAAGCAATTTCATCAAGATTACACAGTTAGAGGCAGAGCCAAGATTCCAACTCTATCAATCTTGTGAGTCCATGTTTTTAATTATGCCATCTTGGTTCTCAATTTAGTGGGTAAAAGCCAGCAATATTAAAACTGATAGGGCACAGCATAGTAAACATCTGTCATATACTCAGGGTAAAAATTATTTCAAAAAATTATATATATATTCATAATATCTATAGGTAAACAATGATTTGTGTGTTTTTTGTGATATAAAACATATTTTTATAATAGACCATGGTTGAAAATGATTAAAGGCCACTAAGGTAATGATAAATTCTTGTCAAAAGAATTTTTCCATTACATAGACTGTCATGATCATTATTGCAAAACTGTGTTTTCATTATAAAGGTTTGCTTGTCCATTTTTTGTGCGTTTTGCTATAAGCTATAACTTTTAAAAAGAAGTGGATGTTCACTCTATTTTTCTTTCTAGAATATTTCTGCATAAGAAGAAACAATTTTCTTCTTTAAATGCCAGAATTAATTTCAGAACCATACAATTATCAAATTAAGTCTGTACCTAGAAAACTCACATTTGCTTTCAAATATATGACATCTAAAGCAATAAATGTGATTCTTAAATGTAAACTTGTCAGACAAATTAATTTCTTAGACATATCTCTTCCCATAGAAATGGGTATGTAGTTAGATTGGTGTCTGCAGCCTATCTAGATAAATTAGACTTAACTAGAGAAGAAGCAAAAGCTAGTGTCTGAGTCAACTCTTCATGTGTTTAGAATATTCCGTTTCACAGGGTTCTTTGTGACCGAATGTGAAGGAGGATTAAAACTCAAAAACTGTTGTTCACTATGGGCTAACACATATCAATATTGACCATGAGGTAGAAGAAAGTAGAACTGAAGGGGGTATCCAGCAGTCCAGGTGCAGAAAGAATTACAGTAGCTATACTTCAACTCCCCCCTGCTAATGCCCTGGGGCTTTTTTACCTTAGCCATGCCTTCCATGGATACTCTCAATACTAGAAAAGTCATTCTTCAAGTGTGGTCCCAGGACCAGCAGCATCAACATCACCTGGCAACTTGTTAGAAATACAAAGTATTGGGTCCCATCCCATTCTAGATCCACTAAATCAAAAACCCTGGGGTAAAAAAAGACAAAAGAAAA
>NW_012114566.1:109690-118774 GCF_000951035.1 Colobus angolensis palliatus
ACCTGGCAACTTGTTAGAAATACAAAGTATTGGGTCCCATCCCATTCTAGATCCACTAAATCAAAAACCCTGGGGTAAAAAAAGACAAAAGAAAAATCTACTTCAGGGTTTGGATGCAGCAATCTTGTTTTAATGAGTCCTCTAAGCGGTTCTAATGCATGCCCTAGTTTGAAAACCAATGCCCTCAAACCATTGTCTCTGAACTTTATGTGCACAATAACTAACTGATATCCCCATCCCCAGCATCCTCCTCTAATCTTCCCCATCTCTGTTAATGGCAACTCCAACAATCTAGAGGCTCAGGTCAAACAGTTTGGAGTCAATTTTGATTCCCTTACTTTTCTTACACCTTACAACCCAAACCTGAGCAAATTCTTTCAGCTCTATATTCAAAGTAGAATGCACAACCCATCTACTGCTCACCATTTGTGCCACTCCTACCCTGGTAAAAGTCTCTATCACTCTTCACTTAGATTATAACAATAACCTCATAACTGACTCCACTCTTCCCATTCTACAGATTATGTTGACCTCTGGGGCCAGAACTATCTTCTTAAAATAGTGCAGGTCAGATTATTTAATTCCTCTCTTCCATACCCTTAAATGGCTTCCCGACTTAGTGAAAACCAAGTCCATGTCTATGCCTACAAAGTTATACACAATCAGGAAGTGTATGGTCCAGAGGAAGAAAGAGCATTACATCTGAATGCTTATGGCCTGCTTACACAATCTGCCCATTCACCTCCTTACACTACCTGCTTACACCTCATTCACCACTCTGGCCTCTGTGTTGTTCCTGGAGAGCTCCAAGCATTTCCTTGCCCCGGGGCCTTGATTTTACTGTTCCAGCCACCTGCAATGCTCTTCCTCCAGTACCTGCAGGACTTGCTGCTTTATTTGCTTCTGCTCACCACTGCTCAAAGCCTTCCCTATTAGAGAGGACTTCTCTGATCATGCTATGTAAAAATATCAGCAACTACTCCATGTTACTCCTTATCTTCCTATATATTTTTTCTTCTCCATATCATTTATCACTACCTCATATGCTTTATATTAATTTTGTGCTTTTGGTGTGTTTTGTGTCTTTTAAATTTTATCTTTCCCCTAATAGGCTCATGCCCTTTAGAGATACTAGACAAATAGATTTCCACAGACTGTGTGTGTTAGTGAGTGACAACGCAAGCTTTGCAAGGGCAGTCTGGCCTTTCAATTGTCTCAAGTAGAGAGAATATTTATCACTTAGCCTCCCCAGAGGGTTGGGATATCTAACGAGTTTAATGAGATTAATGAATGTAAGTATCCTGATTTCCTGGGAGTTTTGGATTTTGCAAGTGCAGTGTACTCTTATCATTAATGCATTTTACACAGGTAAAAGGATAGCATACAACACAGGAATGTTTACTATAACATCATTGCAAACCTGATCAGAAATTGAAACACTATAAACTAGTCTGGTCAGTTAGAAGGGCTGGAGGTTTGGATATATGGGGTCCTGCAGTGAAGACGGTCTCTTTCTATACTTTACTTTAATTTTAAGGAATTTAACAAGGCATACATATCTGTGCATAAAGGAATAGCTCCTCACAGCTTCCACTGGTCTTTTAAGAAATAAATGAATAATAGAGAGGGAAACCAAAACTATATTCTGGGTGCTATGTTATTCCCAAAATAATAGCAACAGGAAACATTTTAAAATGTCAATACATACCTAGAACTGTACTGAACATTCCGTATTTATTTTCTCACACAGCCCTTTAATCTACCAACAAGCTAGGTGTACTTTTAATATCCTTGTTTTTACAGATAATGAAATTAAAGATCAAAGAACATAACAAGTTCATAGTAGATGTCTAACCTGAGATTTCAATCTGGGAGGTCTAATGTGTTCCTCAGTAATGGTTACACTTGTAAAGCACTGGTGCTTGTGGAGTATGTTGAGTCGGGGATAACTGTTTTTTTGTTTTGTTTTGTTTTATAAAAAAGAACACCACAGAGCTGTATTGTGATTGTAGTTATTGTAACTTGAAAAGCATTTAGCATGGACAATAGTAATAACAGATGGGGAAAGAGAGGGAACAGACACAAGGAACTATAGCTTATAAGCTAATCAAAAAGCAAGACGAATCACAGGCTAAAGAATGAGAGAGCCAAGCTAGGAATAGAACAATAAATAAGGTTTGCTGCCTGCCTTTGAGGAGTCCACAGTTCACAAAATATGTTCCCAGTCAAGGGGGCTGGCTTGTCAGATTTAGAGTTAATTGGAAGGAGAAGTGCCAGATACATGGTTGAGTATTAACGGGACTGACAAGATGAGGGACAAAAGCTATGATATCATCAAGATGATGTAACGTTCCAGGTAAGACTTTGCTGGCCTACTGCAAAGAGGAAGTTAGGATGATGCATAAATGTCAGTAGATGTTTTGCTTAGCTAAGTTGTTTGGGTGAATATTTTAAAATAGGCAGGGACATCCCCAAATAGTCTTTGTCTAGTATTTTATGACACTAAGGAGTTGTGAAGTTGCATATTTACAATCCAGTCAAAAGTTTTGGAACAGATAAATGGTGTATACATAGCCAATCACGGAAATCGAGGCTGTCACCTGTTTATATTACAGTTGGAGCTTGGGAGTAAAGAAAGAAGAAGACCAAGTACAAGCCAAAATGCTGGCCTGCATTCTCCAAAAATGTCAGTTATTTGGCATTGAGAGAGGAAGAAAAAAGATTAAAGGGATATGATCCTCAAATGCAATACAGTCTGGATCCTATTATCAAAAAAATATAAATACCATAAAGGGCATTATTAAGACCCATGAGAACTACAAATGTGGACTACAGACTAGTTATAAGTATTGCATCGAGGATGAAGTTTTCAACCATGTTGTGATTATGTTAGAAAATATCCCTGCATTTAGGATTACATACTAGATGCCTACAACATATACTGAAATGGTTCAGAAAAGATAATAGGTGTGTGTGTTTGGAAGATCTGTGTAGAGTATAGCAATAGAGATACATAGAAAAAGACCTATACATAGAGGTAAGTGTAAGTAGTATACTTAATAATCGATGGTGCAAATTTTATGTAAATGAGTTTTTCTGGAAATTTTTTCAACGACAGAAATATAAATGGTACTGGAACACCAATATAAGAAGACACTAATGAATAACACAAGCAAAGTCTTACCAGGAACGTTGCATCATTTTGATGATATCATAGATTTTGCCCCTGGTCTTGTCAGTCCCGTTATATTAAGACATGTATCTGGCACTTCTCCTTCCAATTAACTCTAAATCTGACAAGCCAGGCCCCTAGACTGGGAGCATCCTTTGTGAACTGTAGGCTCCTCAAAGGCAGGCAGCAAGCCTTATTCATATTTATCTATATGCCACCCAAAGGGTCCTTAAGTGACAGTTGCTTTTTGAAATGAGGGCACACGAAACTCTTAATCTCAGTTTCCCTCTCTCCTTTCACTTTCTCTCTCTTTCCTTTCCTCCTCCTCCTTCCTCTTTTCCTTCCCATGCAATGCTTACTTCTCTTTCTTTATTCTAAGCCCCAGTCATTCAAGAACCAAATTTAAAGTCAAGCCAAAGTAGTCAATAAATTGCTCAAGGCTTCCTGGTCTGTGAGGAGCCCCAGAATAATATCTGGAATGAGACTCCCAGGACAAAAATTCTAGTCTCTGCCAGCAGAGTAGGGGTACTGGGTCTTTCTCTAGACCCCAGAAAAGTAAAAGGGGCCACTTCTATGACATTTCTGTTTTAATATTTGTGCCCCCTTCATTCCCACTCCCTACCATACCAAAGAAAAGGGACAAAACAATGGATCTAGAACGTGTCTGGAATTTCACTCTTCACCTTTTCCTTTCTTCTTCCACCAAAGAATGCAGGGCCCCTTTCCTCTCAGGTTAGCCAAAGCCACTTGATCTTCTCATGGAAGAAGTGTTAGGCAGTTGCATACTTGGGGCTAGCAACATAGAGGCCCCCACATGGGACTTTGATCTTGGTCCGTTCTTTCTAGTCACGTTGTTGTTCTGGGCTCTCTTCATACAGGATGTATTTTTTTTTCCTCTTGCCTCATCATTCTCGCATGCCACTTTGCCTAACTTGCCCTTACTTGCCTCTCAGGTTTCCAGAAAATATTCTCTTCCTGAAAGATGTCACTGATCTTCCCAGGGGTTAGAAAATGTGCCAATATCCGGGTGTGGTGGCTCACACCTGTAATCACAGCACTTTGGGAAGCCAAGGTGGGTGGATCATGAGGCAGGAGATTGAGATCATTCTGGCTAATATGGTGAAACCCTGTCTCTACTAAAAATACAAAAAAAATAGGCTGGGCATGGTGGTGGGTGCCTGTAATCCCAGCTACTCAGGAAGCTGAGGCAGGAGAATCACTTGAACCAGGGAGGCAGAGGTTGCAGTGAGCCATGATCACGCCACTGTGCTCCAACCTGGCAACAGAGCGAGACTCCATCTCAAAAACAAAAAAAAATGAAGTGCCAATATATGCTTTTTTAATAGCCTTGGCTTTTTTACTTTTAACACTACTGCTCTGTTGAGATTGAGTTGGAATTTTCTCTATATCTCAGGAGACTGTTTGTTCCTTGGGGACAAGGTCTCTTCATCATGCACTAATCTCTACTATAATATCTGTTACATAACAGGTACTTAATATTAGTCAAACACATAATATTTAAAACTGATTTTTGTACTTAGGTGCCTGACACTGTTAAGTGATTTACATGTATTAATCCTAACACTGGCCTCTGAGTTGTGCACTATTACTCCAATTTTCCAGACATATTGAGGTTAAATTACTTGCCCAAAGTGCCAGTGTCAAGGTATATATGCACATGAAAGGAGACAGGGTAAAAAGGAGAAGGTGATGAGTTTGGGCTGTTTCTAAATCTTAAACTTATTTTCCACAATTGTTTACTCAGCATCAATATGTACTTGCCTCTTAAAATAGAAATTAGCATCTGGAAAACAAGACATGCAGCCAAATAGCGAAGGTCTCTTTTGTCCAGGGGCCTTATTGAAATGTGAACAGCATCTGGGAGGTGAGAGGATGCTCTCTATTAAATTTATGCTTATTAGCTAATTTAAAGGTCAAAATACCCAAAGGACTTATATGTGCAATTTCAGAATTATTATTATATTATTATTACTTTTCTACTATTATAACCATAGCAAAAAAGTAATGATTTAGAAATTCTACAGATAAATATTAAGAACTAAGAAATACTAGTGGGATGTAATAAATCTAATATAGGCAAATATATCACATATTTGTTTAGGAAATCACAGTTTACACAATATTATTCATAGATTCTTTTTAAGGTAATAGTTATATTGTACCCAAAAATGGAAAAGATATTAGAAAAAACTTGGAAAGGAACATGTAAATTTTAAAAAAGCTGAAGTGTGTGCAAAACTCAACAAGAGATCACTGTGCCCAGTATGACTCATCAGTAGTGATATTTTATGGAGAGGGTCCCTGGCAACTGCCATTGTGAGGTTCCATGGGAGTAAATGCATTTTTACATTCTTTTCTATATAAGCAATTTTGGGGATTAAAACGATGCAACAGAGGACTTCTAGGATAACCTAGATGATCGATACATGTTAAAACTGAAAGCAAAAATCTGGCTTTTCTTCTTAGACATAAAACACACATATTAGATGAAATAAAAATCACAGTTAAAGTGGAATATAGATCACAAATCTGAGTTCAAAACTGGTGCTATAGAATGGTTTAATACTAAAGTTTTAATAATAGCCATCATATAATGCAATATTATTGACAGTAAAGACATATATCACCTAGATCAAAGAGAAGAATTGAGTCATTTTTAAAAATTAAATTTTATATTTTCACTATTTAAAAAGTTGAAATAGTCACTTCTTTTTACACTTCTCAAAGAAAACTCTTTCCTTACTTTCAGAAAGCTATGAGCAATTAGAAATATTTATTATAAGTGAATTGGGGATCTGATGCTGTTGTTTTTAAGTTGTTTTAGATTTTATTATTATTATTTTTTTCGAGACAGAGTCTCACTTTGTCACCCAGGCAGGCTGGAATACAGTGGCACGATCTTGGCTCACTGCAACCTCCACCTCCTAGGTTCAAGTGATTCTCCTGCCTCAGCCTCCCAAGTAGCTGGGATTACAGTTGCACACCACCAAACCTGGATAATTTTTGTATTTTTAGTCTTGAACTTCTGATCTCAGGTGATCCACCTGCCTTGGCCTCCCAAAGTGTTGGGATCACAGGCATGAGCCACTGTGTCTGGCCATGTTTTAAATTTTCTAATATTACTAATTTTTATGCATTTGTGATTCCAAGCCAAATTATATTTGATATTCTAAAAAGTAATTACACTAAGTTTTTTAGATAGTGAGCTGAGCTTGAAAGAATATCAGCAACATGCCAAAGTCACATAGCATAATAAGTAAAACAGATAGCAAAATCTAGATATCCCCTTCTTGCTGTCTTCTTGGATGTCAAGTACTATATCAAGTGTTATCTTTTTATACTTGCTCTATAAATATTAATTCAATAGCAAGAAGAATCATTTTATTGTTACCACAGTGGCTAATGAGTCTCAGCCTTCATTCTAAATTATATGGTGACTAAGACCTTCCAAGTATGCTGTTTAGTGATCTGGGTGATCCAATGTCAAAACCATCCTACAAAGAAAGTTAAAGAGTTAAAGAACCCATTTTAGCACATTTTAATTACGCAGGACTCATTGGAAGAAGTATACTTCTTAAAAACAAAAAACAAACAAACAAACAAAACTAAAGTCACTGTCTGCAGAAATAAGATTCATTTCTCCATGTCTCACTCTCTTCACTCAGCTTTATCCCATATAATTCACAATGATGTGAAGGCAGTGAAGTGAGATAAGCTTGAAAGCACTTTGAAGAAACAAAAGGCATTTCTACAAATAAATGGTGGTGTCCATATCGCAATGATGGGATACTCAGGCAAGGGGAGGAGTTCATGCTGGGCTGTGCCATGAGACAGCAGCTCAGCAAAGCATCATCTAATGAAAACCAAAGACTATCAGGCTCCAACTCACCACCAATTACACTAAGGCTGGAGCAACTCAATCAAGCTCCACTAAAAACAAAATAAAAATTAGTCAGGCACAGACAGTCAGACTCTGGGATGTAATGATTGGGCACGGGAAGGGTTGGTAACTGCTAAAGCAGGGTCATTGTGGATGGTAGATACAGACATGTGGCATAAAGAGAAACGCCCCATTGAAAGGTGCTATGGTTTTAATGTGTCCCCAAAGTTCATGGGTTTGAAACAATCCCAATTGCAGTTGTGTTGAGAGGTAGGACTTTTAAGAGGTAATTAGGCCATGAGGGCTCCACTCTCATGAGTAGATTAATTATGTTATCTCAAGAGTGGGTTCCTTATTAAAAAAACAAAGAAACTTGTCCCCCACCCTGATGCTTCTTTTGCCCTTCCACCTTGGGATGATGCACCTAGAAGACCCTTGCCAGATGCTGGCACCTTGATATTGAACTTCCCAGTCTCCAGAACTGTAAGAAATGTCTTTCCTTGGCGGGACGCGGAGGCTCATGCCTGTAATCCCAGTACTTTGGGAGATCGAGGCAGGTGGATCATGAGGTCAGGAGATCAAGACCATCCTGGTCAACATGGTAAAACCCTGTCTCTACTAAAATACAAAAAATTGGATGGGTGTGGTGGGGCACACCTGTAGTCCCAACTACTCGGGAGGCTGAGGCAGGGGAATCGCTTGAATCTGGGAGACGGAGGTTTCAGTGAGCTGAGATTGTGCCACTGCACTCTAGCCTGGCGAAAGAGCAAGACTCCATCTCAAAAAAAAAAAAAGTCTTTCCTTTATAAATTACCCAGTCTGGAGTATTCTGCAATAGCAGCACAATACAGAACAACACACAATGATTCTCCACTCTCAATTAATGTAGCCTCAAAAATAAACAACACATTTGAAGGATAATTTGGATTGTATTCCCTCAAGAAGCCCAAGGGATGACCAGAAAGGGGTGAATGAAAGCAGCACAGGTAAATGTGAGAGGGAAGAGGCCACTGCAATTTTGGGAACTCAGACACAGTGAACAGAGATAAAATTTCAGAGCACTAGGTGTGACAGATTTTCATCAGATTGAAATAGTTTGCTACAGTTATGACCAATTAGGTGGAGCTGAAAGGATACAGATGTTGGCTTCTGAATGAGGCTCAATTTCAAATTCTGATCCTGCAACCTCAAGTATTATAAGTTTGATTAGTTATTTCATTGCTGTATATTTCACTTTCTTCACTAATAAAGAGGGACTAAGAATGCTACACTGTGAATTAATACTCCTTTAATAATGAGATAATGCATGCAAAATGCCCAGAACAAAGAAACATCATTTTTAAAAATTCCTTTTCCTTAGAAGAATGGTTTCAAAGACATACAGTCATGTGTTACTTATGTTATATTCTGAGAAATCCATCATTAGGTAATGTCATCATTGTGTGAATATCATAAAGTGTACTTACAAAACGTGGATGGGATAGCCTGGTACACACCTAGGCTATATGGGATAGTGTATTGCTCCTAGGTTGCAAACCTGTACAGAATACTGTATGCTAAGTACTATAGATAATTATAACACAATGGTATTTGTGTATCTAAATACACCTAAAATAAAAATGGTACAGTAAACTTATGGCATAACAGATTTAAAAAATGGTACACCTATGTAAGTCACTTAGCACAAATGGAGCCTGCAGGACTGGAAGTTGCTCCGGGTAAGCCAGTGAGTGAGCAGTGAGTGAAGATGGAGGCCTAAGGCATTACTGTACCCTATGGTAGACTTTATAAACATTGTGCACTTAGGTTACACTCAATTTATTTTAAAATGTTTTTCATTCTTCAATAATAAATTTACCTCAGCTTATTGTAACTTCTTTATTTTATAAACTTTTTTTTAACTTTTTGACTCTTTTATAATAACACTAAGCTTAAAACACAAACACTTTTTTTTTCTTTTTTCTTTTTCTTTTTTTTTTTTTTGAGGCGGAGTCTTGCTCTGTCCTCCAGG
>NW_012114566.1:119925-128335 GCF_000951035.1 Colobus angolensis palliatus
TGTGTGTGTGTGTGTGTGTGTGTGTGTGTGTGTGTGCATGCATGGGGAGGGGAAGGCAGAAAAGGGAGAGATTATGAAGAAGAAGAGGAGACAATGGAGGAAGTGGAAGGAGGAAAGAAGAGGGAAGACAAAGGAAACTGGAAGCTGAGGGGCATTGGAAAATTGTCACACCTTGCATCGCCATAGAGGATTTCTGAGTCTTACAAGGAGGAAGGCTTGGTAGAGAAAGGGGAACTATATAGCAACAAAGAAGAAAATGTGCTGATCAATCCACTGTGTTACTGGACCACAGAACATAGCCATATGGTATTAACAATCCTGAAGAAGAAAGGAGGAGGTACAAGAGAAAAAGGAGGAAGAGGAAAGAGGAGGAGGGAGAGGACAGAAAAAGAGAAGGGTGAAAGAGAGGGAGAGAAGAAAGAAAACAAAAAAAGAATAAAAGAAGCCATTTATTAAGTTTGTAATACTATTTTGTAAAGTTTTGTGTGATTAATAAATCATTCATGATTGATATAAACATATGTGTGTATATATATATATTTATTGATTCATATGGAATATGTACATATATCTCTACAAGTATATTTTTAAATATACAAGTATATTTTTAAAATGAAATTTCTCCCAATGTACAGCCAACAAAAAGGGACTAAGTCTATAAAAGATAGTCCATTTTCTGTTTAAAACTGAAAGTTTAGTATTTCCAATACCAAGCCAACATAGTAAATCTCAAAGTAAACTTTCTTGGATTCATATTTGAATTCAAGAATTGTGCACAAAAGACAACTAAAGTGTTAGAAACCAGAAAGCATTTTTATGTGCTACCTCACCCCTTTGAAAGTATTTATCCCTGAGTCGTTTGAACATGCCTGCTTTAGGGCTGCCTAATTAGCCATGTGCTATAAATATGATAGAAATCATGTCAAGGCTTATGAAACTCACCACAACAAGTTACCCGTATTACTGCCAATGAGAAGATGTGGTATGTAAAGAAGAAACTTTGACAGACTGAAAAATAAAAGGAGCAGGTATAGCATTTTCATATCTTCTTGTAATTAAATACTGTCACTTTGGAATCGATAGAGGAATATAACAAATGCAACAAAGGGGATATTTGGAAACTTTAAGGCCATAGCATATGGCCTTAAATATCATATGGATATTTGAGGAGTGATAAAATATCATATGGAAAGGTGTCCATTGCATAAAGACTGGAAAGTAGTGCCATATAAGGTTAATATTTAATAATTAATTGCATATCTGTACAGTTGCAACCAAAAATGGGAAAGTAAAAATAACAAAACAATTTCATTTACAGTAACATTAAAAACATACAATTATAGTAATAAACTAAGATATGCAGAACATCTACACTGAAATCTATAAAACATTGTTGAAATAAATTAAGAAAGACCTTAACAATGGAGAGATATACCATATTCATGAATTGGGAGACTATTTTTATGATATCAGGCTTATTTTCCAAACTGATCCTCAAATTCCATTTATTATCAAACAAAAACATGGCAGGATTATTGTAAGAAATCGACAATGCAATTCTAAAATTTATGTGGAAATGCTAAGACATAGAATAGCTATGAAAATTTTGAAGAATTAAGAATAATGAAAAAATACATTATCAAATTTTTAGACTTAGTCTACGTCAACACTAATTACAGCAATGCAATACTGCTGCATGGATAGACAAACCAATCAATGGAATAAAATAGAGAGTTTAGAAAGAGACACATAGCTGTTTGCTTGATGGTCTACAAAAGCAACAATGGAATTTGAAACTGTATGGAAGTGGGGGTCATTAATCTTATAGCAGATAACATTGGTGCCACATGCAGATTCCTTCAGATATTTTTACCAGTTCTGTGTACCAATTTCTCTGCTTTGCCATGACTTGCAGCTAATGGCTTGCACCTGAGACTCTCAAATAATTGCTCATGGATTATCTTACCTTTTGAAAACTCTAAGGAGAATCAAAAGTGCCTGAAAGATTTAATCCCCAACCCCAAACAGACAACCTGTAGCTGGTAAGTAACTACTGGCAGGAGATATAAGCCTAGATCCTTTGCCTCAAAAAGGGTCATCTCTGTAGTGCAATTCTGCTCCAGAGAATCTTTCAAAATCAGACTGAGTCTGGGACTTCATTTGAAATATCACCCTTGCCTGGCTTCTTTCCCTTTTCAGTTCTGCTTCCCCTCTGTACGTTATTGATTTCTTTTTGGAACATTTAACACTTCCTTAATAAATCACTTGCACTGAAGCTCAGGATCCACCTGCAAAGGGACTCAATCTTATGTATTCCTAAACCATTCCACACATACATAATGTATTTGAGATGAACCATATATCTAAACGTGAACACTAAACTTATTTTAGAAGAAAATTTGAAAAAAATGCTTTTGTGGTCTTGAGTAAGAAAAAGATTTCTTAGGACAAAATAGATATTAACCATAAAATAAAACAATAAATTTAGCATCAACAGAACTAAAATCCTCTTCTAAAACAAAACAAAACATTGTGATAAAAAGTAGAAAGTAATCTAAAATTGTGGAAAATATTCACAATGCTTACATCTGACAGATGACGTACATCTAGAATACACAAACAACTTATTTAAATCAATAATAAAAATAATTAAATTCATTTAAAAATAGGCATGTGCCTTCAACAATCATTTTACAACTAAGATATCTTAATGATCCATAAGCTGATAAAAAGTTGCTCAACACTATTAGTTATTAGGGAAATACAAATTAAAATCACTAAAAAATATTACTGTATACCCAGTGGAATAGCTAAAATTAAACAAGAAAAAACCATGGAAAATATCAAATGTTGATGAGGTTGTATTAAAACGGAAAGTTTCCTACATTGTTGTAAATAGTGCAAAATGGCACTATAACTTTGAAAACTGCTTGAAAATTTCTGATAATTAATATACACCTATTTTATAACTTAGCTATTCTACTCCTAAATATGTGCTTAAGAGAAATGAGTGCAGATGTTTACAAAATGCCTTTTACAGAATGTTTGCAGTAGCTTTATTCATAAAAGCTCTACACTAGAAATGAACCAAATGTCTGCTAACAAGAGAGTACGTAAATATATGATGCTATAATCCTAAGTGAAATTTAACAACAAAAAAGAACAAACTACTGATCTGCTCAACAACACACAGACATCTCAAAGGCATTACGTTGAGCAAATGAAACTAGAACAAAAAGAACTGTGTGGTTCCATTTATATGAAATTAAGACATAATGTTGAGTTAATGAGATCATACACTAAAGGCTAGGGTATTATTCCAGTACATGAAGCCCAAGGAGGGCAAAACTAATAGATGTAATAGAAGTGCCTAAATTTGGGTAGAAAATTGTGCATATACACTGAAAGGTAGCATCAAAGATCCTGTAGTGTACTAGATTTGGCTTATCTTTTTGTGTTTAGTGGTTATTCAGATATATAAGAAGTAAAAAAATTGATCAACGCATACCCTTGAGATCTATGCATTTTAACATATAAAGTATATACATCAAAACACTATTAAAAATTTCCTAGAGCTGATCTAGAGAATAAACATGTAAAACCTTAAACCATACAGGGGATAACAGAAAAATGCAGCTTGGGTGAAGATTCATCCAGTAAAGAGAAGTGATTTAGGAATAAAAGCTATGGTCTCAGAATGCACTAAAGCACCTGAAATTTTGTCATAATGAAGTATACAGAAATTCAAGGTATCTTTCCAACTTGCTTGGAGTGGTATTCCATAGTTAAAATACAGAAATTAAAGGGTACCACATTCATAAAAGCAAAAATATTCTAATAGAAAAAGATTAGCTTTTCTATGTGGATATTTACAAATAATATATGATCATGTAAAATACAGAAGCTGATGAAAATAATCATCTAAATCTATAATTTTAGGCTATTATAGACAAAACAAAAAATTTCAGGGAGAAATAAAATAAGCTATATATTTTTTGATATGCAAGGTTCACTATTGAATTTTTTGTTTATACATTTGTAATGCAGAGAAATACATATTTAAGATTTTTAATTAAAAAAAGATAACCAGTAGTAATATTAAATTATTCAAGCACACAGACAAATACAAGGTATAGTCCATGAAACTACTGGAAATAAAAGAAATATCAAAGATCCTTTCTTTTTGTAGCATAATACAACAGATGCCCATTATACAAAATAGATTTTAAATACTCCTATGAAAATCTAAAAATATTAATCTATCTTCTAATGGAAGTCTTCTTTAAAAGAAATAAGCATAGAAAAATTTAAAAAGGGTTAATAAAGATATTTTAAAAACAAAAAGAAAAAGAAAGGAAAACAGCATAACTGTTAGACAGAATAAAATCCCAGGCAAAATGTTCTTAGGAAACAAAGATCAGCAGAACATTATATAAACAAACATTTGTGATCCTTATTGAGCTAAATAACATGGTATCAAACTATAAGAATAAAACACTATAAGAAAAGCAAAACGAATCTGACAGAAATATAATTGTTACGGCATCCTCTAATAGACTGCCATCATTCTATAACTTTTTGATAGGTTTATGACAAATAGGACACAAGAATATTGAAAAATATAATAAATGAAACCAATTTTTTCAATATGTATGTGTATTCTAAGAAAGGCAACACTGATTTTGTTAAAACTTAAATATCTTTTTAAAGCAAACATAAATTAAGTAAAAAGGCTTAAATAATATGAAAAATCTTTGAAATTTAAAAACTGAAATATACTGAACTTTATAAAATATTCAGGAAACAAGGATATTTATATCATTATGGGCTTTTTAGACATAATGAAAATGAGAATACTACATGTAAAATTTAAGGTCAGAGTCAAAACCTTACCATTCCACTCTGCCCAAATTCTACTAAAGGGAAATTAATATCTTTAAATGTTTTATTACTACAAAAGATAGTAAATAAATTAATAAGCATTTTATTCTAGTTAGAAAAAATGTATGCCTTAAATGCCTCCCCAAATAGGTTAAATAAGTGCAACAACTAAAAACGATAAATTAGAAAATAAAAAGACAACATACAATCATCAAATAAAATTTTGAAAATAGATTACTAAAGGGGTAAATTTTAACAAATCTAATCAAGAGAAATGAAGAGAAAAAATAATAAACAAAGTGAAATAAAAGTAGAAAGACTCTTCCACAAGGGGATTTTTAAAGTGTATCAGAATAAATAAAAGTTCTGACAATTAACTCAAGAAATTATTGAAAATGTGGATAGACTGATCAGTCTGGAGGAAATTAAGGAATAGTTTGATCAAAGGTCACCAACCAAAATATTCTGTATCCAGAGAGTTTCACAAATAAACTCCTTTATGTCATCAGGTATCATGTACCTCCTTAGCTTAAAAAAAGAAAAAACTATTTCAAAGCAGAGGGAAAAGTGCAAAATGTATTTCACAGCAATTAGATGCCCTAATCCCAAATTTACAAAATTAACATATAAAGAGGAAATTATAAATCAATGTCAATTACAGAAATATGATGCAGAAGCACTAAAAAACCTATGCTACTTTAAAAAATATTATACAGTAGGAGTGATTGAGTTGTTTTTCTTGGAAAAGCAAAGATATCTAATATAAAAGACGTTCAAAATATCATAATAATTCATCCATTTATACACAGACACACACATGCACAAACACTCCTTGTGATACATGCAGGGTATTCGATCAAGAAAGTCTAAAATCCAAACCTGATACAATCTTGTATGTTTAGAAATAAACATATTATTATTATAGTCAGCTATACTAGCCAAGTCAGCCATGATGCCTATCCTGCACAAATTTCCATTCCAGATGATGTCACCCTGCCCATGGTTCTAGCTCAAAAAATGACCATCAGTCGGACCATCAGTCTGGTTCTTTGTGAGGTAATCAGGCCTAAGTGTGTCCCACATTGCTGTCTCTTGTACTAAATGCTTGTATTAAAATGCTTGGACAAGTATTAGCCATGGTAAATAGTATGGCCAGTGATCTAGCTCTTCCCAGGACTTGTACAAAAGAGTATTGTGAGTATTCTGTTCTGGAGTAAAAGGAAGGGAGAAAGCATGGCTTAGATATGAAAAGTGAAGCACACATACTGATAGCAAAAGAGAAAAATCAGGAGGGCCATGAAAGAAAAAAAAATGAACTTAAAAGTTAATAATTTCACTCAAATTTTCTATAAATTTTAAACACAAATGGTAGCTTACGTGGTTTTCATCTTAGTTATGGTCTCGGTCTCAGTCTTTTGTCCCTTAAGGCGAAAATCATAAATGATCTCAATCTAAGAGTCATAATAACTGTGAAGCACTTGGCATTGCTGTGTTAATCAGGAATGCAAGGATGTCCAATAACCAGGAGTATATAATTGCCATGGTGGTTGTTAGCTCTTCCCAACTCAGTAAGTTCTGATAGGAAAAAGAATTCTACATGCTTGCATGTACACATCAGAAAAAAAAGCATATCTATTATTTGAGATAATACATTTGTATGCCTTAAAATACTAAGAAACCAGACCCCAAATATGCGAGAGCAAATATAAAAGTCTAGTGAAGTGAGTAAAAATGTGAAAACCAAAAATCAAAAAGAAAACCCAACACTATGCTGCCTCTATGCTGGCAATAATATTTTAAACAGTGTAATTTAAAATAGCAATGCCTAAATATAAACTTAATATAAAATACCTACTTGAAGAAAATCACAAAATTTCACAATTGGATATAAGAAAAGGGCTGAATTTTTAAAATTTATGCATAAATTGCTTAAGATTTTATAAAACTGGAGGTTGGACACTAAAGTTTTACTTATATGATTCTGGGTAGTTTCTTCATGCTTAAATGTTTCATGATTAAAAAAGAGAACATACGTTAAATTAATAGAATGAGGTAAAATTTTTTTCTAAATAGAATATTGATTAAATAAAAACTTAACAAATGTCTAAGTTTTTTTTATTTTACAAATGACAAAAATGTCAAAGTTTAAGAATAATAAATGTAAATAGCCAAAAAAGAGAAAAGAAAACCAAATGACAGGAAACTGTGTGCCCAAACATCAAAAACTTACACTTAAGTTATGTGATTTTTAAAAGGGCAACATGGGGCTGGGTGTGGTGGCTAACTCCTGTAATCTCAGCATTTGTGGAGGCCCAGGTGGGCAAATCACTGGAGATCAGGAGCTTGAGCCCAGCCTGGTCAACATGGCGAAACTCCATCTCTATTAAAAATACAAAAATTAGCTGGGCATGGTGGCATGCACCTGTAATCCCAGCTAATCGGGAGGCTGAGGTAGGAGAATCAATCACTTGAATCCAGGAGGCAGAGGTTTCAGTGAGCTGAAATCATGCCATTGCACTCCAGCCTGCGTGACAAGAGTGAAACTCCATCTTAAAAAAAAAAAATAAATAAAAGACAACATGAGTCAACATACAAATATATGGATATGGATAGAAGTGTCAGAATGCAAAATGCCAGAGACACACATACACATTAGTATGTGATTAAAAAGTAGTAAAAAGTTGACAATCACAGATATATGAGACAGGTCAACCATAAGTTAAAGGTCACAATTGTCCTAGACTTCCCCCTTTTGGGTTTAAGCAGAATCTATGTATTCACTGATACATCTTATTGTATCTCAGTTAAAGTTTTGGACCAAGTGGAAAGGCTAATGCAGAAATTTAAGAAGAAAATTACCTCAATTTCTAAAGTAGACCCTGATGACTTAAAAGAATTTATTTAGCTGGTTGGGTCCAGCTGGGAAGAATGGTCAATACAGCAGATTGGCCTCCTCCTGCTACTTGTAGCTCTGGAGACAGCAGTCTTAATTAAATGATATGGGAGACAAAGTGATGGATTTAGTCCTAGCCTACCTTATTTAAATTAATGAGACTAGCCAACAGAGTAGCATACTCATGGGAAAATTCACCAGCAGTCAAGACAGAGAAGTAGCAATAAGAAGCAGATACTGCTGTGACATAATTCTCCAGGGCTATCTCATAATTTTATGTCTTATAAGGAAGGCAGTTACTGTACTTTATGCTGAACTATCTTTTAGAAGATTTTTGTATAGAGAATAGCCTTGGAAGACAGAGACAGAGTTTTCCTCCAGAGCAAATAGCAAGCATGCTTACTGTCAAATGTAGTGATGATAACATCTCTTTCCAGACCAAAGGGCTGGCATACTCATTACCTATCATGAAATATTAGAGTTCTAAGCACAGAATGCCTTTCCTGTATTATATACCGCAGCATGTGCTAATGCTTTCTGGCTGAATAGCCCTGTGGAAATCAGGAATTAGAGGCACAGGGAAAAAAAAATGCCTTTGCTATTGCCATTATTGTTTGTAATTAACTATATTTTCTG
>NW_012114566.1:128859-129363 GCF_000951035.1 Colobus angolensis palliatus
AAAAAAAAAAAAAAAAAGAGAATAGCCTTGGAAGACAGAGACAGAGTTTTCCTCCAGAGCAAATAGCAAGCATGCTTACTGTCAAATGTAGTGATGATAACATCTCATTCCAGACCAAAGGGCTGGCATACTCATTACCTATCATGAAATATTAGAGTTCTAAGCACAGAATTCCTTTCCTGTATTATATACCGCAGCATGTGCTAATGCTTTCTGGCTGAATAGCCCTGTGGAAATCAGGAATTAGAGGCACAGGGAAAAAAAAATGCCTTTGCTATTGCCATTATTGTTTGTAATTAACTATATTTTCTGAATCAGGAAGCTCATATAATTTACCAGAATCCATGAAACTCTGGGAAGCTAACCAATTAGCTTCCCAATAAAGTAAAATCTCAGAGCCTTCAGAGTTGCTGACAATATAATAAGGTGAAACATCACACATAAACAGTGATCAGAGTTGCTGACAATATAATAAGGTGAAACATCACACATAAACAGTGATCA
>NW_012114566.1:130173-131685 GCF_000951035.1 Colobus angolensis palliatus
GCTGACAATATAATAAGGTGAAACATCACACATAAACAGTGATCAGAGTTGCTGACAATATAATAAGGTGAAACATCACACATAAACAGTGATCACAGTTGCTGATACAATAAATTACTTCAATATTGGAAGTTATTTGGTATCATTTCCCTTGCATATCACAACACTCAGCACAGAGTCAAAGTGCAATATATAGTAAAAGAGGGATTGGTCAAACTTTCAATGAGATATTAAAGAAAAATAATTTGCTTGACATAATGCCACAAAATAATGATTTCAAAATATAATTGGGTGGTCAAAATGAAATTAATAGATAGTTCTAGAATCTTTGTAGTTCAATACATACCAATCAGAACGTCAGTTTTCACAAGTTGAATAAATTTTGTTCTTAATTTTCTATCTAGTAGATGTCAGCAGTTTTCTCTATTTCTTTATAAAGTTAATTCTTTCCTAACTCATGTGTTTCAAATATCAGAGATTCTCATTACAATTAGATTTTTATCATTATCTAAAAATTTTGGTAACATAATAATCAATGTTGGCTAAAGATGTTATTTTGATACAATGACAAAAAACCAATGCTCAGCTTTATATATCTCAATGCATCAGCCAGAAACTTAAAAAAAATCTCATTTATGAAGGATATATCTGTCATATAATGAAAAGATATCATAAATTTGTGTCCTGATAATATTTCAGTACTTATTAAAGCCATAATGTTCTCTTATTTTTATGAAAAATGAGGGAAGTGTGGAGTTTCTATTAGATTGTATTACTACATCAAATATCCTATATCCTTCCCTGTGGAAGGGTTATAGAAATATTTCAAAAAGTTTGTAAAACATAGAATTAAGTAATAGAAATAAAAAATATAAACTTTATTTCTCAACATAAGCTCCACTGAGTTCAAGAGAGTTTTTAAGTGATAGTGCCAGCCATTCAGTGCATCTCTAAAGAATTGAGGGGCCTGGGAATTTAACCATGTCAATGCTGTTTTTTTTACATTACTAACTTTAAAAAAAAGTATGCCCTTTAAAGATTTGTTTAAGATTAGGAAACAACAAAAAGTCAGAAGGAGCCAAATGGGGACTGTAAGGTGAATGCCTATTGATTTCCTATTTACATTCTAAGAAAATTGCCTTTGTTTAATGAGAAGAATGAGCAGGAACATTGTCACAGTGGTGAAGAACTCTCTGATGAAAATTTCTGGGTGTTTTTCTGCTAACACTTTGGCTAACTTTCTAGCTGCAGCTAGAATAAAGCAGGCAGAAGAGGTTGGAATGACTTGACTTGCTGAGTCTCCCAGGTTTCATCTTTCTCCCATGCTGCTGCTTCCTGCCTTCAAATATCAGACTCCCAATTCTTCAGCTTGTGGACTCTTGGACTTACAATAGCATTTTGCCAGAGGCTCTTAGGTCTGACCACAGACTGAAGGCTGCACCATCGACTTCCTTATTTTGAGGTGTTGGGACTTAAACTGGCTTCCTTGCTCCTCAGCTTGCAGTGGGCCTC
>NW_012114566.1:131825-147310 GCF_000951035.1 Colobus angolensis palliatus
CAGGCATGAAAAATATTAATTTTTTCCTCACAAATTGATGTGAATAATCTGCTGCTGTGGGCTTCATCTTCAACAATGTCTGATTCCTTCTTAAAATGAGCTATTCATTTGTAAGTTTCTAATATCTTTAGGGCGTTGTCCGGATAAATTTTCTGAAAAGTATCAGTGGTTTTACCATTCTTTCATTCAAGCTTCCCATTAATTGAATGTCTATTTTGTATCAATTTTAGTAGAATCCTTGTTGCTCTGATAAAGACTGTTCAAACTGATGTTTTATCTTTCTTAGTACCTCAAACTAGATCCTGTTCAAATATGTTATAACAAGTTAGTATGACTTTATTTTGGTGTAAAACTTTGAAATCCCTGCATAGATACTTCATAATGTGCATTTTCATGAACTTTTTGAATACTGATAAGTGGGTAATATGTATCAACACCTTGCTAATTCTAAAGTACAATTCTATTCATTTAAAGAAGAATATTGCAGGGCGTGGTGGCTTATGTCTGTAATCCCAGCACTTTGGGAGGCCAAGACGGGTGGATCACCTGAGGTCAGAGGTTCAAGACCAGCCTGGCCAAAATGGTGAAACCCGTCTCTACTAAAAATACAAAAATTAACCGAGTGTGGTGTCATGGAACCTGTAGTTCCAGCTACTCAGGAGGCTGAGGCAGGAGAATTGCTTGAACCTGGGAGGCAGAGGTTGCAGTGTGCCAAGATCGCACCACTGCAATCCAGCCTGGGTGACAGAGTGAGACTTTGTTTAAAAAAAAAAAAAAAGAAAGAAATGACTTCTAAACATAGAAAGCTACTAAATTTTCCTCTTCTTTATTTGCTTTTTTAAAGATCACCTATTCTATGGCCTCTGTTGGTGTCTTGTAATATTGACCATTAAATTCTATTTTTCTCTTTTACTATCCTTAAGCAAAGATTCAATAAACATCCATTATGTTCAGCCATGTGTCCACATTTCTGTCTTTATTCCTTCCTCATACCTTATGGAGAAAACTTCTTATAAGATTTGTAACCATTTATGAAGCAAACTCTGTATATCACGTTCTACCTTAATGTTATTGTTATTAACATATTTAATAATAAGTCATACATTATGCATAAATTTTCTTTTACAAATAATTCAAATGAGATTGATAGATGTTAAAAAATTGAAGACAACTACATAGCTGATGAAAGAGCAAAACTAAGATTTGAATTTAGTTAGCTTAATTTCAAACTCCCCTATCCTTCTACTACATCATTTGCCTAGGTGGCAGCATGAGAAAACTACATAGTTTACCAAATCAAATTTTTCCATGAAGCCCAAAATATGTGTAATGAAAATTAACCATATGAGAAACTGATGAATTTCAATTAACATTTGTACTCCTAAACTGTATGTTGCCTCTTTCTTAGTTTAATGCAATCAAAGTATCAATTTCAAAGTACTTGACAATAATTAAGGTGGAAAAAGTTTTTGGAAAAATCAGGTATTGAGATAAATATTAATCAATTGCCTCAAAAATTTTGCTTTTAACTTAATTTCACATGACCTTCATAACTCTTTTGGGGCTGAAATTGGTTTATTTAAGATAAGCCTAGAACTGATTATTGGTTTAAGAATATAAGATTATAAGAGAAACAGATGGATTTGAAAAGCATTATGCTACATATGTATACTTGTGCAATGTTGGTGTAGCATAATGCTTTTCAAATCCATCTGTTTCTCTTATAATCTTATATTCTTTATGCACATGTACCCTAGAACTTAAAGTATAATAAAAAAAATAATAAAATAAAATAAAATAAAAAGAAATATAATGTGAACCACACATATAATTTTAAATAATCTACTAGTCACCTCAACAAAGTAAAAAGGGGTAAAATTAATTTTAATATTACACTTCACTTAAAATATATTTGAAATATATTAACATGTAGTCAATATAAAATTATTAATGAGATATTTGACTTTTAAAATTCAGTACTTGAAATCTGTATATAGTTTATACTTACAGCACATTTCAGTTCAGATGCTAAATTTTCAGTGGTTACAGTGATAAGTAGCTCTACCAAATAAAAGTTTCACAGATAAATTATTTTACACTGCTTCAATTTTTAAATTTAAATTAATTAAAATCAAATACAGGGGAATAAAATTTAAAAAATCAGTTTCTCAGTTGCACTATACACATTCCAAGCTCTCATGTGGTTCATGGCTACCATATTACATAATGCAGATCTAGAAATACGGTACCTAACTGCAAATCAGGTACAAATGTTATCTAGAAGGCAGTTGTATTGTGATATACTTTGTGATGTTAACGTAATTACTTAAAAAGTGAATCAACAAAATACTGTCCTCAAAAATATGTTTCTCAGACTAAAGTTCCCATGCTTTCAAAAAAAAAGAAAAGCATTATGCTGAAGACAAGAATCCAGAAACAAAAGATTGTATACTATATCAATTATTTGTATTGTGTTCTAGGATGGCACTGCCTATAAAATAAATTAATGTGTTATATCATGTCAATAGAAAAGGAAAAAGCACAAACAAAATCCACATGGTCATCTCAACAGATGCAGAAATAGACTCTGACAAAATCCCATCTCCTTTCATAATAAACCACACAGCAAAATAGGAATAGAAGAACACTTCCTCAACTTGATAAAGAGTATCTATGAAAAAACCTATAGCTAACATCAGGATGAATAGTGAAAGACTAGCTTCTTTTCCTCCTAAAATCAGGGACTAGACAGAGATGTCCACTCTCACAATATCTCTTCAAGATTGCATGGAAGATGCTAGCCAGGGAAATTACACAAGAAAAGTAAATTAATGACATCTGGTTGGAAATAAGGAAGTAAAACTATAGCTACTTGAAAATGACATGATTGTGTATGTGGAAGATCTCTAAAATTTACTAACAATTTATTGCAGATAACAAATGACCTCAGTAAGATTTCAAGACATAAAATCAATATATTAAAAAAACACAACAGGATTTCTGTACACTTGCACTAAAAAAAATCAAAATAAAATTAAGAAAACCATTCCATTTATAGTAGCATCAAAAGCAATAACATATTTAGGAAAAAATTTATAGTAGCCTCAAAAGCAATAACATATTTAGGAAAAAAATTTAACAAAACAACTGTAAAATGTATACTCTGAAAACTACGAAATATTTTTGAAAGATACTGAATAAAAGAAGATCTAAATAAAAGAAAAAATCTCACATTCATGAATTCGAAAACTTAGTATTGTTAAAGTGGCAGTACTTACAAAAGTAATCTAAAAATTCAAGGTAATTACTATTAGAATCCCAGAAGACTTCTTTCAGAAATTTTCCAGCTGATTCTAACATTCAGGTGGAATTGCAAGAGACCCAGGTTAACCAAAGCAATATTGAAAAGGACGAACAAAAAACTATGACTCATTTTTCTGATTTAAAAACTTACCAAAAATCTAGAGTAATCAAGACATTATGGTATGGCATGAGGACATAAATCAATGAAATAGAATTGAGAGATCAAAAATACGTCCATGTGTGTATGGTCAAATGATTCCCATTAAGAATGCCAAGACCATTAAATGGGACAAATAATAGTCTTTTAAACAAATGGTGTAGGAACAACTGGTGAACTACATGGAAAAAAAAAGGCAGTTGTCACTTGTCTTTGAAATGGTTTGATAAAATAATTCATGAGCATGATGGTAAGACCCACTACCATCTACCATCTGACCCAGGTTGTTTTAGATAATATTGTACTATCTCTTTAGTCAACTTTTATGATAGCACCATATACACTGACTGGCTATTGACTTACCATGTTTATCCTTGAATCTTTTCAAGGATCTCTACTTAGAAATGGGAACATAATAGAAATTGACATATATAATTGAATAAATAAACTTTCACATTCCCCTTCTTTTCTCATCATTCTCTTTCCATTGGCTGAAACATTTCACTAAAAAAGTCCTCCAGAGCACAGCCAGGGACACCCATCCCCTAAGGCTTGCCATGTTTCCCTCAGAGACTCTAGCCTCAGGAGAAGTATTGGATCTGAAGAGAGAAGGGCAATTTTGCCCATGAGATGGAGTCATTCTTTCTGTCAGCCTCCTTCTCTCAGGACACCAGCCTGGCCATGCCTGTTAGCAATTCAGCCTTGGATGCCCAACCGGAGTGCCGTCCTGAAGTTGCATCATAGCTTCTGCACTGGCAGACCATGTCTGAACATAAGAGAGTTCCAGCAGAGCAGTCTCCCACTGACACATACCAGCTGTCTGCATCTTCTTTCCACCTCAGTTTCCCCCATGCCACTTTGCTGGCATAGACTTGCCCATGGCCACTCCCTCATTGCTTTGCTAGCAAGCTTGTATGCAGGTGGACCTTGCCTCCCCTTCTCTGCCTCTACATGAGTGCATATGCATCCCGTCATGCCATTGTTGCCGGCATGAGTGCACCACGCCCCTCCTCCCACCACCGCACCATCACATCACCGTTGTTGGCATGAATACATGTGTGGACACTAGCAGCCCTGCCTCTGCCTTGTGCTGCCACTGCCACCAGTGTAAACATGCAGGGACACCAGCAGTCCCTCACCCATCCCCCACTGCCACTGGCATGAAAGTGCTCACAGTCACTAGTCTGGCCCTCGCCAGGGCCCCACCTCTATACTGACACTGCCATGGGTGCAAATGCACAAATGGACCCCAGGAAGCCCAACCTTTCTCCCCTGCCATGTAACCACTACAGTCATTTCTGAAATGACAGAAATACAAGTCAGAATATGGATAGAAACAAAGATCATAGACATTCAGAAGAAAGTTGAAATCCAATCCAAGGATTTTAAGGAATACAACAAAGCGATACAGGAGATGAAAGACGGAATGACAATTTTTAGAAAAAACAAACAGAAATGATAGAGCTGAAAAACTCATCTCAGGAATTTCAAAAACAATTGCAAACATTAACAGCAGAATTGACCAAAATGAGGAGAGAATCTCAGAACTTGATTACTGGCTTTCTGAAATAACTCAGTCAGAAAAAAATGAAGAAAAATCAATAAAGAAAAATGAATGAAATCCTTAAGAAATACAGGATCATGTAAAGAGACAAAATCACCCACTCATTGGTGTCCCTGAAAGAGAGGGAGAGAAAGCAAACAACTTGGAAAACATATTTCAGAATACTGTCCATGAAAATTTTCCAAACTTACCAGAGAGGACAACATTCAAATTCAGGAAATGCAGAGAAGCCCTAAGAAACACTACTCAAGAAGATCATCCCAAAGACATTGTCATCACATTCTCCAAGGTCAAAAAAATAAATAAAAAATAACAAAGTTAATCATAGCTAGAGAGAAGGCACAGGTAACACACAAATGGAACCCAATTAAGCTAAAAATAGACTTTTAGAAAACTCTAAAATCCAGAAGAGAATGGGGGTCAATTTTCAGCTGCTTTTTTTTTTAGATGGAGTCTTTCTCTGTCACCTAGACTGGAGTACCATGGCACAATCTCAGCTCACTGCAACCTCCACCTCCCAGGTCCAAGTGATTCTTCTGCCTCAGCCTCCCAAGCAGCTGGCATTACAGGCATGTGCCACCACGCCTGACGAATTTTTGTGTTTTCAGTAGAGATGGGGTTTAGCCATGTTGGCCAGGCTGGCCTCGAACTCCTGACCTCAGGTGATCCACCTGAGGCATCAGCCACTGCGCCTGGCAATTTTCAGCACTCTTAAAGAAAATAATGTAAACAAGAATTTCATATCCAGCCAAAGTAAGCTTCGTAAGTGAAGGAGAAACATCCTTTTAAGACGTGTAAATACTGAGGCATTTTATTACCACCAGACTTGCCTTACAATATGTCCTGAAGTGAGTGCTAAACAAGAAAAGGAAAAACTGTTACCAGTTACTACACAAACATACTTACTTACATAGACCATTAACACTATAAAGCAGCCACACAAACAAGTTTACATAATAACGTGCTAACAACATGATGACAGGAACAACTTCAAACATATCAATACTAACCTTGAAAATAAACAAGCTACATGCCCCAGTTGAACGGCACAGACTGCTAAGTTGAATAAAGAAGCAAGACCCAATGGTATGCTATCTTCGAGAGTCCCATCTCACATGCAATGACACCCATAGGCTCAAAATAAAGGGATAAAGAAAAATCTACCATGTAAACAGAAAACAGAAAAAAGCATCTGTTGCAATCATAGTTTCAGACAAAACAAACTTTAAACCAACAAAGATAAAAAAAGACAAAGAAGGGCATTACACAATGTTAAAAGACTCAACTGAACAAGAAGACCTAACTGTTAAATATTCTAACTATATATACACCCAACACAGGAACATACAGATTCATAAAGCAATTTCTTAGAGACCAACAAAGAGACTTAAGTAACAACACAATAATAGTGAGAGACTTCAACACCCCACTGACAGTATTAGACATATCAGCATGGCAGAAAACGAACAAAGATATTCAGGACCTGAACTATGGGCCTAGAAGACATCTACAGAACATTCCACCCCAAAGTAACAGAATATACATTCTTCTCACCTGCACATGGCATATACTCTAAAATTGACCTACACAAACCAACCCCAAAGCTAGCAGAAGGCAAGAAATAACCAAAATCAGAGCTGAACTGAAGGAGTCTGAGACATGAAAAACCATACAAAAGATGGATGAATTCAGGAGTCAGTCCTTGAAAAAGTTCCTGAGATAAATAGACTGCTAGTTACACCAATAAAGAAAAAAGAGAGAAGATCCAAATACACACAATTAGAAATGACAAAGGGTACATTACCACTGACCCCACAGAAATACAAATAACCATCAGAGACTACTATCAACACCTCTATGCACACAAACTGGAAAATCTAGGGGAAAAAAAAATGGATAAATTTTTGGATACATATAACTTCCCAAGACTGAACCAGGAAGAAATTGAATATCTGAACAGACCAATAATGAGTTCCAACACTGAATCATTAAGTGAAAATCCTGACAACCCCAAAAAAGCCCAGGATCAGATGGATTCATTGCTGAATTCTACCAGATGTACAAAGAAAAGCTGGTATCATTCCTACTGAAAGTATTCCAAACAATTGAGGAGAGACTCTCCCACAACTCTATGAGGCCAGCATCATCTTGATACCAAAATCTTGCAGAGACACAATGAAAAAAGAAAGCTTCAGGACAATATTGTTTATGAGTATTGATGCAAAAAATATCAACAAAAAAATTGCAAACTGAATTCAGCAGCACATCAGAAAGCTACTACATCGTGATGAAGTAGGCTTTTTCCTTAGGATGCAAAGTTGGTTCAACATATGCAGATCAATAAATGTGATTCATCAGATAAACTGAACTAAAGACAAAAACCACGTGATTATCTCTAGATGCAGAAAAGGCTTTTGATAAAATTCGACATTGCTTAATGTTGAAAACTGTCAAAAAACTGGATGTTGAAGGAGTATAACTCAAAGTAATAAGAGTCATCTATGACAAACCTACAGACAACATCATACAGAATGGGCAAAAGCTGGAAGTATTCGCCTTGAAAACCAACATAAGACAAGGATGCCTTCTCTCACCACTCCTATTCAATCACCACTGAGTGCTCTGGCCTACTGGATGTCCTGGTCTGAAAAATCAGGCAAGACAAGAAATAAAAGGCATCAAACTAGGAAGAATGAAAATCACACTATCCCTGTTTGTGGATGATATGATTCTATAGCTAGAAAACCCCATAGCCTCTGCCTAAAATTCCTTGGGCTGAGAAACAATTTCAGCAAAGTTTCATGATGCAAAATCAACGTATAAAACCAGTAGCATTCCTATAGATCAACAACATCCAAGCTGAGAGCCTAATTAGGAACACCATTCCATTCACAATAGCCACAAAAAGAACAAAATAAAATACATAGGAAGTCAGCTAACCATGGAGGTGAAAGATCTCTACAATGAGAATTACAAAACACTTCTCAAAGAAATGAGAGATGATGCAAACAAGCAGAAAAACATTGCTCATGCATAGAAAGAATCGATACAAAATGGCAATTACTACCCAAAATAATTTACAGATTCAATGTTATTCTTATCAAACTACTTATGACATTCTTCACAGAATTAGAAACTATTTTAAAATCCATATGGAACAAAGAAAAAAGAGCCTGAATAATAATACTATTCAAATAGGCAATACTAAGCTAAAAGAACAAAGCTGGAGGCATCATATTACCTGACTTCAAACCATACTACGAGGCTACAGTAACAAAAACAGCATGGTCCTGGGACATAAACAGACATGTAGACCAGTGGAACTGAATAAAGACCCCAGAAATAATGCTGTACACCTACAACCATCTGATCTTTGGCAAAGTTGACAAAAATAAACAATGGGGAAAGGAATCCCTATTCAATAAATGGTGTTGAGATAAATGGCCAGTCATATGCAGAAGATTGAAACCGTACTCCTTCCTTATAACATATACAAAAATCTCAAGATGGATTAAAGACTTGAATATAAAACCTAAAACTATAAAAACCATAGAAGGTAACCTAAGAAATACCATCCTGGACATAGGGCCTAGCAAAGATTTCATGACAAAGATACCAAAGCAATTGCAACAAAAACGAAAATTAATAAATAAGGCCTAATTAAACTAACGTGCTTCTGCCCAACAAAAGAAACCATCAACAGAATAAACAGACAACCTACAGAATGAGAGAAAGTTTTTGCAAACTATGCATCTGACAAAGGTTTAATATCCAGAATACATTAGAAACTTAAACAAATTTGCAAGCAAAAAACAAACAACCCCATTAAAAAGTGGGCCAAGGACATGATCAAACACTTTTCCAAAGAAAACATACATGCAATTAGCAAGCACATTAAAAAATGCTCAACATCACTGATTATTAGGGAAAGGAAAATCAAAACCACAATGAGATACCATCTCACACCAGTCAGAATGGTTATTATTTAAAAATCTAAAAATAACAGGTGCTAGCAAAGTTGTGAAGAAAAGGGAATGCTTACATGCTTCGGGAGGAAATATAAATTAGTTCAGCCATTGTGAAAAGCAGTTTGGCATTTTCTGAAAGATCTTAAAACTGAACTACTCTTCAAAGTAGCAATCCTGTTATCAGGTATATGCCCAAAGGAAAATATATCATCCTACTATAAAGACACAGGCATGTGTACATTCATTGCAGCAGTATTTGCAATAGAAAACACATGGATTCAACCTAAAGGCCCATCAATGGTAAACTGGAAAAAGAAATGTAGTACATATATACTATGGAATACTCTGCAGCCACAGAAAAGAATGAAATCATGTTCCTTGCAGCCATATGGATGGACCTGGAGGACACTATCTTAAGCAAACTAACATAGGAACAGAAAACCAAATATTGCATGTTCTCACCTACAAGTGGAAGCTAAACATTGTATACATAGGAACACAAAGACGAGAGCAACATATCAGGGCCTACTTAGGGTGCAAGGTGGGAGAACGGTGATAATCAAAAAGTTACCTTTTGGCTACTATGCTTATTACTTAAGTGATGAAATAATCTGTACACTAAATCCCCATGACACACAATTTACATATATGATAAACATGCACACATACCCCTGAACCTCAAATAAAAGTTAAAAATAGCTTCCATATTTTTGCCTTCACTCAGTTGTTAAATATTGTTAGTAGTAAAATGGACATACTTCAGAAATAATTTTATATGTGCCTTTACATACATATGTGAACATATTCATAAGTACATCATTTTACATTATTGAATTCATACTGCATTTTTTCACAATCTGTTTCATTTACAGATAATATATCTTGAATAATAATCATAGCTTCCACTTATACACTACATTTTATGGGTGAGGCAACATCTCTACGTCCTCTGTGGCTCTTAACATAATCCTCAAAACAACCCTGAGATAAGTAATATTATTGTTCACATTTCAGGATGATGAAACTGAAATATGTGGAGTTTAATAAATTTGGCCAAGTTTGCACAGCTGGAAACTGCTGATTTAACTCTGGAAAAGCTGGAAGAACTTGAAGTCTCTCCATAGAAGAGCATATTTTCCTCCTCTTCCTTCTCCTTTTTTTTCTTTTTTGACAGTGTCTTGCTCTGTTGCCCAGGCTGGAGTGCAGTGGCATGATCTTAGTTCACTGCAACCTCCGTCTCCCGTGTTCAAGTGATTCTCCTGCCTCAGCCTTCCAAGTAACTGAGATTACAGGTGCACATCACCATGCTTGGCTATGTTTTGTATTTTTAGTAGAGCTAGGGTTTCACCATGTTGACCAGGCTGGTCTTGAACTCCTGACCTCAGATGATCCAAAGCTTGGCCTACCAAAGTGCTGGGATGACAGGTATAAGCCACCAGGCCCTGCCCTTCTGCTGTTTTACTACAGCCCCATTTCAGCAACAATTAACATGTTTTCTACTTAACTATATTTATTGTTCAAGAAATGGAGACATAATCATTTAAGCTAGGTCTTTTTGTACTATTTCAAGTAGTGCTACATAAACATCTTGACAATGCTTATCTTACTGTACGGAATGAGGTAAAGATCACATTATCTTTTCTTGATTGCCAGCCAGAATTTTATTTATGTATTTATTTGTCTGCCTATCCATGACATGATCAGGAACTGTCTTTTATCTTATACCTAGCTAAGTGACTACAATTGTCCACTAAATGAATGAATGAATAAATAATCTATCCCTTTTATGAATTATTTGCTCATTGAGGATAAATCAAATGAGTCACAAAATTGTGAAGATCAGATGAATAAACTACAACATGCTGAGAAATTAAAAGTTTTATATTGTCTCCCTCTTTGTGATTTGATGTGAAGTCTTTGTGTAGGTAGTTTAAAGATTCCTGACCATGTATTCAAAATCTTCAACATTCTTTAAGTTCAAAGTCGCTACTTCCTGACTCCTCTAAAATGTCTCCAACTTTTTTGGTTTCTCTGATTCTTCATTTTAATAAGAACTTTCCTGTTTCATTAAATTTCTTTTGGTCTTTGAAAAGACACTCTAGCTTTTGGGCTACACTTTGCTTTGCATCCTGTCTGCCACTCTGAGTTTAAAAGGAGGAAGCACGAGGCCACTCCACATCTGATTGGCTGTAGTCCCCTCTCTGGTACTGTGCTGACGCAGCTGACAGTGCTGAGATGATTAAAAGATTTTGGGAATCTGTGAAGAACGGAGTGCAGATATTTGAATGTGTAACCGCTTGTCAAAATTTTACAGTAATTAGGAGCTAAGAAAAGCAAAAAGAATGTGGTGCTCAGAACTTGGTAGAATCTCAATGTGATGAATATTCCTTTTGAAAGTTTTAAATGACCTGAATTCATTAAGAAGACACATAAACTTCTTATTCCATTGAAAAGAAAAATAAATACATTTGTGTAGTATCCTAGATAGTGGTATCCTTGAGATGGGGGCCAGTATTTAAAAGTTGTGTCTTGGAATTGATTGCATTTGAGCAGCTATCATCTTCCTTCTTTCTCCTAGGAGAGTAGTCAGATTCACCCTTTCATTAACTTTCTCCTTCATTGCATTTATACTGCCAGACACTGTAACAGGCATGGGGACAAAATGGTAAAGAGCGTAGGTGTTGTAATGGACCTTTTCAACCCGATAGCTTGTTTAGGACCTTTTATCACAGTTTTCTCTGTGTCATTTACAACTACTGTATTTAAAAACAGTTTTTGAAGCTTTGTAATCTCTTATGATTGAGAGCTATCATCGTTTACTTAATTGTTTATTTGAGAAGATTAAGATTGCTTCTATTTTTTAAATTATTACATCTAATTTGGATACAAATATTTTTGTATTTAAATATTTATTTACCTTGTCAAAAGAAGAGTTTTGAAGTAAAATTTATCACTTACCACAGGTGGCTTCTTCTTACCTACAGGGAGCCTCCTATTTGCTGCCATGTTTGTAGTCAGGGAACATGGTGTGCTGTCTTGGTTTGTTTCATGTGACTGTATGATGATGGATACTTTTTGCAACATCTGAGGTTCCAGAGATATTGAGCAACTTGAATACTTGAGAATGTTTTAGAAATTCTGAATTATGATTGTGCAATACTGGAAATCTCTATGACACAACACAGAAAAAAAAAATAAGTTTCTAACTGACCTTCTTAGAGTGATGTATGGGTTTGAGGGCTATATATGAGATTTCAAACGATCTAGAATTCAAGGTTTGTTATTCAGGAATGGAGTCTCCCACCTTGACTAGATGCAATGAATCCTAGAAAACCAATCTCTCTGGTCTGCCCCCATTGGAATGGTGTAAGCAGCCCAAGAAGGAATAAATGTAATTACTGTTTTTCCTGTTACAAAAACCTCAGGACAGAGAACAGCTCCCAGCTATTCCAACTAAAAATACACATCCGTTAGCTTAGTTTTACCCATCCTTTTGCCATTTCCTCAGGCTGTAGAAAATTGGAAGTGACACAAAGTACCCAGCTCTCATTATATCTCATAGTGAAAAAGAAAAAGGAAAAAGAAAGAAAAATTATACTAAAAATGCACTTGTGGGGAGAGAGTCTAAAGTTAACCACATTATATGAGAGCAAATAGAATAAGAAAAAGATAGGTAGAATAAAGTTTTAAAATCAAGAAGCCAGGAAAGAAGGAAAAAAGTCACATTATCTAAAGTAATAAATAAATAAATAATACACTGTTCCAATTATTAAAAGAAGAATAAAGATTATAAAATAAAAATTTAGAGAACAAAATTACAACAAATTTATTTTTTATGCTTATTTGAATATAAAATTTCAGGGTTTAATTTTAATTTTTTTGTCAAAAGACAAAATTACAACAAATTTATTTTTTATGCTTATTTGAATATAAAATTTCAGGGTTTAATTTTTATTTTTAATTTTGTCAGGCATAAAGTTTCAATTTATATAGTTTAAAGATTTAATTGGCTTCTATTGGAAATTCTAGGTTTGGACAACACATTCTATAAAATATAATTAGTGATTTGATGAGCTGAGCAGAAGCTTGGTTTTATAGACAGAAAAGGGCAGAAGAAAGCAGAAACAGGGAATAAGAAATAGATTGGTCATTTCAATGTTACTTTCCTTATACGGTTAAACACAAGGGACTTCCTTAATATGCTGATTTAAGTTGACTGTGATCTTCTGCATTTGGTTTTGAATTGTTTTGGAAAACTGGCCCCCTTCAACGTTCAGTTTGATTACATGGCACCTAATATGAGTGGCTTCATTCTGGTTTGGTCTGGCCTGCTGGGATCTAGTACAGGAGGCTAGTCCAAAAAAATGGTCTCCCATAAATTTTGTTTAACACTAGTATATCCACTAAATATAGGAGTAAAACCAATTATTAGAATTATGGTTAACAACTAAATGCTGATATTATAAAAGTTGACCTTGACATACGAATACCAGTAACCAAAAATCCAGAGGAAGAGTTGAGGAGAGTTGATAAGATTGGTGAGATTGGTGGCATCCTTCTAAAGCAGAGTAAATTATAGAAATGGCTTAAAATCGAAGCACATCATTTTAAAAAAGCATAATGATTCTAACTTTTACCAAAAGTTTCATAGCATCTTTTTGAAACCATAGTCGCAAATATTAATTTTAATTTTTTCAACTTCTATATTTTAACCTCAAGTAAAATTTCCTTTATTATCAAAATAGCATGTACTTTATAAATTATTTTATATAAATATTTATATTTGTTTATTTATTCTCATCCATCTGCATATAAATCCATCATTTTACTTGTATATTCAGAAAATAGCACCCAACTATTTCAATAATAAAAATGCATGGATGGTGAGAATTAAGTTTAAAAAAATACTTCACCTTTGTGGTTTTTTTCAAAATAGACTATTTTTTAGAACAGTTTTAGGTTCACAGCAAAATTAAGAGGACAATTCAGAGAATTCCCATATACTCCCTGACCTCACACACAGGTAATCTCTACAGATATCAATACCCCATATCAGAGTGATTCATTTGTTAAAACTAACAAACTTACATTGACATCATTATCACCCAGCTTTCACAGTTTGTATTAAGGCTTGCTCAGAGTTGTACATCTTATGAGTTTTGACATAATGTGTAATGACATGTTTTAGTTCATTCAGAATCCTATAACAAAACATGAAACACTGGATAACTTATAAACAATAGAAATTTCCCAGTTCTAGAGGCTGGGAAGTCCAAGATCAAGTGACCAGTAGATTTAGTGTCTGGTGATGGCCCATGTGATTCATAAGTGATGCCTTCTTGCTGTGTCCTCACCTGAGAAATTAAAAGTTGTATATTGTTTCACTGGTGAAAGGGACAAGGCAGCTCTCTGAGGCCACTTTTTTTTTTTTTTTTTGAGATGGAGTTTCATTCTTGTTGCCCAGGCTAGAGTGCAATGGTGCAGTCTGGGCTCACTACAACCTCTGCCTCATGGATTCAAGCGATTCTCCTATCTGAGGTCACTTTTATAAAGGCACTAATCCTATTTATGAGAGTTCCCTGCTCATGATCTAATTGTCTCATAAAAGCCTTATCTACTAATATTATCACATAGGTGAATAAGTTTCAACATGTAATTTGTGGGTAAGGGGATACAACATTCAGACTATAGAAGCATGTATCTATCATTATATTTTTGTCCGGAGCCATAAGGCCCGGAGTTCGCCGACCTCTGTTGCTTGATCTCCACAAAGCGGAGACAAAATGGCACATTTCCAGGTTCTTTATAATAAATTGTTCCTGCGCCCGTGCCTAAACCTTTCCCATGCGCGCCTAAACTCTTCCCGCGCGTGCCAAACTCTTCCCGCGCGCACCAAACTCTTCCCGTGCGCGCCAAACTCTTCCCGCATGCGCCAAACCTTCCCGCCCGTGCGCAAACATTTTTCCCCGCCCAGGAAGATATGCGGCCTACGGTGCAGGTGCAATCCCACGCCCAGGAAAATTACAAACCCACGGCGCATGCGCAATTGTAATTTGAGAAGATCCGGCCCCCGTCACCGCCCTGGCCCAACCTCTTCCCCTGCCAGCCTATATAAGGCATCACATCACCATTATTAAACGAGACTTGATCAGGCTATTTGTCTTGTCTCCATTTCTTGTGTTTACTTGTCTCCTCCATTCCCACTCCCCCTTCCAGGGCCCGTTCGACTGTCCCGCGGGTTGGGACACCTGGCGCCCCAACAGGGACCTGGACAGGGGGGAAGAAGTGAGGAAGAAGGCACTAAAGTTGGCCAAAAGTGAAAGTGGAAGAAAAATTCCTCCAGACGTCATGGGAACCTGCCGCGTTGGAACCAGAGGTAAGTAATAGTGCCTGATTATGGGACAAGAATTAAGCCAGCATCAGATTTATGTAGGGCAATTAAAAGAGGCTTTAAAAACACGAGGAGTAAAGGTTAAAAGTAATGATTTGTTTA
>NW_012114566.1:152125-152451 GCF_000951035.1 Colobus angolensis palliatus
TACTGCACAAATGTTGGCTCAGGGCTACCACCCTGGGAAAGGGTTAGGAAAAAGAGAAGATGGCATTTTACAGCCAATCCCAGCCATAGGAAAATGGGGATTGGCTGTATCTAAAAGGGGGTTTGGAAATTTTTAACCGTGGCCATTGACATGCTTGCACCCCAGAAAAGTGCTGACCCAATCACTTGGAAGTCAGATGAACCAGTTTGGGTTGATCAATGGCCACTAACCAATGAGAAGCTTGCCGCTGCCCAACAGTTAGTGCAGGAACAATTAGGGGCAGGACACATTTCAGAAAGCAACTCTCCTTGGAACACCCCCATATT
>NW_012114566.1:152501-152796 GCF_000951035.1 Colobus angolensis palliatus
ACAACTAATGAAAACAAAAGCAAAAATAACCTTAACCCTTCAGGAGTAGACTGGGATAATTTAGAGGAAGGGGCAGCAAAATATCATAATTCTGATTGGCCACAAACTTTTACTTATCCTCCTCCCTATATTAAGGCGTCTGCCCCCACAGTTATGGCAGTAATAGACCCAAAAGAGGAGCTTAGAGAAAAGATTGCACAACTTGAAGAGTAAATAAAGCTCGAAGAACTACATCAGTCTTTAACCACTAGATTGCAGAAATTAAGGACAGGAATTGAGAGCATTCAATACCTTA
>NW_012114566.1:155786-167901 GCF_000951035.1 Colobus angolensis palliatus
GGCGCAGGCGCAATCCCGTGCCCAGGAAAATTACAAACCCACGGTGCATGCGCAATTGTAATTTGAGAAGACCCGGCCCCCGTCACTGCCCTGGCCCAACCTCTTCCCCTGCCAGCCTATATAAGGCATCGCACCACCATTATTAAACGACACTTGATCAGGCTATTTGTCTTGTCTCCATTTCTTGTGTTTTCTTGTCTCCTCCATTCCCACTCCCCATTCCAGGGCCCGTTCGACTGTCCCGCGGGTCGGGACATAGTTTCATACATAGGACAGCTTTGCTGTCCTAAAAAAATCTATTTATTCTACTTACTCCCTGGCCCATGAAAATCACTAATCTTTTTACTGTCTCCATAATGTTGCCTTTTCCAGAATGTCATATAATTGGAAATATACGGTATCTAGGCTTTTCAGATTGGCTTTGTTCACTTAGAAATATACACTTAAGTTTCTTTCATGTCTTTTTCATGGCTCTGAATTTTATTCCATTGTCTGGATGTTCCAGTTTTTGTTTGTTTGTTTTGTTTGTTTGTTTGCTTTGGGTTTTTTTAAAAAAGGACATTTCGCTGCTTCCAAGCTTTAGCAATTATAAATAAAGGTGCTCTAAACAACTATATACATTTTTGTGTCAATGTAAGTTTCAACTTCTTTAGATAAATACCAACGAGCACGATTACTGGATCACATGGTATGACTATGTTGGATTTTATAGGAAATTGCTCAATTGTCTTCCAAAGTAGTTTTACAATTTTGCATTCTCACTGGCAATGAATGAGAGTTCCTGTTGCTCCATATTCCTGCCAGCATTTGGTAGTGGCAGTGTTCTAGATTTTAGCCATTTGAATAGGTTGGAAGTGGTATCTTTCTTGTTTTAATTTACAATTCTCTAATGAGAGTATCATCTTGAGCATATTTTTGAATGCTCCTTTTTATTTTCAATTCTTAAAAATTCTGTTAAAGCAGTTTTCAATTTTATGAAATCAATTGAGAAATATTAACTTTAAAGGAAAAAAAAAAAAAACCTTGAAGCAAATATGCCAAGATTTAACAGTGGTTAATTCAGAACATGAAATGAAATATGAACCACAAATTATCCCACTTTCTCTTTCGTATTTTAAAAATTCAACAAAGTAAAAAAAATTGTGAGATAATTTTAATTTACTCAGCCAGGCACAGATGAGAGGATATCTAGGTGTAGGATTAGAAATATTACCCTACCTTCCCATTTTTACCCTGGATTTCTTGTCTTAGTCTCCACCCTTGAACATATCTTGTCAGAGCTTACATGCGTTGAGGATACCCTTTGACATGGCATTTCGACACCACTCATACCCAAAAAGAGATTGGAGAGTGGTATCCTTCTGGGCCTGAAGGAACTTGGCTTCATTTTATTCAAACCTTAGCAAAGCTACATTGAAAGAACTGCTTCTCTTATTTTGAAATTTGCTATACTTCCCTTTTCTCTTTCCATCATCAATCTTGCTCTTTTTGTAACATTTCTCAATAGCAAGAAAAATGCTAATTTTTGGAATGAGTCCTTAATAAGTAACTTTCTCATGTTAAATCTGTAAGTGCAATGCAGAAGAGCCTGTCCTGCCTAAACAGCTGAGGCCATAGAGGGGTGTCAGTTCTGACTCATTTCCAATTTATCTACATGAATAGTTTATGAGAAGGCTGGGGTATGGGTTAGAGAAACTCTTAACACTTGAGAGGCAAACACTTGAGAGGCTTAAACACTTGAGAGGCAAACACTTGAGAGGCAAAAAGCAAAGAAGAGAAGAGAGAGAGGGAAACATGCACTCACAATGGCAGTTGGTTAATGTGGGCTGCTGATGAAGGGAGCTTAACAAGAAGCTGGTTGTCCTTTGATTCACTGGGTCTTTGTGGGGCATGAGGGGATTTCTCTTTCCTGGTATTTTGTTAGTTTACCCTAAGATGATATAGCAAGTGTCCCGGTGCTTGTTCACTGGCATTCAAGCAGCTTTCTGTTTGATAATTCTGTTTTATATGCTAAGCTGAGGAAATCACCTCAGCAAGACAGAACAACCGTCAGGATTAAAAGGCCCTGGCCCCAGCACTATCGACAGCCCTGCAGTGTTTGTTGCATGAATGAGTGCTAACCCCTCCCAATTAAACGCCTCATCAGAAGGCCCACCTAATCCTAGATCTTCATAGAATCACATAGCGTCTGTCTTCTTAGCTCAGCTTTGGGATCGGTGACAACAGGAGGGAACCTGATCCTCACAGTGGAGTAGAAATGTTTTCTCAAGAAAGGAGAACACTGGGAATTATCTATTCAATTTGAAGGCTGCACAGGGCCTAAAAAATTAGTTTTCTTCAGAAATGCTATGGAACCAGGCAGATTTGAGTCTGCCAGAAAGGCAATGCTTTTTTCCTATTTCTTAACATACCCAAAGACAGAAACAGTGTGAATTTCTGTGTTAAATAACCAAAGAAGTACTTTTTTTTAAATTTTAGAGAGTCACTGAAAATGACCGTAATTTGAAACACAAAATGCAATAATAGGAAAGTGTATGGGCCGTAGAGTTCATAAGCCACAACTTACATCTGAGTGGCTTTCACTGCCTTGTTTAACCTCTTGGAGTCTCAGTTTCCTCATTTATAAAATGAAAACGTCTAGCCTGGAGTATTTGTATAAAAACTAGAGACAGTGAGTGTAAATTGGTACAGTGGTCAGCACGCCTTAGGCACATTATAATGATGATTTAAGTACTCTTTATATATATTTTTCCCTCCGATCAACACTAAGGATTAGCCATTATTGGAAAAAAGAGATGCAATTTTAGCCATGTACATCAGTGGGTTTAGGAATATATAAAAATCATAAGTAATTAAGAAGATATGTGTTACAGATATTGGTCCAAATTTTGCTATTACCTTATTAAAGGATAAGCATTGTGACAGAAATGAAAAGACAAACAAACCACCACAAAAAAAGGGAGACTGCAAGAAGAGAACTGAAACTGCTCCTTAAATCAGTCAACTTCAGCCCACAGAGAGGGCGTCAGAACAAGACTGAGGAGCAATTTTGTGGCCATTACTTTATAACCACTTTGTAATTCTGAAGCAGTGCTAATGGTATTTAGAAATTTCCTGTAGCACCACAGTTCTCTCACATCCTGTTTTCCCATAGCTACAGCAAATTTTGGAAGTATTATAGAGAGTTTTATGTGCCAAGAAATCATTGCCCAGACACAACGGTAACTGCCTTTAACACCAATGCTCTCTGCTTGGTGCACTGGGTAACATTTCCCCTACACAGGCAAAGAAATCCATGTTGGAGCCAGACCAGAGATTGCACATATGTGACAAAAGCTCATAATACCTCATTACTCTCTAATTGTCATTGGAGTCCAAAGTCTTCCTGAGAGTGGCTCTGCTTCACTCACCAGAACTTCATGTTATAATGTGCCTCTGGAATTAACAGAATTAAAAATTTAAGATGGAATAGTTTTAGAATAACTCTGTTTATGAAGAATGTTGGCTGTCTCCACTTAATGTGGCATTTGTTTGTCCCCTCCAGACATCATATTCTGAGGGAAGAACATTTATTATTTATTTGATTTTTAAAATTTTATGATTGTTTTCTCAAAGGATATGTCCCAAACTCCAAACTCTTAATAGTTCATATGGCAAGATGGTGAAAAATACACATAGAAGAATTTTCCTTGTCATTTTCTTGCTTTTATGGGTGTGAATTTTTATGTTCACCTATTTATTTAGTTAGAAGTTAAATAAGTTAAAGCATGTATGCCCCAAAACTCATAGTTTTGCTCAGTCATTCTACAGAGATGCTGATAATTTATAGCACTCTAATCATAAAGGTTGACTGGCATAGTTAGGTCCTCAACATTAGTCATAAAGGTCTTTAAAAAGAATAAACATTTTAATTTATTTAAAACTCAATGACCATTTTTTAGTGTCAACTCTTTTCCAGTTAGTGGAGATACAGAGGTAAATCAGATTGGTCCATACTTTCCAGAAGGATACTCTCTATTGATAATAATAATTTCATAAGGAATAATTGTGATAATGCTACTGGTTGTTGATTCTCACCCCAGGCCTGGCACTGTGCTGAGCCCTTCATTCACATTCATTTACAGAAATTTTCATTAACAAGATGACAAAGATAACTATTAGTATCTCAATTTTACAGAAGAAAAAAAATGAAGACATAGACAGTTTACACAAATCTGTCAATACGTTTTTAAAATGTAGGTTTTTCATATTATTCAGGTATGGTGAGGCCAGTGGATCACGAGAAGATTGCCATGGAAAAGATAGTTGTTACTCATAGTTCCCAAGAGGAGGGAGAAGAACCCACTACCCAGGTCCACATGAGGAAGCGCCAGCGCCAATGAGAAGGCAGAGGAAGCAGGAGGAAAATGTGGGCAAGAGCTTTTGTCTTGGCTTTCATGGGAAGAAATGGGCATTGCACCTACAGGCTGAACAAGAGGATTTTACTTGTTAAAGACTCAGCACCAACAACTACCCTACTACTTTTGTTGCTATTAAGAAATGTTACAAAAAGAGCAAGACTGGCTCTTTCAGGGTTCACAGTGAAATGCTTTAGTGTTCCTTCACCCTGTGCATTCTCTGTTGACTTTGCTCCATGTGGAGGCCTCCAATTAGCATAACACAGGATGCTACCTTTCTGTTCATATCTATGAAAAAAGGCAGAACCTGGTTCTTCAGATTTAAATTTTGCTGCCTCTGCTGACCAGACTTTTTAGCCCTACATATAAATTACAAACCTCACTGAGCTTTAGTCTTATTACTTACAAAGATGAAGTATGTAATAATGTTGTTGACCTAAAGAGAAGAAACTGAGGCAAACTTAATATGAAGAAAGAGTTTATTGGGCTAAGGTTGAGGACTAAAGCACAAGAATCATAGATTCAAGTTGTCCTGAACATACGCTCCCATTAGCAGCAGTTATGAGTGGGTTTTTAAAGGAAAACAATAAGAAGTTAAGGGGCAGTTCTTAAGTTGCTCCCCAAGAATTTACATTGGTTCATTAAAATAACATAAGCTATCTACTGGCTATACATTGATCTTTGTGTCACAAATTCCACAAACATGGAGATAGTGGGCAGGGGTCACCTTGTGCACCTTGTGGTAGCACTTAGGTAATTTATCACCTAGTCTGAAACTTCCAAGAAGGAAAAGAAAACCAAAAAAATGCCTTTAAACAACTACCTCTTCACCCCCATCCAAGCATGTGTTCAGGGACCATGACTGAAGTTCTTTTAGAGTAAACAGTTGTTTGCAGTGCACTTATACCCTCTAGGTAGGGATGCAGTAGAACAGATTTTTGCATAGGTTGGAGAGCATAGTAAGTGCTCAGTAAGCACTATATATTTTAAAATTATTCAGGAAAGTTCCCTGTCTGTGAGATTCTTGCTGGAAGACAAACATTAGCAAATAGTTACTAACTACCTTTTTTACATTTTTATTTTTATAGATTCAGGAGATGTGTTGCAGCTTTGTTATGTAGATATATTGCATAATGATGAAGTTTGGGCTTCTAGTGTGGCCATCACCTGAATAGTGAATGCTGTACGCAGTAGATTATTTTTCAACCCTCACCCCATTCCCACCCTCTCCTCTTTAGAAGTCCCCAGTGTTTGTTATTTCCCTCTGTATGTCCATATGTACCCACTGTTTAGCTTCCACTTATAGGTGAGAATATACGGTATTCAATTTTCTGTTTCTGAGTTATTTTACTTAGGATAATGGTAAAGCCCCATCCACGTTGCTGCAAAAAAAAAAAAAAAAATTTCATTCTTTTTTATGGTTGTGTAATATTTCCATGTATACATATGTGTGTGTGTGTGTGTATATATATATACATACAGATGTATATATATATATATATCAGTCATCCACATCCATCAGATCCATCCTTAGTTTGGCTCTATGACTTTGCTATTGTGAGTAGTGCTGTGCTGTGATAAACATATGAATACAGGTGTCTTTTTGATAAATTAATTTCTTTTTCTTTCAGCAGATACCCAGTAGTGGAATTACTGGGTCAAATGGTAGTTCTATTTTTAGTTCTCTGAGAAATCTCCATACTGTTTTTCATAGAAGTTGTACTGATTTACATCCCTACCTATCTATTTTTAGTTCTCTGAGAAATCTCCATACTGTTTTTTACAGAAGTTGTACTGATTTACATCCCTACCTAGAGTGTATAAGTGGTCTCTTTTCTCTGCATCGTCACTACCATCTGTTTTTTTAAAAACCTTTTAGTAATAGCCTTTCTGACTGGTGTGGGATGGTATCTCATTGCAATTTTAATTGTGTTTCTTTTATGATTAGTGATGTTGAGCATTTTTTCATATGTTTGTTGGCCACTTGGATGTCTTATTTTGAGGTATGTCTGTTTCTGTCCTTTGTCCAATTTTTAATGAGATTCTTTCATTTATTTCTTGTTGTTTGAGTTCCTTGTAGGTTCTGGATATTAGTCCTTTGTTACACATATAGTTTGCGAATATTTTCTCCCATTCTTTACATTGTCTATTTACTCTGTTGATTATTTATTTTGCTATGCAGAAGCTAGTTTGTGTCCCATTTATTTATTTGTCTTTTTGTTGCATTTGCTTTTGAGGTCTTAGCCATAAATTCTATGCCTGAGCCAATGTTCAGAAGTTTTGTCTAGGTTTTCTTTTAGGCTTTTTACAGTTTCAGGTCATACATTTAATTGCGAACTACTATTTAGTGAGGATAATAATAGTGATGATTAGGCAAAATGTACATGAATGCTTCTGGGTAAAGAGCATATTTTTCTGAATTACACAAAATCATAGAAGCATATCAGTCAGAGTTCTAGAAATTATCTACCATCCAGTAAACAATCCTAAAAGGATTAAATACCTTTAAAAAATTCTACTTCAACAACTGACTATGATAAGGTTCCTTGTATTCAATTCTCAGTAGAGTGCCCTTTCCTTTGTCTACATTGTCAGGATTGGCTTTGTATGTACATAAAATGGCATCAAAATACTAGAGTATTATATGAAGTATGAAATATATAATTTCTCCTCTACAATTCCCTATGTAGGGCTGAAAGAGTTAACTTCTCCTCCTGAAGTTTCACTGGAAAATCAAATTGCAAAAGGCAGGTTGATTAGAGAAAAGATATATACATTTATTTAACATGTATACTTGAGAGCCTTTAGAATGAAGACCCCAAAATACAGGGGAAATTTTTCATTTTTATGCTTATGTTCAACAAAGTATAGAAAGCCATGTAAAAATGTGACTGGACAAAACGGGTATGTGCTAATGCTAATAGACTGATTGGGAAATCCAGCAAAGCCAGTCTGTCTAGACTCTTGACCTCATTGTGTCTGCATCTTTCCTTCTGGGTTTGGGGCAGGTCCCTCTCTGGAAGAGGGGTTTTATAACTTACAGTCAAATAAAGTTGGTCAGATAACTTGTGACTAGTTTTCACATAGGATATTTTTCTGTTTTATGGCTGCCTTTCAAAAAAAAAAAGCATTCTGCTTTCTGTGGCCTGCCTCGGGGAAGAAGGTTTATAGTTTCTGTGGTTAGCCCTAGGGGAGAATGAGACTGAGAGACAGGAGAGCAAGAGAAAGTTAGAGACAAACTTTTATTTCTAAGGTGTTTCTGAGGCCTTCATTTTGGGGTATTGTTTTTTGAGTCCTACTTGTCAGTTGGGGCCGGGAATTCCAAACATTAGATTCATTCCACTGGGTTGAAAGAGTGCCTCCTCACAGTCCTTGGAAAATGCTCACAAAAAATCTCAGTGCTAGCACCATGCATAAAACCTATCAGTCACAAAGTTAGCGCAGCAGGTGGAGTCCTCAACCAGGGGACTGTGGTTTGTTGCATTCTTTTCTTTTCATTGTAACCCCACCCTCCCATTGATAATTGGTTGCCTGACCAATTCATCTGGGTAGGTAGCCTGAACAGTTGAGGAAGTCATGATAGCATTTACATTTACCAAAAATGGGGCAGGACTGATGTGTTAGGTTGGAAACTGTGGGACATCAAGAGTGATGAATACCAGACACCATATGGGTTTTATTTCAAAAGTGTATGTCCTGGCCAGCGCCGTGGCTCACACCTGCAATCCCAGCACTTTGGGAGGCTGGACAGGTGGATCACCTGAGGTCAGGAGTTCAAGACCAGCCTGACCTACATGATGAAACCCCATATCTACTAAATACAAAAAATTAGCCAGACAGGTGGCACATTCCTGTAATCCAAGCTACTTGGGAGGCTGAGGCAGGACAATCGCTTAAACCTGGGAGGCAGAGGTTGCAGTGAGCAGAGATTGCCCCATTGCACTCCTGCCTGGGCAACAAGAGTGAAACTGTCTCAAAGAAAAAAAATATGTATGTCCTGACATTTTCTTAATCCTGTGGTGAAGAGTAGTGCTTTTAAAAATGGACTTGTCCCTGGATCAAATTGAATGGAAAATAAAAGAAGGCATATCGGAGAGGAGAGGCATGGCTGGAAATCCAGGACACGGCTATGGGGTCTGATAAGGGCATCTCACTTCCTTCCACCTGAACTGTTAGCCAGAAAGTGTCACCCAACATTCACCACATAATGAGAGCTGCAGTGTCCATTTCAGGCTGGGGGAATTCTGCTGGGATTTTTTTAGGTGCTGAACATGAAAGGAAGTCCTACATCAGGCATCTCAGCAGGGTGCCTGGGGGGTCAGAGGGAAGATAATAACACAGTTTCCGACAGTTTTGCCAGATTACCTGAGAGCATATTTGGCTTGAAGTGATTATCTTCCTGAAAGGAAGCTTAGAGGTCTAGGTGAGTAGTAAATGTGTCAATGAATAAGGTTTCAAGCACTTTTAAAGTACAGATTTTCTGACCCCACTTTCATATTTCTTTTGCAGCCCAGGGAGGCAATATGATGCAGTGGGTAATGGGATGGATTTTGAAACTGAATAGATTTGTGTTAAAAACCCTGGCTCTGCCATGAGTATGTTCCATAATGAGTATTGGAACCACAGTCTCCTAATCTGTAAAACATGGGGATAAGATCTACCTCACGTAATTATTGCAGATTTTAAATAGCTTATACAAGTATTTAGCATAAAGCCTATATAATTGAAAGTGATAAATAAGTATTGTTACGGTTATGATTATTTTCTTACTGGTCATGCCCACCTGTTCATGCTGGATCATTCTGGAAACATTGACAGACTAAACAGAATGACCCATTAACTAAATTCAATTCTTAATTTCATTACTACATCTCACTATTTTGTAGGGATAGACTGCTTGTACTTGTTTCACCTAGACCAAGCGTCCATAAATGATACAGGCTAATCCATCCTAATGAGCTAATAAATCAGTTTAAGCAGGCATTCTATTGGTGCTTCCCTCATCTACTTTATCAATTCTTTGTACTTTGTCTTCAGGGAGAAGTTTGTAAGCACAGTGAGAAAATTCATAATTAAAATAGAAGGTTCATTTAACCCTAATATGTTAATTTGTCTTCGTGAGGAGATGAAAACATTATGGATACATTATCAGGAAATAAAATACAACCAGTTGCCTTTTTTTTTCCTAAAATGATAACAAAGAAGATAACATTGGAGCAGCAATACTAAGTCTGAAATTGGGGTTAGCTTTATGTACTTAACACAAATGAAACAAGATTTCTCTTCTCTTTAGATCCTCTCTGTTAGGTTTTTTAACTTCCTGCTCATCCATGGAGACCATGTTTTCAGTTCTTCTTGTCACCAGGATCTGTCTGATTCCAGGCACTATCAAGTTTCTTTTGTATTTCTTTATTGGTAAGCTGTGTGTTATGAAAGATAATTTCTATGTAGCCTCCTTGTGTCACTTCCTGGATCTTCTTTCCACAACCTTGGAATATTCCTTTCAATTAGTCAGGCTTGCCATCACACAGGGACCATGAAAAAGGTGTGAATTACAGAATATTGGCTAATTAGAGTTCTTAGAATAATGTGAAACTTCAAATATTTTCTGAGTCTACTGAAATTTATGCTGATGAGTCAGGAAGTCATTTCAATTGGTTGCAGTTGACCATTACTGTGTTTAAAGTAAAGATTAGTTTCTTAGTTTCAAGTGTACGTATAGGACCTTTAACTTCAAGGGACCTAGGGCAAGAAAAATAGGTGTAGATTAAATAGGGACATTATAGTAAGCTATGAATTTATGTTAAGATATGCAATATGTGTATGATTTGGGGCTTGTTATAAAATATTTCCAAGCTATGACATTCTCATGTGAAAAATGTTATGTTAATAGGGTCTTTGTAGTACACTTTTGCTGTTTTTGCTTTAGAATTGCCAAATTTGACCAACAAAAATAGAGGAAACACACTTTAATTTGAATTTAGATCAACAAGGAATAATTTTTTAGTATTGTTCCAAATACTGCATGGGACATATTTATACTAAAAATTATACAACATTTGGTACATAATTATAATCAAAATATTAATTATTGATCTGAAATTGAAATTTAAGTTGATACCTTCTATTCAGAACCCTATGCTTACCCCATCTCTTCCTTCTCTGATAATCTCTGACCTTTCCCTGGGAAAGCACTCCTCTCCCAATAGTAAGCCCATATGCTTCAAGTAGAGTTTCTCCTGCGTGGCACTAAGCAGGGTAATAAAATGAAGGTTTGGTCAACTGGGCACCAAGCTCTCTTTGTTTCTGTTTCTTGTTCAAAGTTGGTTATGAGACCAATGTGTTCTAATTGAATTCAATGTGGGAACTCAATGAAGCATCTCTGAAAGATGAATTTACTCCCTCTGGGATTGACGAGCTACAGATGTAAGCCAGCAGTTGCTGGATCTGTTTTGCTGACATGATTTGAGAGACTTCTGGAGAATTGAGCCAGGATGGTACAGTGTAGACCTCAGAGTTAAAGAGAGTTAAATTGTGTATTGATGATAAAACCACCTTCGCAAAGATTATGACAGTGAAATAAATCTAACATGGCTGATTTCTTCTTGCTTCTAGCCTCACAGGCTGACTATCTTCATTCATTCCTGGACATAGGCCAAGTTAACTATGGAAGAAATTTAGTTTACAGTTTAACTTGAAATCAAAGATGATAATAGTCCCTCCAAAAACTAACCCCCTCCTTCCTCAGAGGCTGAAACCAAAGGCCATGAGATTAGGCTTATGAAAGGGGTCTGAACTCTGAGATTAGGATTATAGAGGCATAGTTTCTATAATCCTTTACTACTTAGGAGTCATGTGAGCAGAGGTGACAAGGTTTTTGACTTTCCCAATTGCTCCTATAGATAACATCACTGTTGTAGAACTTAAGACTGAACTCTTGAGATATTTTTCAGACTTCCATTCTGGCAATGAACTGATCTCACCCAAACATGTGACTAATGATTCAAGCCATCCTGTGCCCCCAACAAAGAGGTGGACTCGGTGCACAAGGACTATTTTCCACACTTCTATGATTTCATCCATAACCAATTAGCAGCATTCATTCCCTAGTTCTCTGTCCATCAACGTATCCTTTAAAAACCCAAACCTCTGAGCCTTGGAGGAGACTGAGTTGAATATTAATTCCAGTTCTTCCATGGAACTGGAAGTTCCATGCATGTGGCTTGCTTGCATTAATTAAACTCTTTTTTGCTGCAATACCACAGTTTCAGTGAGTTGGTTTTGTCTGTGCAGTGGACAGGAAGAACCCATCAGTTGGTTACAAATCTGGGGGTTCATCCAGGATCTGCCCTCCTTGGTCCCAACCCACATTTTGTCGGCCCCATGTGTGTGTGGAGGGATCCCTGAAGGAATTGCTAATAGAAGTCCAGCAGGCCTTAATTTGGAGAATCCTCTTTTTTGGTCTGCTCACATTTGGTGAGCCCTAAAGGAAGCTAAACAGGTCTAATTCAGGGTGACCATTTGCCCTTCCATCTTGCCCAGATACTGACCTTTGAAATTCTGGGTTGGAGGTCATCCCTCCTGACCTTGAGTAGATCAATTACAACAGAGGCCAGTGGGTGATGTTTGAGCTTTGCCAGGTTGATACTTCAGTGCTGAGTGGGATGACGACTATCTGTGTTTTGTCACATGTATATCATTCAGGCCAGAATGGGAAA
>NW_012114566.1:167951-170296 GCF_000951035.1 Colobus angolensis palliatus
GCTGACCAGCACCGCTTCTCCGGCACTCACTAGTGAGATGACCCCAGTACCTCAGTTCAAAATGCAGAAATCACCGGTCTTCTGTGTCCTTCGCGCTGGGAGTTGGAGACTGCAGCTGTTCCTATTCGGCCATCTTGCTCCGCCCGAGAGGCTTTTTCTTATGATTCCATGAAATAGAAAAGGATGATTTCCTTCTGTATTGCAACTTGGCCCCCACAAATATAGTGCAGAGAGTGGTTTCATCAAACTCTACTCTACTCTTCTGGAAGTTACAGAAAAAGGAGCACAGAAACTTGGCAAGCTAGCAAAAGGGTAAGAATTTCTGACCAGCTTCTGGCTTCTCTGTGTGTGTGTGCAAACCAGTGAGTAAATGGTAAAAATTAATGTTTGTCTCCTCTGAAAGGTTTCATTGATAAGGGAAAGGATTTATGAGACTAATCTAAGATTGTGGGGAATATGGCATACAGCCTACTTTGTGCTATACATTTATCTTTCTGAATCATTCTGTCACAAAGAGGAATACCATAAGATAGAAGATGGCCTAGGACCCCTGTATACCCACCAATTGAGCTGGTCCTGCAGACTGGTGAGATATAAACTTTGCTGCAGGTCCCTGAAGCAAAAACTAGATAAAGTTTCTCTCCCATCTTGTTTCATGTTCTTGGGAGCTTGACTTTGTAACTATGTGGAGGTATTCTGCCATCCAGAAGGCAGAAATTTTCAGGTTCATATTAGGCAGCTTGTCTGAAAGACTGGGAGTCCAGAAAACATCAGCACATTCTCCATCCTGAATGTATCAGGCCCTTAGGTGATTTTTTTCTTAAAAGGACCCATTCCTATGGGGCCTTTGTTGTCTTTTGCTGCCTTAATCCCATTTCTGACAGGAAATTCTTGGATATTGTAAGGAAGCCTTTTCTACCCACTCTCTAGAAATACTTCTTGCTTGTATGGGGTATTAGTCCATTCTTGCACTACTATAAAGAAATACTTGAGACTGGATAATTTATAAAGCAAACAGGTTTCACTGGCTCATGGTTCCACAGGCTATACAAGAAATGTAGCAGCATCTGCTTCTGGGAAGGTCTCAGGGAGCTTTTACTTATGGCAGAAGGTAAAGCAGAAGCAGGCATCTTACATGACAGGATCAGGGCTGAGAGAGAGACTGGGGAGAGGCTACACAATTTTAAACAACTAGATCTCATGAGAATTCTATCTCAAGAACAAGACTAGGGGGATGGTGCTAAGCCATTCATAAGTAACCACCCCTATTATCCAATCACCTCTCACCAGGCCCCACCTCCAGCATTGGGGATTACATTTCAACATGAGATTTCAGTGGAGACACTGATCCAAACCATATCATATGATGAACACCTGGAAAATTTTCATCCTGGCTTTAAAAAGGTTTGAGGTTGAGTCACTATTGAAACTAAGCACACCATTGAAAGAAAAAAAGATTTTAGAGTTTTCTTATTCCAAACAATTGAAAAGAGGTTAATAATAGTGTCATGGCTAGCCTTGAGAATTCCCTTGGGTAGTTTTTAAATCCTTTGCAAGTTCACAAATGACTGTTCCAGACTCCTGGGAAGAGGAATGAAAACTCACCCATGCTATAGCTCAGTAGGTAAGGCTTTGCCCTTTTGTGGTGGTGGCATGGGTTCAAGTCCTGGCTTAGGGAATAGATCCTCTTTATTTTGATACCTATGTCAATTTTGCCACTTATTGATCTTTTCCTTCCCATGTATGGTTTTGTTTTCCTGCCTTCCATCTGTGTGGGCATATAGTGTTTTGGGACCTTTGTATGTAGATGGTTAGCTGAGAAGCTGAGGCCCTGCAGAATATGACTGGATAGAAATGTAAGTTGTACCCCATTTATAGCCAGTGAAACTTTCCTTTCTCTGAGTTACCTTTAGGGTAGATCTTGTGAAAACTGCTTGCCACCTCTTTAGGGACACATTGTGTGTCATAAACCATGGCCTTAGTTGGGGCTTATTGGTTTCACTTGGGAGAATAACTATAGGGAAAAATAATACTTAAAAGCCAGAGGTTTTGGTGGTTTGTCCTGGCTACAGTCTGTTAATAAGAGATTTGATCCAGTCTGTCACAGATGGACATTTGGGTTGATTCCAAGTCTTTGCTATTGTGAATAGTGCCACAATAAACATACGTGTGCATGTGGCTTTATAGCAGCATGACTTATAATCCTTTGGGTATATACTCAGTAGTAATAAGAAAATGTGGATATCTAGAAAAAACAGCACTCGGGGGCGGAGCAAGATGGCCGAATAGGAACAGCTGCAGTCTCCAACTCCCAGCGCGAAGGACACAGAAGACCGGTGATTTCT
>NW_012114566.1:170556-196257 GCF_000951035.1 Colobus angolensis palliatus
GTGCAGCACACCAACATGGCACAAGTATACATATGTAACAAACCTGCACCTTATGCACATGTACCCTAGAACTTAAAGTGTAATAATAAAAAAATAAGAGATTTGAAAGGATTTTCCTAAAGTTATAACCTAGCTTAATTAAAAGTGCATATTCAACTATATATATATATATATTATATATATGGCTTCTATGATTTTTCTTTCTTGATATCTTTTTTTAAGTTTTTTTTCCTCAGTCAACTGAATTCCGTTTCTCCATTTACTTCTGCCTGTCACTTCCTCTTGCTAAACTCAGTGTCCGTATGAGGGAACCTAAAGTAATTTCTAACAGATGGGATCCCTTGGGGAAAACAGAGAAGGAACCTCAGACTTTGTTTTGGGAAAAACCTGTTTTCCTCTTGGATCCCCAAGAATTGTAAATAGACAGATCTCTCTCAAATTCTAAGGCTCTACACTGTTTTGCATTGTGTTAACTGAACTTTTTGATTTTTGAGGGCATCAGAAATAATTTTGCATTATGACAGAACATTTAGCCTGAGCGTGTAATAACTATGTAGGAGATATATTTTTAAGGATGGCTAATGGCAGTTGCTTACAGTGAGTGGTTATTACTACAGGGTGATACTCCTTTCTTTGCATGTTTTGATAATAAATGCATGCTCTTGGGCACCTAGAAGGCATGGAATGAGGGATGGGCTGATTACAGAATAGGCTGATGGGTGATGGGTTGCCCAGCAGCCATGGGAAAATGTTCGTGTGATGACATACATTGTGGAAGCATTGCACTGTCTCATCCCCCAGCGTTTCTCTCTTTTGGGGGAGCCAGTGTATTACTATGTTCCCATATTGCTATAAAGATGAAGCTGACACTTGGTAATTATAAAGAAAATAGGTTCAGTTGGCACACAGCTCTGTAGGTTGTATAGGAAGCATGATGCTGGCATCTGCTTGGCTTCTGGGGATGCCTTAGGAAACTTGCAATCATGGCAGAATGTGGTAAGTGAGCAGGCACATCACATGGTGAAAGCAGGTGCAAGCAGGAGAGTTGGGAGGTGCCACACACTCTTCAATAGCCAGATCTAATGAGAACTCATTCACTATCATGGGGACAGTACCAAAGGGGATGAGGATAAAGCATTCATGGGAAATCTGCCCACAAATATTTTATTTAAATCCTTTTAATTAATATAACTTCACTAATCTTTGGTAAACAAAGATAGTTTTTAAGATTATTAGTAAAATTTAAAAAGACTTCAGAATTTAGATACTTGGTCTATGACATTTTTGTATAATTTTTTGACTTGTCTGTTTTACAGCCATTTAAATGCTAGTAAGGTCTGAGACATGTAGAGTTTGCCAAGTCCCCTGCCTATGCTGGGAAAAGTCAGATGCTGTCTGTGGTCTGTCCTTTCCTTGAGCTCTGCAGCCTGATACATGGTTAGAACTTCTTACCAGGATTTTCACTAAAAGTAAAAATTTCAAAGAGTTAACATTGTCAAATATGAAATTGAGAGTACAAGAGAAACAGTTTTATATAAAAGATGTATAAAGAAAGTAGAATCAGTTTTTTGTAAAAGGTTATATAAGAAGTCATTGCAGTATGGTTTTTACTAAAGGGAAAGTAATTTTGTCAAGCTGAGCAGTTTTTAAGGATTGTCCTAAGTTTAAAAAATGAGAAGACAAAATTGAAGATTTAAGCAAGTCGTAAAACATTTGTAAAAGATAGATCTTGTAAAGGAATTTCTGTGTGTGAGAAAGTTGTCCAAAATTTGAGGGAAATTATTTAGGTTTTCTCTGAACTGAACATTAATATGTAAAGCACATTGCTGCAGGCCCAGAATCTGGGCCACTGTGTCTGAAAAATAGAGTTTTGTGGAGCATTAATTTGCCCTTTAATAAAAAATTGTAAAAGGTAATAAAGGGTTTGTAGAAATCTTACCTTACAGTTAAACTAATTAAAATTAGATATATTTATTTATAACATTGTAGTAAAAATTAACTTTTATATTAATAATGCACTCATGAAAAGGTGGAATTCAGTTTTTTCTTCTGAAGAGAATTTTCCATGTAATACTTAAAAAGAGGTTTTTTTGGTTTGTTTGTTTGCTTGTTTTGTTTTGTTTTGGCTTTTTGAGTAAACTGCAGGTAAAAAGGAAAAAGGAATGGAGAGGAGAAGGACTGTCAGTTGATCTCATGCTGTCTTTGTTGGATCTTGTTTGAAAAGCTGAGTCTCCTCTTTATCAGAGTAAAGGTTTTTGACTTCTTGAAATTTTGCCAGTTATCACTTTGACAAAATGAATGACCTGTGATCCAACTTTGTGGTATCACACACTTTAAACATTTGATTTTTAACAAACCTTCCAAGATCAAAAATTCAAATTCTAAATTCAATCTTTTTTGTCTTATTAACTTTTTTAAATATTAGGTTCCCTGAAGTCCAAAAGAGATGTTTGGTTAATTTGTTGCACTAAAATCATACAGGATATATTTTCAAGTATGAAATAGTGTTTGGCTTTCTTTGGATCATATTTGTATGGATGTGTAATTATTGTGTGTTACAGAATTGCATGAGATTCTTGTATTCTGATATGTCTCTGTATATGTCACCAGTAATAATTATAATTATGTTAAAATTTTTATGCCACAAAATAAGCTCATTTTCACCAATTGTATCATTAACCCTGAATGTTCTAAAACTTTTGTCATCAACAAATGCTTTAGATCGATCCTTTTGGAAAGGTAATTTTATAATCAGCTATAGAACTCTGACAGGTGTTCTTGAATGCAAGTTTCTGATAACTTTAGAAATTTATTAGAATTTTTTTAGAAAAAAGCCTTTGAAATAGGAAAACTTCCCAGACTGTCATGGAAAGCTGATGTATTCATGATATTTGAGCAAAACAGGAGTTATTGGCATGGACTGAACTAATTGAAGACTGAAATAATCTTTTTATGATTTATTGCTTGTCTTCCAGAGTCAAGAAAACTTATATTCTTTTGAGCTGTTTACAATGTTTTAACAACTGAGTAAAGTATACTTCCTTGAGCAACATTTGGCATATATACCTTTCTCTCTACCTGAATTCTCCAGAATTTGGAAACTATTTATGAACATTTTTAATTTATGACAATATTTTTACATGCAATAATTCAATGAGAATCTGTTTTCTTTTCTAACAGGAAACAATTGTAGACACTGATTATTTTACCAAGGCTTTGACTGGTATGACATGTTTTCAGACTGCTTTGAAAAATTGATATTGAACTACACAGCCAACAAATGTTCCTTGGGAACATTGGTCTCATACCTTGTCCTTTACAGGTTTCCTAACCTGTAGTAAGTGAAGAATGTCACTTTCCGACAGGCCAAGGAACCCCAAGTTATTTTGGAAACATTGAGAAGGAAGGAATTCACTCAATTCATACAAACATCTGCAGGCACAAATAAATCCTTGGTTGGGCTCAAGAGGCTTTTAAAAGGTCTAATCTGAGATTCCTTACAAAAAAGTCCCAGAAAAGCCAATTGAAAAAAAGGATATATGGCAATTAATTATTCTCACCTCATTTTATGTGTATAATTAGGCCAAGTATAATAAGAATAAAACTTATTTTGCAAATAAATTAGTCCTACTATGATGTGTCTTTGATAGAAATGAAAAAGTGAAGAGATAAACATTATTTCAGAAAAATTATAGTATGCTTGTTATTAGATTCCATTCTTGTCCATTGTTTTTGAGTCTCCACTAACAACCCAATATCTGACTGGTTTTCACAGTCATTCTGTCCTGTCTGACCTGGATCCCTCAAGGCCTCAGATCAGTTTTACAGAGACTCCTGAAGCTAAGAATTTTACCCCTTATGTTAGGGCTCATTATTATCTTATAGTCCACTGTTCTCTCAGGTGCTGTACTGAAGCCATAGATAAGAATGTTAGTGTTTTTGTTTTGCAGAACTTGAGACCCCAACTAGGCACGTGTGAATACATACAGACAACTGCAAAATGGTTTCACTCTTCTTGCCCTCGGGGAAACCCCATCCCAACTATGCCCACTGTCAACAGGAAGAAGTTAGAGGAGTCCTCAGTCTTTTTCCATCTCCATAGTTCATGCCTAAGGATTAAGGTAGGGTGAAGCCCAAGGAAGGAATTGAAACCACCTTTGCAGAGATTGAGGGTGAGAGAAATCTAACATGGCTGACTGCATCTTTCTTCTAGCCTCACAGACTGGCTGTCTTTACTCATTTCTGTGCATAGGCCAAACAAATCATGGGAAGGATTTAGTTTAGTTTAAGTTGGAAACAAGCTCGATAATAGTCCTTCCCTAAAACTAACCCCCTCTTTGCTCAGGGACTGAAAACTAATGAAAGGCCATGAGATAAGAATTATGGCAGGGACCTGAACTCTGCTGAGATGTAGGCATAGCTTGTATAATCCTATATTGCTCAGGAGTCATGTGGGCAGAGGTCAGAAGATTTGTAACTTCCCCAGTTGATCCTATAGATGACCTCACCATTGTAGAACTTCTGTTAGTTCATTTGCTGTGCTATAAAGAAATACCTTGAGGTTGGGTAATTGATAAAAAATAGAGGTTTGTTTGGCTCATGGTTGTGCAGACATGTAAGCATATAAGCATGACACCAACATCTGCTTGACTTCTGGTGAGGTCTTAGGAAGATTTTACTTATGGCAGAGGGTGAAGGGGAAACAAGCACGTCACATGTGAGAGAGGGAGTCAGAGAGCTCCCAGGCTCTTTGAAACAACCAGTTCCTCTGGGAAATGATATAAGAACTCACTCATTACTGTGAAAAGGGCCCAAAGTCATTCATGAGCAGTCTGTCTTCATGACCCAAACATCTCCCACCAGGCCCCACCTTCAACATTGGGGACCACATTTCAACATGAGATTTGGAGGGTAAAAACATCCCAGCTATATCAGTGAGATTGGTCTCTTGAGATGCTTTCCAGACTTTTGCATGCTGGCAACTGGCTGATCCCCACCTGGACTCATGATTCATGATTCAACCAGTCCTATGGACCTCAGCAGAGAGGTGGGCACAGCACAAGAGGACTGTTTTCCATATCCTTATAATTGCATCTCCAACCAATCAGGAACACCCATTCTCTAGTCCCTTTCCCACCAAACTATCCTTGAAAAACCGTAACCTCCAAGCCTTCAGAGAGATTGATTTGAGTGATAACTTCAGTTATCCCATGTGGTCAGCCTTGCATTAATTAAACTCTTTTTTTTACTGCAAAATAACAGTCTCAGTGAATTGGTCTTGTCTGTGCAATGGGCAGGAAAAACCCATCAGGTGATTAATGACATTATATAAACCTCTGCCTGTGAGTATAGCCAGCCTACCCTGCATTTCTGGCAATATGAGCCTATTTTATAAACCACTTGCTTGCTTTAGCCATTTTGAATTGGGTTTCTGTCACCTGCAACAGGAGAGTGCTGAAAAATACAGAGCATAATCAAATTTTGTGAGTACTAAATGAAAAACAATGTAGAGAGCTAAAAGGAGCATCTATTACATAAAAGATACTCACTAAATATCAGTTCCCCTCTGCCTCCCACCTCCCAATCTCTGTAACAGCACACACAATCCCTGTGCACACACAAACAATAATATATGAATGAGAATATATAGAGTTTTACATTTAAATTTATCCTCCATATGAGAAAGACACAAGTGAGAAAAATAACCTCTTAATAACTACAGGATCAGTCACATGTTTTCTTAATAAAGGAGACTTTTTTACTTACTTTAGACAAAGACATAGCAGCTTTTCTCCAAAAACATAAAAAGCAATTGCTGACTTACTGATAAGTAAGTCTTATAATGCTAAAATATGAAAAACTTTAATATTAAGCTCATGCAATATTACCACAATTACTAGTTGGACTGGGATATTTACGTTCCTAAATATTTGTAGGGATGATAATTATTTACAAGCTTAGGCTAAGTAGTAAATATTGGGAAAGATCATTTTCCTTAATTTTGCATATTGAGATTAAAACATGGTTCTATTTGAGTGTGTGTGTGTCTGTGTGTGTGTGTAGAACACAGTGTAGTTTAGCGTTTCTACTGGGAAATTGAATGGGAATACATATAATAAAGAGAGCCCAATGATCTGATCTTAGGGTAAGATGCTTAAATATTACCCAAATTGTAAGGCTAATCATTCTGGTTTCGAAAAATTGCAATAATTACATCGTTCTTACATTTCACAATCATGAAACACAAGCAATGATTCATATTGAAGGTTTTGGAATTAGATAAACTTGGAATAAAATCCAGGTCTGAAAATTGTAAATTGCATGGGTATTTGCAATTACCTTAATTACTCTGATATTCTGTAATTTCTTTAAAACAAATTGCTGTGAAAATTAAAGTATGATGTGTACCTGCAACAAAGTAGGTGCTCATAAAATGGTGAGCTACAGAGATAGTCAAATTATGGCTATGTTAGGATTTTACAGCACAGTCTCTGAGGAGATGGTTGCCAGATCCACAAACTGGCAGTATTTTTTCTGCTCCCTTCAATTCCCCTGAAGTTATAACATGCTGTAATCCACTTTCTTCCAGCTACACTTCAAATGATTGTTGGTCGCTAAACTGAGGCAAGAGATTTTATAACACCCTAGCTAATTTTAAAACACCTCCCCCAATCGAAATTACTTTCTGGTATTTTAATGTGGTCTTTTTAATTTATTTCAATTGCTATGAAGTTGACATTTTAGCTTCTGGTATAATCATCTCTTTTCTTTCTTTGATTCACCCATTTTCCTTATGCACATTTAGTCCAATGTACATAGGTCTGAACTCTTCACTAGAACACAAATCGATAGTAAGAAAAGTGGCTATATCAGGTAGGTGACACAGTAACACTCAGGATAGTGCAGTAGGCCATTCATTGGTAAAGAGCATAGATCACAATTTGTAACTTGGGGCTGAAGCTGCTAGTAACATTGCTAGGCTGGGAAATTTAAGGAGACATTTGCTCCGAGAGTCCCACAAGTGCAGTGTCAGCCCTGGGAGCAAATGCCTCCTAAATTTTGAGCCCCAGGGCCTCACTCCCTTTACCCTAATCCTGGCTCTGAATTGCAACACTAAATCACATTGGCTATAAATATAGAATAGCATTCAAAACTTGGAAAAGTAAACATTTTAACTATAACTTACAGTGGATTGTATTAGAAGTCAGCAAAAAATTTTACACACACATGGGTGTATATATACATATATACATATATATATACACATATACACATATATATGTATATATATATATAACATTCTCTTTTTAGATTATACATTAAAAAATACTAGGAGAATTAAAAAATTTTATGTCCAGGTTTAAAAATACATGAATAATAATGTTACAACCACTAGCATACCTCAACAAACATTGAGCAAACTAAGTGTGTCCACATCTTTATCTTTTCATTAGTTTGGTGACTTGAAATAAATATTATGTTAAACATTATGAGCAAATTGAAAGGTTCAACAAAGAAAATTAAGTACTTGTGTTTTTAAAAGTTTTAATAGGACATATATTTCTGTATTAGTCCATCTGCATACTGCTATGAAGAAATACCTGAGACTGGGTAATTTATAAAGAAAAAGAGGTTTAATGGACTCACAGTTCCACATGGCTGGGGAGGCCTCAGAATTACAGCAGAAGGCAAAAGAGGAGCAAAGGCACATCTTACATTGCAGCAGGCAAGACAGTGTGTACAGGGTAACTGCCTTTTATAAAACCATCAGATCTCAGGAGACTTATTCACTATCACAAGAAGAGCATGGGAAAATCCAGCCCCCATGATTCAATTATCTCCCACCAGGTCCCACCCATGATAAGAGTGTTAAGAAGCTACAATTCAAAATGAGATTTGGGTGGGGACACAGCCAAACCATATCATTCTGCTCCTGGCCCTCCCAAATCTCATATCCTCACATTTCAAAACCAATCATGCCTTTCCAACAGTCCCCCAAAGTCTTAACTCATTTCAGCATTAACTTGAAAGTCCATAGTCCAAAGTCTCATTTGAAACAAGGCAAGTTCCTTCTGCCTATGAACCTGTAAAATCAAAAGTGAGTTAGTTCCTAGATACAGTGGGGTATAGGCATTTGGTAACTACACCCATTCCAAGTGGAAGAAACTGGCCAAAACAAAGGTGCCCATGCAAGTCCAAAATCCAGTGGGATAGTAAAAATCGTAAAGTTCCAAAATGACCTCCTTTGACTACATGTCTCACATCCAGGTCATGCTGATGAAAGAGGTGGGCTCCTTTGGTATTGGGCAGCTCTGTGCTGTGGCTTTGAAGGTTACAGCCCCCCTTCTGGCTGCTTTCATGGGCTGGCATTGAGTGTCTGTGACATTTCCAAGTGCACAATGCAAACTGTCTGTTAATCATTCTGGGGTCTGAAAGACAGTGACCCTCTTCTCACAGCTCCACTGAGCAGTGCTCCAGTGGGGACTCTGTGCGAGGTTCCAACTCCACATTTCCCTTCTGGACTGTCCTAGCAGAGATTCTCCATGAGGGCTCTGCCCCTGCAGCAAACTTCTGTCTGATCATCCAGGTGTTTCTACACATCCTCTTAAATCTAGGCAGAGGTTCCCAAACCTCAATTCTTGACTTCTGTGTACCCACAAGTCCAACACCACAAGTAACCTGCCAAGGCTTGGGGCCTACATCCTCTGAAGCAATGGCCTGAGCTCTACTGTGGTCCCTTTTAGCCACAGCTGGGATGCAGAGCACCAAGTCCTGAGACTGCACACAGCGGCAAGACCCTGGGCATGACCCACAAAACCATTTTTTCCTCATAGGCCTCCCAGCTTGTCATGAGAGGGGCTGCCATGAAGGTCTCTCACATGCCCTGGAGACATTTTCTCATTGTCTTGGCAATTAACATTTGGCTCCTCATTACTTATGCAAATTTCTGCAGCCAGCTTGAATTTTTCCTCAGAAATGGGTTTTTCTTTTCTACCACATGTTCAGGCTGCAAATTTTCCAAACTTTTATGCTCTGCTTCCCTTTCAAATATAAGTTCCAATTCCAAGCCTTATCTTTGTGAATGAATAAAGCTGAATGCTTTTAAGAGCACTCAAGTCACATCTTGAATGCTTTGCTGCTTAGAAATTTCCTCCATTAGATGCACTAAGTCATCTCTCTCAAGTTCAAAGTTCCACAGATCTCTAGGGCAGAGACAAAATATCGCCAGTCTCTTTGCTAAAGCATAGCAAGAATCATTTTTGTTCCAATCCCCAATAAGTTCCTCATCTCATTGAAGACTACCTTAGCCCGGACTTTTTTTTAATCAAAATCATTCAACAAGTCTTTAGGAAGCTCCAAACTTTCCCACATCTTTCTGTCTTATTCTGAGTCCTCCAAACTCTTCCAATCTCTTCCCGTTACCCAGTTCCAGGCAGACTCACCTGACAGCAATAATTTAAAGACCCCATCATCTAAGAAGAATGTGTGTTCAGAGGTCCAAGCTAAGGAATCTGGAAGCAGACAACTTGGAGATTTATTCCTTATTGATGAGGAACATCTGAACCCCTGGCCCATCATGTGGGCCCTACAGTGGATCAAGGCCTTTTGTTTTGGGTTAAGTGAAGGTTGCCAGGTGGAGGGTGCTAGGGGGAGGGTGCTAAGAGAAAATGCTATATCAACTGTGTGCTTTTTACAAACCGTAGTGGTTCTGCTATCCAGCCCATTATCACTGGGCTACACTGTAGTATAAGTCTCCTCAATAAACTCTATGTCTTGTTTGCTGGTCCTATGTCTCTTCTCCTGTCTCTTTGAACATGGTGTCATTCCTACTGAAGAGTCAATAGGGGTCCAGCATAAGTCTATGAACTTCTGAAAAACAATTTCTAAATATATACAGATGCTTATATTTTAGTAGCAAATTGTCATATAATTAATCAGCACCATGTAAAGACATATTTATTTGCTTTGGTTCTAGAAATAACTTTGGTTCAGTATAATAAGAAAATCATGGGTTTTGGAGGAGTGGTCCTCGATGAGTCAAAAGCAAAACTTGTTTCCCTTTTTTAGTTGTCAGATAACACGTTGATTTTTTCCTGAGATATCCAAACCATAAAACCTAACATTTTCTCTCTGATATGAACTGATATTTTACAAATAGATACATTTCAGAAATTCAACTTTGTGAGTGCATTTGAAAAGAAAGAAATACAAGACAGTATTTTAAGGCAGTTCAGATAGCTTTCTAGCCTAGCAGAAAGAATAAAAATGCTGGTCTGAAACAAACTTAAAAATCAAGGAGTCGATTAGCTAACCTTTAAGTTTGTAAACCTAGGGGTAATTGGATGGTCAACTCTTTTCCCTTAAGATTAAAGCTCTGTTGTTTTGATTTTTTTTTTTTTTAGGGCTCAAAAAATTTATACTGATATGAATTTTAGAGAATGCATGCCCAAGTCCTCATCCTTGATACATTCCAGAAGCTTCTTTCTCTATGCTCAATTTGCACTCTCTGTATAAGACTCCTTGAGGCTAATCTGTGTTGTCAGGTTTTAAGGAATCCAGTGGTTATGCATTTTCAGCAGCTTACACCCAAGTCTGCATACTGGCATTTGTCATTTGTGTGTGGATGAGGTTTGAGGTGGCGGTCAGGCAATATAGGCTTTGCAAAAGGAGGACTTATCTATTGCTTTCAATTCCTTTGAGATTTTTTTCTCTGCTCTTTCCCTTTCTTTTCTTACTGTGTGTTTGTTCCTTTTTCCTTGGAAGAAAGTTTATATGCTGCTGGGATAATGCTGAGTGATCTATAGCTGGAAGCAACAGGCAGGTTTCTGATGAAGTCTCAAGTTGTAGCTAGACCTTTTTCACCTATCACTTGGAACCAAATTTATATACTTCCTAACTACTAGAGAAGACAGAAAGATGGTCCTGCAGCCAGGTAGAGTGATGTACTTTAGATGATATCAATGCCCTCCTTCTTGCTGATTATTAGAAAGAACCAAAAGCAGAGGCATTCATTAGAAAAACCAAAGACCTCTGCTTAGACTAAAATAGGTTAAATGTTCTTTTGAGCAAAACCTTTCAGTTTGCTTTTTAAAGATGGCTTACTTTCTAGAAAATGTAGTAGGTTCCAATTCTTTTGTTTTGAGGAATGTCCCTAAACATTCAAGAAATTCAAAGTGATTAAATTTGTATCATTATATATCACATCTTGGAGGCTATATGGTATGAGAGAAAAAACATTAGTTTTGGGTTAGAAGTTTTTTCTTTTCTTTTCATTTTTTTTTTTTTTTTTTTAGTGCAGTGGTTCAATCTTGGCTCACTGCAAGCTCCATCTCCTGGGTTCAAGCCATTCTCCTGTCTCAGCCTCCCGAGTAGATGGGACTACAGGCACCCGCCACCATGCCAGGCTAATTTTTTGTATTTTTTGTAGAGATGGGTTTTCACCATGTTAGCTGGGACGGTGTTGATCTCCTGACCTCATGATCCACCCGCCTTGGTCCCCCAAAGTGCTGAGATTACTGGTGTGAGCCACCGTGGCTGGCTGGGTCAGAAATTTTATACCCCAGTTTTGACACTGTAATTAACTCTTTGAAAGGCACTAGAAAAGTTTTTTGTTTTTTTTTGTTTGTTTGTTTGTTTTTCCTGGGTGTCAGTTGCCTCATCCCTAGATATTGGACTTTAAATCAAATCACTGTTTCAGCTCAAACATTCTGTGAATTCTTGTTACAAGGAAAGTTTTAGAAAAGTCCAAAGAACAGATCATCTTCTCACTTTTGCATCCCAGAACACAGCCATTGCATCTCAATTTACTGCCTGATTCCACATGATCTCATCTTCCATAAGCCTGCTGTGGAAGTTCCTTGTGTTTTGCCCTAGTTCCCTGTCTTTCAGGAGCCTAGGGAACCTCAGAACATTTGTTGTTTTTACTGTTTGGAAGTCCTAAGATTGATGATATTCTTTAATTGAAGATTTATACTTACCCTGCCAAGCAGAGAGCAATGGAGTAACTACCAATTCATTTATTTTCATGATTTAGCTCCATAGGATCATATGAGTTGCATTCTTCCTTTTCTTATCCATTTTATAGATTCTCAAAATTATGCCTTCTACCTAGTGAGAGAGAAAAAAAGCTGCTTGAAGATATCTGACATAAAGTCATAGAATCTTTCATTAGAAATAGATGGTGTGGGGAAAGTGTTATGTTTCATATCTGGGTATAATAGAAGTGAAGGTGTGAATCCAGGTTTCCTCCAAAATATGTAAAAATGTATCTAAGGACCTTCTTTCCTTCTTTGAACCAAGACTAGGGGAGGTAAAACTTTTCATGCTCTGCCTCATTTCACTCTGAGGAAACACCTCCTGATGGATGTGGCAGCGTTTGTTTCATATTCCATCTGGTGTTCATTAATTTCTGAGAGCGTTAATGATGACTCAAAAGCCATTTTGCAAAACAGTAAAGTAGAATATAGTCCACAGAATATTTAAAGTTCTACACATTTATTTTATTCTGCCAATTTTGAACAGGTGGATCTATTATGGTTTTGGCTATTCGTCTCATATGACTGACTCTCACTCTTATGACTTTCACAACTTCATGCTAACTGATTTAAAAGGTGCTTAATTAAATGTGTGCTTGGTAATTAGAGAGTTTTCACAAGCAAGTACAGATGGAGCAAATGTAATTGAATGGAGGAACATAGCAATTCAGAGAGCTTTTATATAGATGTGGAATAGTATGAGTAAGATAACAGGAGAAGATCTTTGTAGAAGTTTAACAGCAGAAGCTTTTTTATCCCTCCCTAAAAATTTAACAGTTTTGACCTATTCAGATTTATACTCAACTCAAGAGGAGATGCCCTAATACATGGGGCAATTAGTAGGAAGAGCATATGGCCTAGTTTCCCTGGGACCATCTTAGGAAACACCTTACAGCAGATGTTGTTGGTTTCCACCTATGACGCATTGGGTGTTCACATTCAAGTCTATGTCTAAGACACCCCAACATAAGCACTTGTGACTCTCTCTATAAGGCTTCCTCTAGGCTCGAAAGAATGGCAGGCCAGAATTGTGTAGTTGTTTATACTCTTGAGAGTGGCCCTTAGATGATAAAAGATGGAAGTTGAGGGATAAATAGCCCAGTTTCTTATCTCCTTGGGGATATATCTGGGTTATGTTCTTGATCAATTTTCAGAGTTTTTCAGCAGGATTGAGTTCTTGTTACCCACTGTGGTAACTGACTTGATACATAACAATTATGGTGTTCTCTCCTTTTCTTGCCTTAGTTTCCCATTCTCATGCTTGTGCTTCCTGGGATAGTCTCCCAAATAAATGGCTTGTACTCAAATTCTTGTCCTCAAATCTGCACCTGGGGGAAGACAGCCCAATGCTTGCTATCGCTGAGTAATTTTGAAGTTTCCTTTGTCTCTCAAAATTTCTCAGCTTAGATATAAAATAAATAGCATTCTAATCATTACATATCATGATACACTCTTGCTAGACTCATCTAAAACTGTAGACAATTTTGTCCTCATTATTTCAAGATTTAGTTTTGAGTCAACAGTTTCAAATAGTTTTCTACTTCCTCTTTTTGCAGTCTTACAGGAGACAGATAACTAGAGTATTCCAAAGCCCACAGACACCTCCAGGGAGTTCAACTTATTTCTCTCTATGCATTTCCATAACATTTTATTCATACATCTGTGACTTGCATGCTTAGCAAAATTACAAGGACAATTTGCATAGTTGTCTTTTCTATGAGGTTGTAGGTTTCTCTGGTTATGAGAACCTTAGTTTATTTATCTTTTATTTTCCACAGTATAAATAAGTACCTGACATCTTTAAGTGATATCTACTCAATGAGTGAATAAGTAAATCAACGAATAAATGAACTGCATGCATAAATTCTAGGGTCTATTCCCTTTGAAATTAGGTCTGGATTTCTGAATCCAGAAAGGATATTTACTGGGAGATATGGTTTGGCTCTGTGAGCCCACCCAAATCTCATGTGGAATTGTAATCCCCACATGTCAGGAGAGGCTCTGGGTGGGAGATGACTGGATCATGGGGATGGATTTCTACCGTGCTGTTTTCATGACAATGAGTGAGTTCTCATGAAATCTGATGGTTTAAAAGTGTGGCACGTCTCCTCCCTTACACATTCTCTTTCCTGACACTTTGTGAAGAAGGTGTTTGCTTACCCTTTGCCATCCACCATGATTGTAAGTTTCTTGAGGCCTTCCAGTCATACTTCCTGTTAAGCATGCAGAACTGAGTCAATTAAACCTCTTTTCTTCATAAATTACCCAGCCTCAGGTAGTTCTTTACAACAGTGTGAAAACATACTAATACAGAAAATTGGTACTGGGAGAGTGGGCAGTGCTATAAAGATACCTGAAAATGCAGAAATGACTTTGGAACTGGGTAACAGGCAGAGGTTGAATCAGTTTGGAGGGCTCAGAAGATAGGAAGATGTGGGAGAGTTTGGAACTTCGTAGAGACTTGTTGAATGGTTTTAACCAAAATGCTGATAGCAATATGGACCACAAAATTCAGGCTGAGGTGGTCTCAGACAGAGATGAGGAACGTATTGGGAGTTGGAGTAAAGGTCACTCTTGCTATGCTTCAGCAAAGAAACTAGCAGCATTTTGCTCCTGCCCTACAGAACTTGAGAGAGATGATTTAGGCTGTCCGGTGGAAGAAATTTCTAAGCAGCAAAGCTTTCAAGATATGACCTGGCTGTTACTAACAACATACAGTCATATGTGTTCACAAGAGAGGGTCAGAATTTGGAATTTGTATTAAAAAGGGAAGCAGAACATGAAACTTTGGAAAATTTCCATCCTGATCAGAAAAGAAAAACCCATTTTTCTGGGGAGAAATTCAAGCCACTGGCTGTAGAAATTTGCATAAGTAATGAGGAGCCAAATGTTAAGTCAAGACAATGGAAAAAATGTCTCCAAGGCATTTCAGAGATCTTCACAGCAGCCCCTTCCATCATAGGCCTGGAGGCCTAGGAGGGAAAAATAGTTTCATAGGCCAGGCCCAGGGCCCTGTTGCTCTGTGTAGCCTCAGGACATGGCATCCAGCATCTCAGCAACTCAAGCACCAACCATGGCTAAAAGGAATCAAGGTACAGTTTGGGCCACTGCTTCAGAGGGTGTAAGCCCCAATCCTTGGTAGCTTCCATGTTGTATTGGGCCAGTGGGTGTGCACAAGGAAGAGTTTGGAAACCTCCACTTAGATTTCAGAGGATGTATGGAAATGTCTGGATGTCCAGGCAGAAACCTGCTGTAGGGGCAGAACCTCTGCTAGGGCAATGCCAAAGGGGAATTTGGGGCTGGAGCCCCCACACAGAGTTCCCACTGGAGCACTACCTACTGGGGCTGTGAGAAGAAGGTCACTGTTCTCTAGATTCCAGAATTGTCGATCCACTGACAGCTTGCACTGTTCACCCTGAAAAGCTTCAGGCACTCAGCAACAGTGCATGAAAACAGCCAATGGGGCTGTACTCTGCAGAGCCATAGGGGTTGAGCTGCCACCCAAGGTTCTGGGAGCCCACCCCTTGCATCAGCATGTCTTGGATGTGAGACATGGAGCCAAAGAAAACTATTTTGGAGCTCTAAGATTTAATAACTTCTCTGCTAGGTTTTGGACTTGCATGGGACTTGTGGCCCCTTTGTTTTGGCCAATTTCTCCCATGTGCAAGGAGAGCACTTGCCCAATCCCTGTACTCCCCATCCCTTCTCAATCCCTGTACTTAATTTGGAAGTAATTAACTTGTTTTTGATTTTACAGGCTCATAGGCAAAAGAGATATGCCTTGACTCAGATGAGACTTTGGACTTGAACGTTTAAGTTAATACTGGAATGTGTTAAGACTTTGGGGGACAGTTGAGAAGGGATAATTGAATTTTGCAATGTGAAAAGCACATGAGATTTGGGAGGGTCTGGGACCAGGGTAGAATGATATGATTTGGTTCTGCGTGCCAACCCAAATTTCAGATGGAATTGTAATACTCATATCAGAGAGGAGACCTGGTGGGAGGTGATTAGATCATGGGAGCAGATTTTCCCCATGCAGTTTTGTGATAGTGAGTAAGTTCTCAGGAGATCTGATGGTTTAAAAGTGTGGCTCTTCCCCTACCCCTCCTGCCGTCTTGTGAAGAATGTGCTTGCTTCCTTTTCACCTCCTGACATGATTGTATGTCTCCTGAGGCCTCTCAGTCATGCTTACTGTTAAGGCTGTGGAACTGTCAGTCAATTAAACCTCTTTTCTTCATAAACTCCCAGTCTCAGGCAATTCTTTATGGCAGTGAAAATGCAGGGTAACACACTGGGTAACAAAGCCATGTGTTCCTGTCATAAAGGCATCTTCTGTTGTAGGAAAGAAGTTGCAGAAATAACCGTGGCTCATATATTGAGTAATACCAAAGTTTTCTCTTTGTTAACTCACTACGTCAGAGATTAGCACTTGAAGAAAAAAGGTTCTCTGAAAGCACATAGGAGTCCAATTGCCCCAAAAATAACTTGAGGTAAAATTCCACCCATTAGGGTTGCTTGGCATTTACGTGGTGATTAAATATCCTGTCAGTTCCACTCTTCTGGAAATGAATTCCTACCTGAAAAGTGAAGGCAATAAGTATCTATATAGTGTGACCCTTGAAGAATCCTGACGCATTTTTTCAGTTTCCCATGAGACTTGCCGTATATCTGCCATATATTTTGGAAGTATTAGAAGCCTAAACCATTATCTACATGAAACATTGAAGTGCTTTGTCTCTCTACATTTTTCAGTATCTTTGAAAAAACAGTTTTACCAAATGAAACATTTTATGCCTCTTGCTTGCAAATCTTAAAGAACCAAACAAATGCAGATAGATGAGTGGATAAATGAGTTAGGGCCAAAGCAAAAGATCATTGTGTAAAAATAAGCAGTGCACAGGAGCAGGAAGATCAACTTCTGGAACAAGTTCTTTCAACCTCTTTTGTTTTCTGACTTTACATCTGGCTGCTATGACCCTCAGATTTCAGCTTTTGTTATCTGGTATCTGTAGGTGTCTTGGCTCACTTGCTTTAGAAGGAACTGAGGAATAATGAGTGCTATTTCTAGTCTGCTTTGGGATTACAAAACCGCCCTTGCAGAAATAGTGAGAGAAGTCTAGTATGGCTGACTCCATCTTGCTTCAAGCCTCATAGGCTGGCTGTCCTTTCTCATTCCTGGGCATAGGTCCAGCTAATCATGGAAGGAATTTAGTTTATAGTTTAACTTTGAAGAAAGGATAGTAGTCATGCTCTAAAACTGACCCCTTCTTGTTCAGGGACAGTAACCACTACAAGATTAGGATTATGAGAAGAACCTGAATTCTGCTAAAATGAAAACATAGTTTGCCCTTCTATAATCATTCAGTCTGCTGGAGGTTACAAGATTTGTGACTTCTCCAATTGGTTCTATAGATAACATCACTATTGTAGAACCTAAGATTGGTCTTTTGAGATGTTTTTCAGACTTTTGTATTCTGGGGACTGGCTGACTCCACCTATACTCATGATGCATGACTCAATAGGTCCTATGACCCGACCCAGCCACCCAAAGGCAGACTAAGAGCACAAGGACATTTTCCCGACCCCTGGGATTTTATCCACAACCAATCAGCAACACCCATTCCCTAATCCCATGCCCACTAAATCATCCTTAAAATCCTTAGTCTCTGAGTTCTCAGAGAGGCTGACTTGTTTATTACTCTACAGAGTAATAAACTCTGCCTCCTTCTTGGTTAGCCGTGTGTTAATTAACCTCTTTTCTTTATGCAAAAACCTTCTGTTCTCAGTGCATTGACTTTTCTAGGCAGCAGGCAAGATTAACCCGTTGGGTTATTACAATTACACTAAGGACCCCAGGATACAGAGAACCTTTTAAACTCAAGACAGGGTGACTTAAACAAAGAAAGAAGACACCATGTAATAGACTATCTAGTCAGGGGCATGTGGCAAGCTCTGCAGCCCTGTCCTGGGACATGTAAAGAGTGATACTTCTCCAGAACTGCTGGGTCTTACTGACATCTATGATGCAACTTTCTGTTACAGCACAGCAGAAATTTTCCTATTTTGAAACTCAAATTTCTCAGATGTAAAATGATCCCAGAAGTCATCTCAGCCAGTCTTTATCTTGGTAAAGAAAAAACTACAACAATCAAAAGCTAAATGTCAACAAACAAAACTTGGAAAAAATCAACACCCTAATTATGTACAGCATTCTAAAAGATTTCAAAGCATTTCTCTGTTATCTCATTATATTTAATTATCACAATACATCTATTAGGTGGGAAAGAAAATGGATATCCTGAGACACAGGATAGGTAAGCCTTTCTGCTAGTTATTGGTTAAGTCTGAACACAAGTTCTTTGCTATCTCACTATACTTAGAGTACATCTGCAGGTATAACCATTGTTGATCTCCCTGGCTCCTCCAGAGACCACTTCTTACTTAATCTACTTCCCTCAGGCTATAGGGATGACCACCTACTCCAATTCTGGGTAATTATTTTATCACTTTCACTGAACGAAAGTGATTGGTCCAAGAGGTAGACATTACCTTTTTTGTTTGTTGTCTTTCAGCTTGTGAAAGGAAAATAAAATCTTGGGGCGCCAAACTCAGTATGTCAAAGAGAAAAGTTAATCAATCAGAATGGCCATTACTAAAAGTCAAAGAATAACAGATGTTGGCAAGGTTGTGGAGAAAAAGGAATACTTATACACTGCTGGTGGCAATGGAAATTAGTTAAGCCAATGTGAAAAGTAGTTGGAGTATTTTTGAAAGAACTTTAAACAGAACTACCATTCAGCCCAGCAAAGCCATAACTGGGTATATAACCAAAGGAATACAAATTGTTCTACCACAAAGACACACACATGCATTTGTTCACTGTAGCACTTTTCACAATAGCAAAGATATGGATTCAACTGAAATGCCCATCAATTGTAAACTGGATAGAGAATGTGATACATATGCATCTTGGAATACTATGCAGCAATATGAACAAATGAGATCATGTCCTTTGCAGGAACATGAATGGACCCGGAGATCATTATACTTAGCAAACCAATTCAGGAACAGAAAACCAAATAGTGCCTGTTCTCACTTATAAGTGAGAGCTAAATAATGAGAATACATGAAAATAAAAAGGGTACCAAGAGACACTGGGTCCTACTTGAGGGTGGAGTGTGGGAAGAGGGAGAGGATCAGAAAAAATACCTAGGGGGTACCATGCTTGGTACCTGTGTGATGAAATCATCTGTGTATACATCAAATCTCCATAACATAAGTTACCTGTATAATAAATCTAAACATCTACTCCTGAACCTAAAATAAAAGTTAAAAGAAAAGAAATGAATAAGTAAATAAATATTGAAGTCCTTAAAACTTTATTTTGAAAACAGCACAGGCCACAAATCCTACTATAATTTGTGTTTCTTTTTCCCAGACATGTTCCCAAACTTGGCAAAATAAATTTCTTAATTAATTGAGATCAGTCTCAGACACTTTTTGGTTTAGAAGTTCATAATTTTTTAACTAGTGTTTTTCTGTTTGTGGTTTGCTTGTTTTTTGCTATGCAGATGTTGAAAGAATGACGTCATATTTTTACTGGGATTGCTAAACCGGTGGTATCAATCTTGAACTGTTAAGGGTGTCTGCCAAGCTGTTGAAGGAAATACATCTTCAAAATCGATTTTATTTTATTTTATTTATTATTATTATACTTTAAGTTCTAGGGTACATGTGCACAACGTGCAGGTTTGTTACATATATATATATATATATACATGTGCCACATTGGTTGCTGAACCCACTAACTCATCCTTTATATTAGGTATATCTCCTAATGCTATCCCTGCCCCCTCCCCTGACCCCACAATAGTCCCCAGTGTGTGAGGTTCCCCACCCTGTGTCTAAGTGTTCTCATTGTTCCAAAGAACTTAAACAAATTTACAAGAAAAAATCAAACAATCGCATCAAAAAGTGGGCAAAGGATATGGGGAGACACTTCTCAAAAGAAGACATTTATGCAGCTAACAGACACATGAAAAAATGCTCATCATCACTAGCCACCAGAGAAGTGCAAATCAAAACCACAATGAGATACTATCTCCCACCAGTTAGAATGGCGATCATTAAAAAGTCAGGAAGCAACAGGTGCTGGAGAGGATGTGGAGAAATAGGAAAACATTTACACTGTCGGTGGGACTGTAAACTGGTTCAACCATTGTGGAAAACAGTGTGGCAGTTCTTCGAGAATCTAGAACTAGAAATACCATTTGACCCAGCCATCCCATTACTGGATATATACCCAAGGGATTATAAATCGTGCTGCTATAAAGACACATGTACACGTATGTTTATTGCAGCACTATTCACAATAGCAAAGACTTGGAACCACCCAGATGTCCATCAATGATAGACTGGATTAAGAAAATGTGGCACATAGACACGAAGAAATACTATGCAGCCATAAAAAAGGATGAGTTCATGTGGTTTGCAGGGACATGGAGGAAGCTGTAAACCATCACTCTGAGCAAACTATTGCAAGGATAGAAAACCAAACACTGCATATTCTCACTCATAGGTGGGAATTGAACAATGAGAACACTTGGACACAGGGTAGGGTACATCACACACCAGGGCCTGTTGTGGGGTTGGGTGAGAGGGGAGGGATAGCACTAGAAGATATGCCTAATGTAAATGACGAGTTAATGGGTGCAGCACACCAACATGCCACATGTATACATATGTAATAAACCTGCACATTGTGCACATGTACCCTAGAATTTAAAGTATATAACAATAATAAAAATCTATTTTAAAAAAATATAAAAGAAAAATAAAAAGAAGAACAAGAATAGGATTTGAATTTATATGTTAGCCTGTGAAATGAGGCCTTCATTCTTGCATCTCTATCTTAGCCTGGGTATCGTTTCTGGCTTCCTAAACCAATAAATGCTTCCAAGTGTGTTTAAGTTGCTTTGAGTGGTGGTGTTCTCCCTTGCAACCTTTGACCAATTATGAAGGTAAATAATAGATGCTGACAAGGTTGTGGGGAAAAGAGAACACTTATACACTTCCAGCTAAAACACTCTTCTAGTTAGAGTACAAATATGGCTAAACCACCCCTAAGATTTTGAGGCTTAAAAACAGAGATCAGATGAGTGAATTTAGCCAGAAAATGAAGGCAGAGTTGCTGGAGGGGAATAAAGGATGTATATATGGCATGGAAGGGAGTCCCAAGACACACAGGAGAGGTAGAGAGAAAGGAAGCTGGGGAAGATAAGAGCCGGGATAGAGGTTGAGGAATGTTTTAGCTTCAAAGGTTTTAGAATACACCTCAGGTCAGGAAATAGTCTAATGCACACAACTTGATCAACTCACCCAATTCATCATCTGATGGCTATGCTAGTTCATAAATACCCAGGAACCAAGTCTCTGCCTCTTTGCTTGTAATACTGACTGTTGTTCTCTGCTAGCCAGCCTCAGTGCTATCTTTGGTTTACTACTAAAATGCTTCTTCTTGGACAGGGGTAAAAACCAGTCTTATTTAACATTATGATGCTACATAAAACTCCAGAGCATGCATAAGCCTGATTTCTTAAGAAAGTGCAAGACATATTTAAATCATATTAAAGAAGCCAAGAAATTAAAGACTCAGCAAAATGGGGATTATCATATTTTGTACTCATTTAAGCATTCATAGGTTTAGGGAGGGGCTCTGTGAAGCATAGAAAATCAGATACATTGATACAAAGCCTGCTTCTGTCACAGAACATTGTGACATGATTTTTAAAGGCCCGTTTTGAAAACATGTCAGTTCTGAAATTCATTTGGTAAGTAGAGTCTTCATATTAATCATCAGTTCAGAGATGCTTGGGCCAGAAAGCCCTGGAGTTGAAATCTGATCTTTGCTACCTTAGAGAACACCAATTTAATCCTACCAGGCTTATTTATTTATTTATTTATTGCTAGTCACTGTGATAGCTTCTGAAGATACCATGAACACAAATGATAGTCCACAATGTCATAGAACTGCTAGTCTAACGGGAAGGAAGACAGGCAAGTAATAATGACAATATGAGGAGACACTAATGAGGAGGAAGCTTAGGGAACTAGGTTAAGTTGTAGCAGGAAGCCTGACTAATCTAGGGGAAGATAAGACTTTCCTTTCAAAATTGATGTTTAAGCCAAGACTGTAGGGACAACTAACACCATCCAAGTAAAGGTGGCTCTAGAGAGTGTTTTACAGAGCAAGAAAAGTGTATGTGAAGAACAAGAAGAGAAGGGGAGCACTAACCCTGGTGGAACCACAATATGTCCATTATGGTTTGCATGTATTGATGCAGCAAGAAGACACTGGGGGAAGATGGAGCCAGCTAGTAACTATCATAAGTAGGTGCTAAAAATATTAAAACCATTGATGTTTAGGATCAGACCAGTGTTCTATTAGGAGAATCATATTCCAACTTCAAGGTTTTCTCACTCAGCGAGTCATATGGTTACCAGGAGCCAGATTGTGGAAGGCCTTGTAAATTGTTTTAAGGAATTTGGATTTTGTGGTTGAAGTTTCTTTGAGATAGCTGTGTATCCAACCACCCACATATCCATCTGCTTATTTAACAAGTACTTATTAAGCTTCTATTACATGACAGGCATTGAGGTAGGAATTAGCTTTAGATTAGAGAAAAAAACTAGACACACTTCCTAACCTGTGAAATTTGTAGAAAACGTGGAGAAATGAACAATAAACAAGCAAAGAAACAAATATGTCATATGACTTATTGGTACAATAAAGGAAACAACTTTCATATAATGATAGAAGATAATGGAAATTAACTCATGTACATAAGCTGGTGTGAATGGTTTCTCTAGAGAAATATAATTTATGATGATAAATGAAGGGTAGGAAGATAGAAGCCTTGTGAAGAAGATTATAGGCAAAAGTACACTTCTTTGAAGACCCAAAAGCGAAAAATATCTTGAGATGTTTAAGGAAATAAATACAGCTACTGTGATGTAGTTGGAGAGGGAAACAGAGAGTGGTTCAAGGTGAAGTTAAAGGTTTACCAGATTAGACAGGGACTTTGTAGACAATATCAATGAGTTTGGATTTTATCTGAACAGCAAGACGAAACCATTGAAAATTTAAACAGAAAGTAGTGGCCAAGGTACTAAAACATCGGGTTCTTGTGAGGACCCTGTTCCTGGCTTGCAGGTGGATACCTTCTCACTGTGTTCTCACAAGGCCTTTCATTGTGCATACAATGAGTGGAGTGGAGAGAGAGAGAGAGAGAGAGAGAGAGGTGTCTCCAGTGTCTCTTTCTCTTCTTATAAGACAATACCATGGTATCTTCAGGAGCTATCACAGGGACTAGCAAAAAGCACCTGATTGGTGTTCTCTAAGATAGCAAAATCGGATATCATTCTTATCAAGATGAGGTTCATTCTTATGATCCCATTAACCATAACTATGTCCTAAAGGCACTATCTCCAAATACACTCATACTGAGGATTAGGGCTTCAACATACACACACATTTGAAGGAAACAAAATTTAGTATACAACCAGACTATGGATCAAGACTAGAAATGGAAAGACACAAGTATGCTAAGGTCTTGACTGTGCCTTGAAATGAGTAGTGCTTATGCATTGAAGAGAAGTAGGTGAACTCAAAATGTGTTTAGACATAGAAAGAGTAGAACTTGCAGATTGTTTGGGTGTGGGAAGTGGTACCACTACTAAAGTGGGAAAGCCTTGGGAGGAAAGATTTGTAAGAAGGAAACAATGGCACGGTGTCTTAATTTCTATATTCGGGAAATCTGTGACCCACCGAACTGAGCATGTGTTTTGAAAATTGAATGTAATAATCTGGAACTCAGAATATAGAACTAGAGAAAAGTGAAAATTTTGGAAATCATTGGCATCAATGCAGAATGAAGTATCACCAAGAGGGACCATAGAGTGAGTGGAGCAGAACATCCACAGTACATTAACACTTAGAGGAGAGGAAAGAAAAAGTCATCTAAAAATAAATTAAGATGGTGTATATGTATCATATTTTCTTTATCCAATCCGCTGTTGATTGGCAACTGTGTTGATTTTACATCTTTGACACTGTGAATAGTGTTGTGATGAACACACGAGTGCATATGTCCTTTTGGTAGAACAATTTATTTTCCTTTGGGTATATGCCCAGTAACACGATGCTAGGTTGAGTGGTAGTTCAACTCTTAGTTCTTTGAGAAATCTTCAAATGGTTCTCCACAGTGGCTGGACTAGTTTATATTCCCAGCAATAGTGTATAAATTTCCTCTTTTCTCCGTAGTCTTGCCAACAACTGTTATTATTATTATTTTACTTTTTAACAGAAGCTACTCTGACTGGTATGAGATGGTATCTCATTGTGGTTTTGATTTTCATTTCCTGATGGCTAGTGATAATTAGCATTTTTCATATGTTCACTGGCTTCTTTTATGTCTTCTTTTTAGAAGTGTTTGTTCATGTCCTTTGTCCATTTTTAAATGGAGTTATTTCTTTTTTTCTTGTTGATTTAAATTCCTTATAAATTCCAGATATTAGACCTTTGTCAGATGGATAGTTTGTGCATATTTTCTCCTGTTATGTAGGTTTTCTGTGTACTGCTTTGATGTTTTCTCTTGCTGTGCAGAAGCTCTGCAGCTTAATTAGGCAAAACTTTTTTTGTTTTTATTGCAGTTGTTATTGAGGACTGATGGAATACTATGCAGCCATTAAAAAAAGAATGAAATCACGTCCTCTGCAGCATTATGGATATAGCTAGAGGCTATTTTCTTAAGTGAAGTAATGCAGAAACAGAAAACCAAATACTGTATGTTCTCACCTATAAGTGGGAGCTAAACATTGGGAACACATGGACACAAAATTATGAAGAATAGACACTGGGGACTATTAGAGCATGAAGAGAGGAAGTAGGGCAAAGGCTGAAAAACTACCTATTGGATACTATGATTACTAACTGGATGATGGATTCAGTCATATCTCAAACCTCAGCATCACACAATATACCCATGTAACAAACCCACATATGTGCCCCCTGGTTCCAAACTAAAAGTTGAAAAAATAAAATAAAAATTTAAGAAAAAAACTATAAATAAATAATTTTTTAAAAAAATAAGAAAGACAGAACAGCAAGAATAAAACCAGTAAAATGTGTTGCCAGAAGTGGAGGGAGTTTCTAAAAATGAATATCTGTGTTGAGGTCCCCAAGCCCACTCCAAGGTTCAGTGATTCTCTAGGAAGCCTCACAGGACTCAACATAAGTTGTGCTTGCAACTATGATTAATTATATGATAGGAAAGAATATAAAGCAAAATCAGCAAAATTAAAGGCAGATGGATAAATTCCAGAGGAAAGCAGGTGCAAGCTTCCCAGGATCCTCTCCCAGGGGAGTTGCAGAGAACACAGGTAATATCCCCCAGCATCAAGCTGTGACAACAAATATGACATGTTGCCAACCTAGAAAGTTTGTACAACACTCAGTGCTGAGAGTTTTTACTGGGAGTTTATCATACAGGCAACCAATTCCTGGCATGTATGAAAATTCCAGACTCCCTGAAGGAAATCAGGTGATCAGTATAAACCATATTGTGTGCATAGGCAGTTTAGGTACAGTTAGCTACTCTTAAAA
>NW_012114566.1:197097-202517 GCF_000951035.1 Colobus angolensis palliatus
CTCCTCGAGAAGAGCAACTCCATCACTACAATCAAAGTAAAAGATTTAACTATCACCTTCAAAAATTTTCTTGTGTCCCTTGTGAATTAGTTTGTTTCTGTGATAAGAATACTTAATATGAAATCTGCCCTCTAAACAAATATTTAAGCACATAATACAATATTGGTGACTATAAGCCTTATGCTGCACAACAGATCTCTAGAGCTAATTCTTCTTGAGTGATTGTAATTTCCTACCAACTGAGAAGCAACTCCCTATTTTCTCCTCCCCCTAAATATATGGCAAAGAAAAGTTTGAGTAGAGCGCAATTACTCCGAACTGTGGAATCCAGTTACTATTTTAAGAAGCAGCATCTCCAGGGTAAAGTTCCAGGGTAAACTGTGCCATGATTGAGCTATTTCCAGTTCTGGCTTAATCCTCTCTCACTCTCTCACATGAAAATGCTAGACTTAATGCTACTTAATGCACTAAGGATACTTAATGCTACTCCAAAACCTCATCTGGGTTTGATGCCTACAGGATTTGTACTTACAACTTCCTCTGCCTGGAAAGTCACACCCAATCCTTCAACCTGCTTTTATGACTAATTTCTAGTCTTTCAGTAGCAACTAAAATGTCACTCACTCAGGGGTGCCTCTCAGACCTGGTTTGGCTGGGTTAGGAAACCCCTTCTCTGTGTTGTTAAAATATCTTCACTTACTTCTGCCCTTCAGGTTGCCTCCTCACTGATAGGCTATAAACTCTTTGAAGGCAATATATCCCTAGTAACCATGAGTATACTGTACAAATGGGGGCCATGATCAACTCCTAGAATAATGCCTGGTGCATAATGGTCTCTCTAAAAATTATCCCATGGTTGAATGAAAGAGAGCATTTGATATGGAGAATGCTCCAGTTAAATGGGACATCAACTTTCAATTGTTCCAGAAAAAAATGCGTCAAAAGCATAATGGTTAACAACAGTATGACTTCCTCTATGGCCTGTGAGGGGATAAATCTGATTGCAATAAAAGAATAAAACTCAGCTCTGGACAAAACAAGACAAGTCCCATAAATTGTGAAAAAACTCTACACCACAGAATTTGTGGGTGTGTATCTATCACGTGTCCATCATTTCTGTTACCTTATTTAATTTGCAAACAACTTTGCCAAATATCTTGTTATGATAACTTCTAGACACTTTATAATTTAAAATGGTCTAAATTCTGTTATCTACTTGCTCTAATTTGATCAATATCTTATTATAAAAACAACATATGCACATAATGAGCTATTATGCCATTGCCATTTCCAGTTAGCTCATAGGTAGCCTCTTTTAACTACCTGTGTTTTCCAGTTTCTGGTGATTAACAACATTTTAGTAATATCAATATGACTTCATTGCTTGACTTACCAACTTAGGATAGTTTTCTTTTATTTAAGCTATTAGAGACAAAAAATTCGGCTTACTTATTCAGCCATCTGCCAAATATTTCCCTTCATTCTGAATTTCAAGAATTATACTATCATTTTAGTTATGCTGCAGCTTTTAAAACACAATGTAAATAAAGTATCTTGGCCTATATATTTGTTCCATCATCTTGAAACCTAAAAAAGACAAGGCAATGTACTTCCCTACACTAATCTACTCCATTTACCACTATTGTACCTACTGTACTATTACTGAAGTATCAAGACTTGTATAATTTTCTTTCTGATAAAATTGTAATTAATTCAGGTATGTTAATAGTTTGAGATTCTACAAATCTAAATGCCAGTAAATAGCATTAATAATATTTGGATTATCCAAATATTACTTTTTACAAGAACAAAGGAGTATGATCAAAACCATGAAAAGAAACCCATAGAAAGAAATGTAATTCAACATCACATAAGATATGCTAATGAGAAATCAGCCAGCATCAATCAAAATAATTCTCTTTTAAAATTTTCTGTCATTCAAACATGACGTATTTTGCTTTGCTCTTTTGAGCATCACCTTCATGGGTAGCTCTTTGATTTTTGGAGGATTCATTCATATTTCAATGCTTCTTTTATGATGCAACTGATATCTTCCAGCTTTTAAGTCATAAAATTTGATGAATAAGGTCACTTTGATCTTTCAGTTATTCTTCTTTATGCATTCTTTCCCTCTTCCAGCAGAAAAGCCATGTCCCAGAAAAGGACCTGGATCCTAGGTAGAAGAGAGCTACAGTCAGCCCACAGTGGGCATGTTACTTAAACATATGGGGCTATTTGCTACCTTAACAGTTCTTACTCTGTTCTGATACAGGCTTGACATGTATGGTTGAGAATTTTTTTATATATAATTTTGCATTACTGTTCTAGCAGCCAGTGCTTTTGAAGAAAGATTTGATACCAATTTAACTATAATTTCTCTGCTAATTGATTGATATATTTTATCATGTTCTTTCAGAAAAGTTTTAGAATCTTTAATCATTGGTGTCTTGAACTCTTCTAAGGATTGTCTAAGTGTCAAGTTTGTTTCATTCATACTTCAATTAAACATTTGTCTCTCTCTAGTTCTAATAAATTTCTTCTCTTCCTCCCTTAATTTTTCCCTCTATGTTCCCTAGTCTTAATTGAAGTCTTCTAGCTTTTAAGCCATCATATTGAAATTTTTATTAGAAACAGATCTTCCTAATTTTATACTTTGAATTTCTGTCCTGTATTATTAACTGTTAATTTAATTGGAAATTAAATTAATTGCAGTTTAAACAAATTGTCCCAGTCATAACGTAACATCCTATTGGCTTTAGGTTATATGTGATTTCCTCTATTTATTTCTCACTTTTTTTCTTTTATTAATGACATTTCTAGTGTAAGTACTATGATCTTTTTTCCTAGAAGTCTTTTTGCAATGAAGATAAATGTCTTTTCAATTCTTTTTGAAAATAAAAATTGAAATTAAAAATATTACTTTAACTTTGCTGAATTGTATCTGCTTTCCTCTTGATCAGTTGATTGGTGTGTTCATTTTGGTACTTCTGTATCATCATTTGTTTTCCTCAAATGCTTAATTGTCTTTAATTTTCTATCATATTTATGAGTAAATGGTGAGGTGGATGATCATAGATAATTAGAGACCTGTTCTAAGCTTCTGACAAGTCTAATACCTAGTTTTTTTATTAAAACAATCAAAACATCCTTCTTGTAATTGAAGGACTGACAGCGATGACTGTAAGTCCTGGGTGTCGGGACAAGGTGAGCTGGCTTTCAGGTTTCCTATTAGGGTACACAGATGGGGTGTAGGTAGCAAACTGTCCTTCTCCTCTACTGAAAGAAATATGCTTTCCTCTTAAGACACATACCCGCCTTAGGAATCCTCACCTTACATGAATAGGTTGTTCAAACTCAATGGAAAACTCTTCTTCTAGTTTTAGCTACAGAGGCAACTCTACTGCTCTCTGATTTTTGGCATATGTAGGTTTGCTTAAATTTAAAAAGATCAATTGACTTAGTATTCATATAGACAGTTTTAAAATTATTTATTCAGATTATTACTCTACAACCCTTTGTACTTTCCCTGCCTAATGATTCTGAGCCTGGGTTTTGCCATTCTTTCCAGGGTTTTGCCAGGAAGCTCAGTATCTACTTTTTTATTTTTATTTTTTGACTGGTCATCCAGGCTGGAGTGGAGTGATGATCTCAGCTCACTGCAGCCTCAACTTCCCAGGCTCAATGGATCCTCCCACCTCAGCCTCCCAAGTAGCTGGGACTACAGACACATGCCACCATGCCAAGGTAATTTCTTGCATTTTTTTGTAGAGACAGGGTTTCATCATGTTGCCCAGACTCATATACGGTTTCAGGGCTCAAGCAATCTGCCCACCTCAGCCTCCAAAACTGTAGCTTCAATGTAGCCTTCTTTGGGCTTTTTCTTTCTATTATGGCTTGCGTGTTAATATGGTCCCATTCACTTTCCAAAATGTCCTGTTTTCTGAGATGCTTGGCCTATTCTTTGTATTATTAAGGATGTATTTCATTTTGTACCTTCTTACTAGAATCTCAAACATATTTTGGCATGTATGTGTCTCAATCTCCTATCGTGAACAGGAAGCTACCAAATTTATTTTCCCAAACATTGGGGAAAGCTATGCATTTATACATTACTGGATAAAAAATTAAATTGTACTAAGAAATTTATGCAAAAATGATATAGAAAAGGGAGGAAGGAAGACTAACATTTGCTGATGACATTCTGATAGCCAAGAATTGAATAAGAGACTTTCTTTTTTGTTTCATTATCTAATTTGATCTACACAATAACCCTAAGTGGTGTCATTATCCAGTTTTTAAATGTATGTCAGGAAATTCAAATAAACCCAGGGAGCTCAAAGAGTTTAAATAAATTGTCCAAGTCGAGTCATAGGACAATTAAATTGTAGAACTGATCCTGAGCTTGTCTAGCTCTAAATCATCTGCTAGTTGCTTCACAGCATGCTAAATGACTTTGAGTGGTTTAGACTCAATGCCAGAACATTGTTAGTTGTTTCTAAGTTATTACAGTTGTTGTTGTTTTTAAACAGGAGAACAACACGTGAAATATTAGATTTTATTTGCAATCTTCAAACTCAGAGAAATTCTATATAAAGGTAAAATGTATTTTAAAGTACATTTTCAGACTACCATAAACAGTAGAGTATACTGCATCCCTTTCACTGAAATGCAACCAGTGACACATATTTTTCCTCCCCGTAATTGGATTATGCATAGATAGTAACAAACATGTAAGTGTTAGTGTTCTTTAATGACAAATCAAGGCTAAAACAAGAAATGCTGTGATCTGGTGCCCATAGACTATGAGACAAAGACAGTAAAGTGGGTAAATGTAGTTCAGTCTTCCCCCAAAATAGTCTACATGACAAAACAAGGTGACAAAGGCTAGCTCAAGTGTCAAGGTCTTCATTCAGTCAAGAAATGCTGTGTTTCTTTCTTCCCCAGTGAATTAGGTGTATATGACACTCTCAGTGTATGTGGATCTATCAGTCTATCTTCATCCTATATGATTCTTCCCATAAGCAATGGGAGCTGAAAAATTGCAATCAGCAGTAGAAACAAAGAAACAAACAAACTCTTTCTGTTGTTAGATGGTTTGTGAGGCAGAATAATATTAGGTTTTTCATAGAAAAAAATATACTGACCACATTACTGGTCAACTTATTATTAAAGACTTCTCACAAACAAAAACAAATCTTTGCTATTTTGATATGGCTGAGTTAAAATCTACCATATTGCAGGGTGTTTTCATTTATTCAATCTATTCTTGCCTAATTTTCCCCATTTGTTTGAAGAATACATGTTTATTCTAGTTTATCTCCTTTATTGACTTATTAGTTATGCACCTCTGTTTTGTTTTTAGTGGTTGCTCTATTTTTTGTCCAATAAAACTTTATATGATTATGAAAATGTTCTATTAT
>NW_012114566.1:207567-208620 GCF_000951035.1 Colobus angolensis palliatus
GACATATTTATGCTTTCCTTCATGTTAATGAGCATACAGAAGACATTTCTTGTCTGGAGAAAGGGATATCCAGATGGCTGTTAAACATTATGTATTATGTATTATGTATTAGTCCATTCTCACGCTGCTAACAAAGACATACCTGAGGCTAGGTAATTTATACAGGAAAGAGATTTAATTGACTCAGTTCAGCATGGCTGGGGAGGCCTCAGGAAACTTAACAATCTTGGCAGAAAGGGAAACAAACATGTCCTTATTCACATGGCAATAGGAAGGAAAGAATGAGAGCCGAGTGAAGGGTGAAGCCCCTCATAAGACCATCAGATCTTGTGAGAACTTATTTACTATCATGAGAATAGTATGGGAGAGCCACCCCATAATTCAATTACCTCCCACTGGGTCCCTCCTACCTCACCTGGGAATAATGGGAACTGCAATTTAAGATGAGATTTATGTGGGAACAGAGAAAACCATACCACATTATTTCTGGGTGTGTCTGAGAAGTTGTTTCCAGAAGACATTAGCATTTGAATTGGTCAACTGAGTAAAGATCACCCTTACTAATATGGATCAACATCTTTCAATCCATTGAGAGCCCAACACAGCAAAAATGTTGAGGAGAGCAGATTCACTCTCTCTTCTTGAGCTGGGACATCAATCTTTTCCTGACCTTAGATATCAGAGATCCTGGTTCTTAGGTCTTTAGCCTCCTATACCAACTCTTTAGACTTTATACCATCTCTTTAGATTATGACATCAAGATTCCCTTGATTACTAGGTCTCCAAATTTGGATTGTTTCCCAGCTTGCTGATGGTAGACGATGGAACTTCTCTGCCTCCATAGTTACATGAGCCAATTTCCATAGTAAATTAAACCAATCATCTTCTCTCCCCATCCCCATATGCCTGTTCCTCTTCTAACTCTTTTCTCTTTTATATATAGATAGATATAGACATAAATATCTTTTACCAGTTCTGTTCCTTTGGAGAACTCTGGCTAATATACCTTTACTACCATTTTGCCTAAAATCCTCTCCAGTCAATACCTCTTCA
>NW_012114566.1:208920-241627 GCF_000951035.1 Colobus angolensis palliatus
TTTACATTAGGTATTTCTCCTAATGCTATCCCTCCCCCTGACCTCTACTCCATGACTGAGTGAAAATAGTCATGACTATTTTCATGACTGCGATTTTTACTTACCTCATGCCTGCTTGCATTTGGTAAAAAAACAAACAAAAAACAATCCTAGCTGTTAGAATATGTGCGTGGTTGGAATTCTTACACAAGAGCTGGGACCACGCCCTGTAGCCTTTCTGTCCAAACAACTTTACCTTACTGTTTTAGCCTAACCCTCATGTCTGCGTGCAGTTGCTGCTGCTATTTTAATACTTATAGGGGCCCTCAAAATCACAAACTATGCTCAACTCTCTACAGTTCTCATCACTTCCAAAATCTATTTTCTTCCCCCCACCTGACTCATATACTTTCTGCTCCACGGTTCCTTCAGCTATACTCACTCTTTGTTAAGTCTCCTACAATTACAATTGTTCCTGGCCCGGACTTCAATCCAACCTCCCACATTAATCCTGATACCACATCTGAACCCCATGACTGTATTTCTCTGATCCACCAGACATTCACTCCATTTCCCCACATTTTCTTCTTTCCTGTTTCTCACCTTGAACACACTTGGTTTATCGATGGCAGTTCCACCAGGCCTAATCGCCACTCACCAGCAAAGGCAGACTATGCTGTAATATCTTCCACACCTATCACTGATGCTACCGCTCTGCCCCCTCCGCTACCTCTCAACAAACCAAACTCATTGCCTTAACTTGAGCCGTCACTCTCGCAAAAGGACTACGCATCAACATTTATGCTGACTCCTTTTTCAGACTCAGCCTGCCTGCACCCAGGTGAAATAAACAGCCTTGTTGCTCGCATAAATCCTGATTGGTGGTCTCTTCACGCAGACCCCTGAGACAGTATGGATATAGGCAGCTTTTCCTTTTAACGTTTCTAGTTTAGCCCACAATAAATCAATCCAATAATCATAAATTTAAAAATGAGATTTATTTTAAAGGTACCATGCATCTTGGGAGAGAAAAAGGGTAAACATTGGAGGATATATGGCTTATGTCTAATATCTACATTTTTTTTTTGATGTTACATCCAGAACTTTACACCTATTGCCATAGCCTTATTTTACATAAGATGAAAGACATTTTATCAGGAAGACCTCTTCTAAATTAGTCACTCATATTTGAGATATACTTGAACACAAAAGACAGTAAAGCAGTGAAAGAGGGGCAGTGGTCCACATACAAGACTAAGTTGGTGTTTTTTATAAGCAGGCTGGCTAGGAAATGAGGCCCTCTGAGCAGCAACAATTGCTTGAGAGTAATTTAATAACCAAACACAATCAATAAAAATATCAGGGCTATTTATAATGTGTCGCTAAGAAAGACCACAAACAAAAACTCATTTCAGAGTACTTGCCAGCCATTCAGAGTGGGAAGACACATCTCCAATGAATCAGAATGGCAAAAAACGCTGTAGTTGTCACTGGCATTCAGCAAATCATTGGCTTTTGCAGTCTTTAAGATGTAAGAAAAGCTTTGTGTTCATTTTTAAAGCCCCAAGCATTTAAATGGACCGTCTTTTTCTCTATATATGCTATGAAACATAAGTTCTGTGTTACCACACATTTATCGACCACTTCAAGCTTAGAAGTGTGTGCTGACTATTTGGATGTATAATGATGGGTAACAGCAGTTTTATCCCGGAATAATTTTATAATAAAAAGGGGTTAAGAATTTATGTCCAAATATTCACAATCCAAGTCATGATATGCTAAGCGCCATAAGAATAGTCTGAAGAAGGGTGTCCAGGGGCAGAGATCTGACCTGAATTGTCTCTAATGGATACTTTCTTGGAGGAGGTAGTTTTAGAGTAGATGACAAAAGGTGGGCAGGATTTTCACAGGAAGAGGTAAGAGTGGATGGTAACTTATTAAGAGCAGAGGCAACAAATCACCAGTTAGTGATTTAAAGGAATAAGTACATAGAAGGTTAAGGGAAGGGGACTAATGGAAGAAGACACTGGAGAGAAAAGTTGAGCATAAGATTATAAAGAGCATTATACGGCAGGCTGAAAGGTTTTTGTGAAAGATAGGTAGGTCCCTTCTGAGTTCCCATGACAGTGCATTACAGCGCTAGGATTTGATACTAAATTTACAACTTTACATAGTATGGATTTAAAAAACAAAAACAAAAACAACAAACAAACAAAAAACAGGTTTTTGGAGAAACTTAAGCCCATATACAAGGAAAAAGACGTCATGTGAGTCCTGATGTTCCTTTCACCCCAAAGAGAGATGTATGAAGGCCAAGGCAATGCTGAGCCTGCAGCAGATCCAACTGGTAACACTTTACCTTGTTACTCTCACTTTTTCCAGGAAAAGTATGATAAATTAGCCTATCAGTGGGTTAATTCACAGATTAATTAGTCATATGCTGTCTGAATTCATAGGAAGTGTCTGGAGAAGTCAGATAGCTGGAACTTAAAGACCATGGGTTCCCTGGATGTTACTGTGTGACCCCTAGGAGGCCACATGGGAAGCTGAATTTGGACCCAGCAACTCTCATTGGGACATAGTGGTCCTAAGTTCCAGCTAACTTTCAGGGTCACTTTTTGGACGATTATGCTCATTATACCATCAAAGGATTGGAATTAATAAGGTTAATGGAGGTTGCAAATTCAAAAAAATTTCTAAAGCCAAACAGAATTTTAAAGAAAAAGAAGGGCAGGGCTTAAGGCATATTGAAAAGATTAACAACATTCAAAGTTAAATGTAGCAAGAACCTGCATAACAAAGGTCAAGATTATCCTGACCCATCGATTGTTCAGATGAGGAGTGAAAAGGATAATAAAGTAAGGATGACTCAATCATGAAAACAGGTAACTAAAAATGTGCCAGTACCATCAGCAGTGCTAAGAAATTTAGAAGAGCTAGTTTGGGTGGAAAGAAGGCAGTTAAGTCTGGATTTTAGATATTTTGGATTGGAGAGGTCAAGTAGAATCGCTAAACACATTTTGTGCTGTTTTTTTGCCTCAGGTGCACTTCTTTTCTTTTCTTTTCTTCTTTTCTTTTCTTTTCTTTTCTTTTCTTTTCTTTTTTGAGGCAGAGTCTCACTCTGTCACCAAGGCTGGAGTGCAGTGGCACGATCACAGCTCACTGCAGCCTCCAACTCTTGGGCTCAAGCTATCTTCCTGCTACACCTTTCCAAGTAGATGGGACTACAGGCATGCACCACTCCCAGTGAATTTCTTTTGATTTTTCTTTAGAAATGGGGTCTCGCCATGTTACCCAGGCTGGTCTCCAACTCCTGGACTCAAGCAATTCTTCTGCCTTGGCCTCCCAAAGTGCTGGAATTACAGGCGTGAGCCATCGCACTCGGCCCATTTAAGTCTTACCATTACTCTTTGAAGTGGAAACTATTATTATTATCCTCATTTTACTGGGAGAACAACTAAGACTTAGAGATATTAAAAATGGCTAATTATACCATTCAGCTAGTAAGTGGAAAAATCCAAATGAAGATAGTCTTCTGATGCAAAGCTGATCAACCACTGAGTCAGTGAGCAAATTCCAACCACAAAGTCTATCTGAGAGCAACCAGAGGCTTTGGTTTATCCACCTAGTCATGGTAGAAGGAGCTACAGGAAGAAGACAAAATTGTTCAAAGGGAAATAGATATATTAAAAAAAAGACAACCCTGAAGAAAATGTTGGGACAGACCAATTTGAGTGAGTAGTGGGAAAGAGGAAGGAGTAAGAATATGGAGAATGGGAGAAATTAGAGAAGACAGGATGTGTGTTATGAAAAAAAGAAACAAAGTTTGGAGAAAAATCCATAATCCACAATGTAAATTGTTGCCAAAGGGGATAACAACTAGAAGGTTATGGGGAACTTTGGGATAATAATGACAAACAAGTAAAACATGCTTATTATGTGTTAGGAACTGTTTTGAGTATTTTACACATATTAATCATATAGTCATCACAGCAAGTTTATTACCCCATTTCACAGATGGAAGCTGATGCACAGAGAAGCAATGCCATGCTAAAATAATTAAATGGGAGGAACTTTGACTGAGATGGCTCTGACACCCTGGGTTCTGGAGTAAGCAAGCCAAAACCCAATACAGAACTTAAAAGAAAACAAAACTTAACCTCAGCCTATCACAGGCACCCTCCTGGGCATTAGGTAATGTTGTCTTGAACTTCCTGTCAAGATATTCTAAATAAGGCATTTGCTCACACTTTAGCCAATCAAATAATTTATTTTATTTGCTCTTACATTCACTCTATAAAAGCTTCCCCTCATGTCCCTTTTTAGTGCTATGAACCACTTCTAGTTTTAAGCTGTCTGATTCATGAATTACTATCTGCTCAAATAAACTCTATCTTTTAAAAATCAAAAGTCACTCAGCTCGTAAGTAGCAGAGATGTGATGCAACCCAGTGAGTCCAATCCAAGTATATATGTCCTTCATTGTGCCACAGCTTCAGGAGAATGGCACCTGCACTGACCAGATGGTAGCATGTTAACAAATGACTAAATGATATTATTTTCCATCTTGCTATCCAGTGGTTAATGGGATAACCTGGCTTAGGGATCTTCCTTTCTTGACAACTCACTTTTTAAAAAGCCGAAGAGCTGGAGTCCAGCAAGGGTCAGCGTAGTTGTCCTGCAATGACCACATTGCAGCTTCTATGGCTCTGGGGACTCCTGGACTCTTTTGACAAGTGAACAAAAGCCTTAAAGGCCAGGATCAGTATTTCTTCGGGAGTTGCTTAACTCCTTAGCCCCTTTTTTCCTGCTGTATTTTCCTTCAAAATAGCAGAGAAACCAAGTAGACCCACATATTTGGTAAGAAGTAGAAGAGAGGATGCTGGTGAAGAACAGGGGTCTGAGTCAGTGCTAAACAAGAGTAAGTCCCAGTGTCAAACACAAGGGCCTTTTTCATTATGAGTCAGGCCTTTGCTACTTGATTTGAGGCACAGTACATAGAGGTTTAGGGTTAACCTTACCTAACCATAGAGAGGCAGCTGCTGGCACCAATGAAAAGGAATGACTGCAAACAACACTCACCAATCCTTTGTCTCCACAAGAAGATCCTCTTAGTCATTCCTTACTGTTCCTATTCATTAATTCCTTTGACAAGGGCCATTGATTGTTGAGTTTTGAAAAGCTCAACATTTTTCCTGAGAGGAATTCTATGTTATCCCATTAGCTGGAGCAAAGTGGGAGTGAGGCCATTCTGCAGGCCCCAAAAGGGGTCTGGTTCTGGGGAGGAACTGACCATGATTTGAATAAGTGCTCTTGCCAGCTCAGCCCCAAAGCCTCAAATTTCTCGTCTCTTATATTGCTGAATTTATGGCTTCTACAGCCTCCCCCACTTGCTCTCTCCTTAAGAGCCCAATTTTTTTCTGCCTTCACCATCTTATTGAAGAGCTGTTTGTCAAGATTCCCAGTGATGGAGTCCAGGTACCAAGGGGAGGATGGAATACCAGGCAAGGGAGCCTTGGTTACTGCCCTCCCCTTGTGGGGAGTAGAGTGCGTGTGGAGAGACACTGGTCCTACAAATAAAAGTTGGAAGAATTGAAAGCAACTCTGTCTGTATCAGTGGTTCCCAAACTTTGCTGCATATTGAAATCAACTGGGGACCTTTGAAAAATATGGCTGCCTCATTTCCACTCCCAAACATTCTGATTAAACTAGGGTGGGATGGGCAATGGAAGTTTGGCACAACTGATTCTAATATGCAGCAAAGTTTGGGAACCACCAGTCTATACTCCACTTGCCTCTCCTGTCCTAGATTCTTGAAGAATATCTTTGAATGTGTGGTCTTGAGTTGGCTTAAGGAAGTCTGGATCCAACAAACATATTTATTCAAGTTGGCCTGGTGGGCATTTTCCGTTTGGATCTGGTATGGTGTCATACTTGTTGGAAGGGCCTTTCTGACACCTCAATCTCTTCACAAAAGTGTACAACAGTTAGGCTTAGTCAGTTGGGAAGGGAACTTAAAGGAGAGGCAGCAAGTATCAGAGTCCAAATCTTTAAGTTCTAAAGGCTGACAGAAGTCCCCGGAGGCAGGTGGTGAAGAATACCAGAAAAGTGGAGGAGGCAGATAATATCTGTTAATCCGACAAGTTTTGGTGAATGATAAATAGCAGCTTTGATAGGGATACAGCTTGATTCTAGAACAAAGAATGTTCAGGTGGAAGGGTAATCACAACCATTTGAACTGGCCTGGAAGCAGGAGGAGGGAGTCTAGTAGCCATGGGAGATGTATTGACACCAATTTTCTGGTCTTTGTTGTACTCATTTTGTGTGAATGTGAGTCACCTGTGTACAGAGATAACAAAACTCTAATGAATATTATATATAACAACATTGGAAGTATGTATTTGGGTGGTGTCATCTACTGGGTGGTACATATGGACCTAGCACAGCTGGGAAGACTTTGCAAAAGAAGCTTGTTGTAGTGTTGTGTAAGCGAATGAACTCCCCAGTGAGACAGACCTGGGAGAACATGGCCTGGACACTTGCTAGTTGTGTGACACTGGCCAAGTTACATAAGCTTTCTGAGCCTTATTTTCTTTATCTGTAAAGTGAGAATACGGTTTGCTCTCATAATTTTTTTGTTGGATTAAGTAAGATAATGGCATAAACATCTTGCACATTTCTTGGCATATAACACGAGTTCAACAAATACCAGTTGCCTAGCCTTTGAAGGAAGCAAAATAATCCTCTCCAGAATACTGAGGATTGTTGTGCTGAAGAATGCATGGGGTATCCTGCCCCTCCCTCTGCCTGCATGATGTCAGGACAGCAATTTATAAAGACAAAAGTCGACCTTCTCTCCTCCGCCTTTCCAAGCTAAAGATAGGATGCTTTCCAATGCTTGCTTATCAGTTCAGAGACAGCAGCACCAGAGCATCTAGGAGCAGACTTTACTCTTCCCATAAATTTACATTCCAAAGTTTTCCCACCTTTAGGAAGCCTGAAGATATTCTCTTTTTTTACCGTGTTACTATAGAGGATTTATGGCTCTTTGACAAAATACTATATAGGTAAATCCCCCAAGCCACTGCCTTGAGAGAGAAATATTTTGAACTGAGGCCTCTTCTGTGCAATGGGTACTGTACGCATTACTAAACTTCTCCTGGCTTTTCTCTTGTTAATCTGACTTTTGTTTTCAGGAAAATGTCTCAATTAAGAGCCTATGAGGGAAAGATAAGAAATAATATTCTCTCCTTTACACTTTTCTCTGTCATCTTGTTCTTTTATCTCTAGGATAGAAACATATTAAAACATTTTTATAATATGCAGCAGGTTTAGTATCACTGAAATTTAAAAATATTATGGTGATTAAATATAATAACATACATAAAAGTGTTTTGAAAATTATAAAGTACTAAGCGACTCTAAGGTATCATTATTTTAATTACATAATTACAGACGAGCAGCTTCTATCTCATGGTTCTGCCTGTTACTGCCTGCTGCTGACTCTAGAATCTGCATTTCTAGGACAAATCCCTGAAGGCTCCTTCTCCTCAGGGGCACTCACAAGTCTCCACTTTGTATTTCCGTAAATGGACTCATTACCTTCCCTCCTATGTGTTTTCTTCTATTAGTTGGTACGAAAGTAATTGCAGTTTTGTCCATTGCTTTTAATGACAATTAAATGGTGCAATTACTTTTCCATCAACCTGACACTTCCACTGGCACTTTGGATGAAGTGATCCTGTCTGTATTTGTGTGAAGAAGGATCTGTCTGTGAATTCAGCTTAGAGTGGTGGAGTGAGCTGAGGAGGATGACTGAATTAGAAAGTCTTAATTTGAAATCTTGGAGGGGCAGAACAGTATATGATGAAATAATACATTCTGGAACCTAATTACCTTGGTAATCCCAAGCCTCACCTCCTATGAGCTGTGTGACCTCAGACAAGCTTCCAGATTTCCCTGTGCCTCAGTTGCCTCAGCTGTGAAATGGGGACAATAATAACAGCACTTACCTTACGGGGCTACAGTGATAATTAAATGGCCTAACACAGTTAATCTACTTACAATACGTTCATTATTTATTTGCTTGATGCTGCCTTTATAGCCACATAGTCTCTGCAAAAGTAGCTCAGTTTGGAGCCTATTAGCTTGTCCATGAAGTAGAATAAAAATGCTTGCCTGTTAGAGACTGTGATGATTAAGTGAGAAAGTAAATTTGCTGCCAAAGAGTTGGAGTCATTCTCTAGTTTAGTTGACATCAAGGAAGATGGTGCCTGTTGCCCATTGAAGACAGAAAATATAGATGGGCACCCCCTTCCTGCTTCTCCTTTCTGCATCTAGACTGGTCATCTTACCTGGGATTGGCCAGTTACATTGAATTTGGAAACCATTACCTTGGATTGGCCAGTTACCCTGGATTTAGCTTCTATTACCTGGGTTTGGCCAGTTCCCCTTGAAACTGTGCATTTCACATGGGAGCCAGTGAGTCTAGTGTCCAGGTACCTGGGCAGGCTGGTTCCACAGAGACACTGTGGACAACACTTTCTCACTTGCTGTCTGGCTGCTTCCATTCCCTCATCATGGGGATTCAGAATTAGACTTAAGGAAAAGGCTTCTCACCTGACCAGAATGAGTGCTGTACATGGTAGGCCTCAGATTACTACAGGACTTGCAGAGAACCCCCACAATAATCAAGAATAATTTCCCATCTATTTGATTTGAGTGTATTTACCTAAAACCTGGTCTAGGTTAACTTAGGTATCCCTAGACTCTGGCTATCTTGTTGCCATAGGAGGATCTCAATCTGTTTGTGTTTTCTATCATAAGCACTGGGATTGGTATTCATTGTATTTCCATGCATGATGTGGTCAGTCATACTGGAAAGGGGGAATTTTCCTCCTCCCTACCTGTTTGATATGCTTATCTCCTGAAGTCCACGGCCAATATGATGTGGACACACTTTCTTCCAGACAGTAGCTGCTTTGTTGCCAAAGCCGCTGCTGTATATTCTCTCGGTCACATGAGCTCCACATCCCTGTGAATTTGGGCTGCTTCTTCTCTGTTATTGTCCATATTGTGCTGGTCATCTAATAAGTGGTGATACTCCCTCCAATGGCTCTCTCTTCTGTGGTGTTCAAACAGTGGTCTCTCCACATTCATTGGGTTTCTAGCCATTGCAAAACCAGATTCCATCTCCTTAAAGCAACAGTTCTGATGCCTCACTGCAGTGATTCTCCCATCATCCATGTGCAGAAGTGGATTTGTCATGAAGCTAATGAGGCATAAGATTGAGGGCACCCACTGGCAGGGGCCCTAGCATTATGTTTGTATGGTCATATGTCATTGTAAAATAAATAAAAGTAAGACATTTAAGCTAAATAAATTCATACCTCCATGCCTTTCTGCTTTGGTTCGCCCTTTGTACACACCCCCTTGTGTCAGAAGGTGATGTCATAGTGTGGATATTTTAGATTTGTGTAACAGGAATTTCAGCTGAGCATATATTACAATCCAGTTTGGTGCCATATATCCTTTTTTGATTCACAGCCACATTGTGCCATTATGCTATTTTCCTGAATTTTGTGATATTTTTGAAATCTGTCAGCTGTGAAAAAAAATTGGAGCATGTTGTGGCTTATTTCCTTGCATAAAATAATGTGTTTATTTTTATTTTATTTTTATTTTTTGAGATGGAATTTTGCTTCTGTTGCCCAGGCTGGAGTGCAATGATGCCATCTTGGCTCACCGCAACCTCTACTTCCCAGGTTCAAGTGATTCTTCCGCCTCAGTCTCCTGAGTAGCTGGGATTACAGGTACCTGCCACCATGCTCAGCTAATTCAGAGATGGGGTTTCCCCATGTTGGCTAGGCTAGTCTCAAACTCCTGACCTCAAGTGATCCACCCACCTCAGTCTCCCAAAGTGCTAAGATTACAGGCATGAACCACTGTGCCTTGCCTATGATGTTTATTTTTGTACCTAATTTTGTAACAGAAGTTTTATGATGGTGCCCCAAATTATACAAGCTGCAAACTTCCAACAACAACAAGAAAGAGTCACCATTGCTCATATTTTTTAAAGAATACACTAGCTCGGGATTCTCATCTCTCCCTTCTGGGCTGCTCATGTATTTTCCAAATTTTCCCAACCTCTACCACTGTGCGTGGGGAACTTCTACTCCTGCTATTTACTCCTTTTCCCCTCAACATGTCTTACATGGATTTCAAGTCCTGTGTGTCTCTAAATTCCACCCATCCCTTTAGGCCCTCACCACATTGCATACCAAGGATAAACATGACAAAGTCACAGTTACCGACTATTTCCAATAGGACAGGTGGTCTGTATACTTTATCTTTAGTTCTTACAGCTACCTGGAGAGGGAGGCATCATTAGAATCATTCTGTAGTTGAAGAAAGATAATTTGCAGTTATTTTTCCCACTGTCATGGCACACAAAGGCCAAGAGCCAGCATTTGCTATTGCCTTGAAGCAGCAACTCTTTAGAATGAGAACTCACCTCCCATCATCAGTTTAGCATTATCTCTGAGCCCTAAAGTATGATGGTGCCTATCTTGTAAATAACCAATCAGAATCTTAACTGTTTCGTAGACACACTTAATTCCTCCTTATTCCTCCACCCCAACTAGAGCACAATAACCTGGAAAACTTGGACAAAATTTATGCTTCCATTATATCTCCGGTAGGGCCCATGGGCATGCAGACAGGTTAGAGTTTATTAAATCAAGGTACAAATGAAATACTTTATTAGAAAACTAAAATAAAAGCAATTGGAGGAAGTGCTCAATTTTAATTCATAAGAGTTAGGAAACTTGAGAATAAGAGTCTCTGTTCTAACATTTTAATTTCAAAACAGAAGACAGAAGTTAAATGATGCATAGCAGGAGAAATATATTTGAATCCACAATGTCAAGAAATATTAACTAAAAATGTTTTTGGCACAAAAAGTAATTCACTTGTGTCTGGAGACTGACACTTCAGTGTAGGTGATTAGACTGAGAGGAATTCATAGTTTTTAGAATATAGCTGAAAAATTATGTAGAAATTTTGAAATCAGCTTCTGTTCTTCAACCTCAAAATGCATATTTTCAAACCCCAATCAAATACAATGATAATGAAGATTAACAAATAAGTTGCATATCAGAAAGATGACAATGCTATTATGGTTTTCTTTTTTTTTTTTTTTAACCTAATTGTCCATATGTTGTTTCATGGAATAGTTGGAGTGAAATATACAAGCTTCAAGTTTTCATTTTCTCTTTCTCTCTCTCTCTGTCTCTCTCTCACTCTCTCTCACTCACTACTCCTCCCTGCCTCCTCTTTTACTCCTATTACACTTCCTTTCTCTCTATCCTTCTCTCTTTCAAATCATTAATGTATTAAATTAAATGGAACATTTTTTTTTTTTCCATACACAAGCTATAGGTATCTGTCTCCAAAGAGCATGCTGGGAAAATTTCTTGATAACCTGCTGTTGCTCAGTCATTGGATCACAGAATCTCAGGTTTATTCTTATAGTGTCTAATATCTTAGATATTACGTAGCTCAAAGCATTTCATCAAATTAATAAACATAATTGTTTAGTATGTCAAGCACCATATTAAATACAATACATATATATTTTTTAAAGGAAATCCATAAGGCACATATAATCTTTACTATAGAGTAAACATAGGTTGAGATAGTTGAATAATAATTAACATTTGACTGGGCATGGTGGCTCACGCCTGTAATTCCAATACTTTGGGAGACTGAGTTGGGCGGATCGCCTGAGGTCAGGAGTTCAATACCAGCCTGACCAACATGGTGAAACCTCATCTCTACTAAAAATACACAAATTAACTGGACATGTTGGCATATGCCTGTAATTTCAGCTACTTAGGAGGCTGAGGCAGGAGAATCACTTCAACCCAGGAGGCGGAGGTTTCAGTGAGCTCAGATTGCACCACTCCAGCCAGGGTAACAGAGCTGAACTCTGTCTCAAAAACAAATAAACAAATTTGTTAACATTATTTAGGTGCTTACTATATGCCAGGTAATGTTCTGAGTTTTATGTTTGCTGACTTGTTTGATCCTCACACAATGCTCGTAATAGTACTTACAAGACAGAATATATTGCTGTCCACATTTTGTAGATGAGATCATTGAGGCCAGGAGACATTCAATGCCATGCCAAGGTCACACAGCTGGTAAGTGCAGACTAGATTGAAAACCAGGCTATCCAGCTTCAGAAACTACGACTCACCTCAAAATAATGTATCTATTTAGAGAAAGTCTTTGAACTTAATTTTTTTTCCCCAAAGCCCATTTTCTTAGTTACATTGATTCAATCTTCTTTCCAATTACCTTACAAGTTTTTATTAAGCCTTGGCTAGAACCCCTGAATGGTTGGGGGGAGATAGGCTGCTTCTGCTTCTGAAGAAAGTTCATTCTATTTTCCAACAGCTCTGTTAGAAAATTCTTCCTTATACTGAGCTAAAATGTTCCTCCCCATTACCTGTGTGAAGGGAGCAGGTTGGCAGAAAATGTCACTAGATGTGAAGCTGAACAGGAAGGTAAAGGCTGGAGTGTGCAGCGCCTTGAGGCCATTCCAGTCTCTGAAGCTGCTGCAGGGAGTGATCCCTGAAATAAGTCCAGTGTTAGCACACATCTTCCCATGCTGCACCTGGACAACAGGTTTCCACCTTTGCAGCAGGAATCTACTTTCATCTATGCTACATTTAACAGTGTCAGCTTCTGCTTATCATTCCAAGGTAAAGATGTTTTGTCTCCCAACTCTGACTTTCAGTATTTTACCTACCCTTTTCAGCTTCCTACATTCATAAGTACTTTTTTCAAGCTATTGATAAGCTTGACAGCAAGCTTGATACCAAGAAAGATGTTACTGGATGTTGCCTGAAAAAATAGACTTGAATTTCTCGATCACCATTAAGTTATAGTATTCTTGCCTTGTAATATATTGCCAGAGATTCTCTTCTCTTTTTCTCACCAGGCAGTGTCCTGGGTGCTTCACCAGCTAAAAGATCACTGGGTGAGAAATAGTAAAAATCATAAAACTTGGACCTCTGTAGCCAAGGAGGATGTTTAATGGTGTTACACAGGAAATAAAATGGTATTTATGTTTCTGCTTAATGGAGAATCAATATTTAGCTGTGACCTAATTGGAAACTTCTTTGAACGACAAAGGGGGAAAAAGCTATGGATCATAAAAGTCTATTCACTGCCACAGCTTTGAGAAGAACAAAAAGTTGACTGGGCAGAACACAGAGCCAGTACACGAGGCCAAGGCAAGACAAGGGTACTGACCCAAGAAAGCAGACCCAGGTGCCTTTCTGGATCCATTCATAACTTATAGCCAGCAGGCTGGGTGCTCGAAGGCTGCAGGTGAAAAAGCCCCTTCTTAGAAATACCTGGTAAGGACTTTATTGATTAACATCTAAACTCTCAGTGGCTATAGCTACAGAGAGGGAAAATTCTCTGTAATTACAATGAAGATCATGATACCAGGAAGCAATCTTCCCAGCCACCTGGGAAGGGTCCAGAGAGGTATCTATTTCATAAGGAAATTAACAAGTTCTGTTCAGAGGAATAAATAAGACATTCTGAGTTAAAGCAAAACAAGACCATTCCCAACTGGCCAAGATATTAGTAAAGGCAGAATGAAATTTAACACAGAGTGTGCCACTTAGATCTTTCAGTTTATTATGCGGTCATTCTCACAGTGCTTTTTTTTTTAATAATCTGCATATAATTTTCATTTTGAAAAGGTTCATATGTTTTCTCAAAGTACTCTATTATGAAAAATTAATAGTAATAACTCTCCATGTACCATATTAGAGAGATGTCTGGTCTGAGCAAACCCAAACTAAAAGTCACATGTAAGACTCACATTTACGGCCGGGCGCGGTGGCTCAAGCCTGTAATCCCAGCACTTTGGGAGGCCGAGACGGGCGGATCACGAGGTCAGGAGATCGAGACCATCCTGGCTAACATGGTGAAACCCCGTCTCTACTAAAAAATACAAACAACTAGCCGGGCGAGGTGGCGGGCGCCTGTAGTCCCAGCCACTCGGGAGGTTGAGGCAGGAGAATGGCGTAAACCCCGGAGGCGGAGCTTGCAGTGAGCTGAGATCCGGCCACTGCACTCCAGCCTGGGCGACAGAGCGAGACTCCGTCTCAAAAAAAAAAAAAAAAAAAGACTCACATTTACAACTCTGGAGCCAAAGTGGGCAGACCAAGCAAGCAATTTTTTTTTAGAATGTTCAAAACAGCTATTCCCAACTAGTTGTGCTCCATTATTATATTTCCACGCATAAGTAGGTATATGTCCATACAAAATTCAATTTGGAAGATCAGAGCTTGCCTCTCTTACTGAGACATGTGATGCTTTTGAGTGATGTGTCCATTTCAATGTTGTTTCTCATCCCAAGACTCACCTTACCCATTCCCAGCAATTCCATATATTACATTGTCAATAGCTGTAACCAGGATAGTTACAATTTCCTCTGCATTTAATATCTGAAGTATGTGCCCTCATTTTAAAGTAATGGCTTTGATTTATTGCTTTCTAGATTCTCATAACTCTTTGACATATATTTAATCATCCTGATTTTACATTTTAAGAAATTTCAGCTCAAGACTGTCAGCTTCTTTTCTAAAGTTGAAGAGCCAGGAGATGGGGGACCTGGTATCTGCTGTCTGCAATGTAGTCATTTCCATGCTTGGTGTGATGCTTGGATTTTATTACCAATTCCTTTTCTAGGTTTTTTTTTTTCCTTGTGGGCACCTCCAGCACTGGGATTCTGTTTTTATGTCCTGCCTTTTATGCACTGCCGTTCATACACTACTCCAGCTTTGTGGAGTGCTCCTATAGCGTTGCCTATCTCAGAGGAAGGGCCACCTCGTGTTTGGCTGGTCCTAAGGAAAGGATGCAAATGTAAGGCCCACATTCCATTTGTCTAAATATTTTAATTTATAAGCCAAGTTAACTAATCATTTAATAAAATATGTTCAATCCTCCTACCTTGACAAATATGCAAAAGAGACCAGAGAGGCCACATTTGAGTTCAGAATGATCAAATTCTTCAGCCAGAACCTGGTGTTGCCAGAAGAGAAGGGTCCTGGGGCCCAGCAAGCCACATGTCTGTACCTCTAGCTCCATTATGTCCTGCGAAGGGCCTCACACATTCACCACCCCCAGCCTAGGAGTGTGCACAGGATGGTGCTAGCCACCCCAGAGAAGGCAGATCTAGAGAAGAAGCCTGCAAGGAACTTGGGGAAGGGCTGGGAGACCATGTGGGTGAAGAATTCTGGGATCTGGGCACCTGCATCACAGCTGGGAGAAGATGCTAATTCTGGGGACATGTTCCATTAGCCCCGTGGGCACATCCTCTATGGAAAGGGGCCTCCAGAAATTAGTCTGGAGTAGGGTCTTACATGGGTCTAAAGGCAATACTGCTTGGGGTTTCTCCAAACTTTGGCTTCTTTCATTGAAGACCACTGAAGTAATGAGGAATCTCTGGGTCAAATACCAGACAAGTTTCCTTGCAGCCAGGCAAGCTGGTCTGCTAGAGCCCGTGCCCTACAACCCTACAACCCTTTAGAATTGTTTCCTTCCAAATATCCAGTGCTTTTCTGTAGATATGAGCCATCCATTCACAGAGGCTGTGGTGTGAACATTCATTCTCTAAAATAGGACACCTTTCCCAGGACCTTGTGTATTTTAGTTTTAAAGAATCTGCAATGAAAACCAAAGGAATAAATTTGCTAATCATGGAATTTCTAGCATACTGGACAAAATACGTGGGGACAGGAATTTTCTTGATATAAACCTGTACTAGTTTCCTAGAGTTCTCATTTCAAAAGGCCACAAAGTTGGTAGCTTAGCAAGATAAGAATTTATAATGTTTACTCAGAGTTGTGGCGTACAGGATTCTGAAATTAAGGAGCTGGCAGAAAACCACACACCTCCCAAAGGCTCTAGGGGGGAATCCTTCCCTGCCTCTTCAGGCTCACCTGGATAATACACACCTGGACAACTCACCTGGATAATACAGGTTGAGCTCATCTCAGGATTCTTAACTTCATTACATCTTGAAAGATCTTCCCCCCCCCCCCAAATAAGGTCACATTCATGGGTTCTATGTGGACATATTTTGGTAGGTCTTCCATTAACTCACTATGAAATTCTCATGCATTCACAAACTAAAGGCAGATGTAGGAAGAGGGAAATGGTGAGCACTGGCGTCCATACTGTGACCTCCTGCTCGTGCAAAGGCCGTGAATGTTAGTCCAACATTGCAGATCTCTCAAAAGTTGGCAATGCTCCTCACAGGAGAGGAACTTCATGTGTCAAGGAGAGATGGTAAGGGGAGCAACTGCATTTGAGAACGTGAAGAAAAAGTTATTGTGACACTTTGTGGGGAATTTTTAGCCACATTGAAGCAGAGTAAAGAATAAATATTCTCTCTTTACTTTTCAAGACCCACAATTTCCTCACAACCATACCTGGAGAGTAGATTAGTTTAGGACCTAAAATCTAAATTCTATTATTTTTTTCCCTACCCAAAGGAGACACAGAGCTATTAATAATTGACTGCTTATTAAATCTTACATGTTTTAATAATATTACTCCGTTTTACTTCATTTTTCTTTCCCTTGTAAGAAAGACAGCATTCGCACCCATTATATAAATGTGAACACTGAGGCCTTGTGATGTTAAGCAGCTCTCCAGGATCTCATAGCTAAGAATTACAGGAGCTGAGATGCACAGAGTCCATGCTCTTTCTAGCCATGGAGTCAATCTAGAACAGCCCTGGCCCTCTAAGTTGACTGCCTTAACATGACTGAATTTCCTCCTTTTCTCCTGAAATAGCGGCAAAACATCCTTTACCAACAGCCAGAGAAGCTTGGGGCTGAGGGAATAGATTTTCTTTTTGCTTACACTATACTGCCATCTAGTGGATATATAATTAATTACAAATAATACCGTTTCTGGTGTCTTCGTTCTTAGGGAGTCGGGGGGGGCGGGGAGGCTATCGGTAATTAACTGATATTTAAATATTGCTTTTAAGCATTGTGATTCTATAAAATCTACATCAACTTCATGCCTCCGCTTCCATATATGCATGCAGGGCTTCTCCTGTACACCTCTCCTACATCTGTGTACCCCACTTGGTCATATTTTGTGTAGCAGAAAAATGAGTTAGGCCTACCTTTGGTACTCAGAATATGACTTGAAACATCCAGAAATTAAAATCGGATGCAAACACACCACATGCTCCCCATCTTGTCTCCTCATGGAACTGTGCTCCTTCGGCATGATCTAAATAAAGTTTGTCCAACCTGCGGCCTACAGGACACATGGGGCTCAGGACAGTTTTGAATGTGGACAAATTCAAAAATTTCTTAAAATATTGTAAGTATTTTTGCAATTTTTAAAGCTCATTAGTTATCGTTAGTGTTCATATATTTTATGTGTGGCCCAAGACAATTCTTCCAATGTGACCCAGGGAAGTCAAAAGATTGGATACCCCGGTAAATTGACAGAAATGTTAGGAATAGTTTAGATGAAAATGACCTATAGACTTGCTTTTGATTACTTTTTTAGAACTGAATACACGATTTTTGTCCCACCAAAGATGACATACGCACTAAGCCATGGCAGAACTGCCTCTGGTACTGACTGCCCAGCGCACATGCCGGAGTGAGATCACCCATTCAGGGATATGTGCTGAGTGCCTCTGTGTACATGTGGACCGGAAGGAGGTCTCACCGCCCCATTACAAAATATACATTCTGAGGCTGCAAGACACCGAGTGCTAGTATTAATCTCATACTGTGGCTATTGTAACAAATTATCACAAATTTAGTGTCTTAAAACAATGCATTTTTATTATCTTACTGTTCGGGAGATCAGAAATTTAAAATAGGTTTCACGTGCCAAAAACCAAGGAGTAGGCATTCTGGTGTCTTCTGGAGGCTCTAGGGAAGCATCTGTTCCCTGACCTCTTCCAATCTCTGGAGGTTGTCTGCATTCTCTGGCTTAGGGCCTCATCTTCTATCTTCAAAACCAGCAACATAGCTCCAGTCCTACTCACATTGCTATCTTTCTGGTTTGCTCTCTTTTGTCGTTCTCTTCTCCACTGAAAAATCCTTGCCGGTTATATTGAGACCACTACAATAGTCCAGGATAATGGCCTATCTCCCTATTTTACGGGTAGCTAATTAACAACCTTAATTCCATCTGCGACCTTAATTCCCCTTTGCAATGGAACATAACATATTCACAAGTCCCAGGGATTGAGGCTTGGACATCTTTGGTGGTGTGGGTGGGGCATTATGGTGCTTACTCAATGCTCAAGAGAAGGGAAATCTGGACTGAAGTGTTTCTTGCTGGGCCATGGTGGCGATGGGAGAGGCAGGTTCCACCCAGAGATCATTTTTTCCCTTCTCGCTGCCTCTCCATCTTCACAGACTGCAGAGAGGCTTGTAAGCATGAGGACACACCCACCCTTAGATTCTGCCCACACTGTTTTGGAAGCCACACTTGATAGTAGATGGGAGCATAGATTTAGACAGATTTCAGTTTAAATCCCAGATTTATCCTTAGATGTAAGAACTTGAGCATATTACTAAGCTCAGTTTCTTCATTATTAAAATGAGTGTAATACCTTCCTCCTAGTATTGTTGTCTTAAATAAAAGAGTCTCCAAAGAGCACTTAGCAGAGCACATGGCATATATTAGGACTTCATAAAGAACAGTTTCTGCAAATGAAGGTTTTTCTATTCAATATTTAAGGGGAGATTAACTAAACACCCAAATAAACACTTTGCTGGTCCGTGGGGAACAAGGAAAGGACAGTGTATATACTCATTGAATTAACTGCTAGTGGATGAAAAAAGATTTCATGTGTGAACTTAGAGACCAAGTTATAGCCTATGATAGGTATAGAATTTGCCCAATCAGATACCTTTAAGTTCAGGTGCATTTGTAGAGAACATTGAAGAGAAAGACATAGCCATTAAAAGGAATGAAACAATGACATTTGCAGCAACTTAGATGGAGTTGGAGGCTATTATTCTAAGTAACTCAGGAATAGAAAACTAAATATTGTATATTCTCACTTATAAGTAGGAGCTAAGCTATGAAGATGCAAAGGCATAAGAATGATAATTTGGACTATGGGGTCTCGGGGGGAAGGGTGGGAGGGGGTGTACACTGCTCAGTGACAGGTGCACCCCATGATCACCACTAAATCACCATCAAATAATTTATCCATGTAATCAAAAACCACCTGGCCCCCAAAAGCGATTGAAACAAAAAAAATAAAATTACAAAAAGAGGAAGATAATATTTCCTTAATTCGTTCTATTCTTCATTTTCTAGAACATGCATACCAATGTACCCACCTGGGTGACTGTTTCCATACTGTATAAGAATATACATGGAAATATGATCATTTTGACCTGTTTCCTAATGGTGGTTGGATACATATATATGTCTTGCTACCACACACATGCACACACACACACACTCATGCACATGCCATTAAGTTGTATCAAGACCTATTTTAGCCCTAAAAAGAAGTAAACATTTGGCAATACAAATAAAAATGTCTTTAAAACTATCTTATTATACTAAAGGTTATTGTCAGTGGAAGTCCTAAAATAATGAGTTTAAAAGTTCATTGGTTATGAGCTACCCCAAAACAATTTACTTAAATTATTTTTTTAAATCTGTGCTTTTAGGCAGGCTAAATCTATGTGTTCCCTATAGTCTTGTTTCAATAACTTTATTTATGCATATGTTCCTTAGAGAAGGTAATTTTTACAACTATTGTAAAATTTTTTGAATTTGTGACATCTAATGATATGGTTTGGCTGTGTCCCCACCCAAATCTCATCTTGCGTTCCCACGTGTTGTGGGAGGGACCTGCTGGGAGATAATTGAATCACGGGGGCAAATCTTTCCCATGCTGTTCTCATGATAGTGAATAAGTCTGACGAGATCTGATGGTTTTAAAAAGAGACGTTCCCCTGCACAAGCTCATTTTCTGTCTGCTGCCATCTACACAAGATGTGACTTGCTCCTCCTTGCCTTCCGCTGTAGTTGTGAGGCTTTCCCAGCCACGTGGAACTGTAAGTCCAATTAAACCTCTTTCCTTTGTAAATTGCTCAGTATTGGGTATGTCTTTATCAGTGAAAGTGGACTAATACATCCAATACGTTTGAAGATATATTTCATTTTAGAATTTTATGTAACGCTCATGGTTATAATGCATTAATTCCTTGAATATAGAAACTAAACAGTAAAATGCTATTTTGCCCATTACAAATATTAAAAAGACACCAAATGCAAAGTTTTACTTTGGCCCTGATGGTCTTTTTAATTGCCTCAATAGAATCAGAAAACAGAACCCTGTTTCCCAAGTCTGTCAGACCTTCCTGGAACAAACAGAGGACATTTGGCCGTGACCAGTTCTGCTTGGATCTTTGCCAACTCTCTCACTTAGATGGCAGCATTGAGAAGGGTCACTAGGTTTTTATTGTGGCCTCAGTTGCACTCCTGATCACTGGAAACCTTAGGATTTGGAGGACTAGAAGAGGACTGGAAAACCTAGTACCAGCAACAAGATCACAGTTCTCAGGTTTGTGTGAGCTTGACATTCATGACGTACTAGGGACTTTGGCGTGAGGACATTAAAAGTAGATGGACAAACCCAATCTGCATCCTGAGTTTACATAGCTGAGGCTCAAACTGATTTGGTAGGGAGGTGGTCATAGCTTGGGTAATGAGGCCTTTGCAGACTGCATGTGCAACTGTACTTTGAGGCACTATTGTGAATACACCCAGTACCTCCTCAGAGAAAGCCGTGGAGTTTTATCTTTGAGAATTATTCAACCCTAAGCTCAATGTGCATGCCAAGTCCAGCATGTTAATTCAGTGTGACAAGACTGTCAACTTGTTCCACTTAAGCAGTGGCTAAGGCCACATTCCAGCATAACCTGAGTCAACCCTGCCAGAGGAAGACTAGAAAGGATACACTCAAGAATCCATCATATTTTGTTCCTCTGTGCCTCATTGGAACTTTTTAAAACTGCAGCTGTCCTGAATTTAGTTTTTAGAAAGTAATGGCTAGTTCTTTTCAGGATTTGATAGATAAATTGGACTAGTTGGTAACATTTATTTAGTACTTAATATATGGCAAACACTTGACTAAGAAACATATGTGCATTATTTATGTAGAGTAGTCAACCACACTATTAAGTGAGTAGAATTAGTGATTGATGAGTCTGAGGCCTGAAGAAGTCAAATAGCTTCCCTAAGTTCGCATAGGGAGTAAAGAATTGTATTAATGTTCCCCTCACAGCTCTAACCCCTTTGAGTTCTACTGTTACTTAAGAACACAGAAGTTAAATACAAATAAAAAAATAAAAAAAGATAAATAAATAAACAAATAAATCTTAATCAAATTTTGCTAGCCTTTCTATTTTTTATTCAATGGATTGGTTTTCCTCAGACATAGTCTATCTTTGTCCACTTCCCTACCAAATCAGTTTCCGCCTCAATCACATAAACTCGGGATAGAGGTTGAGTTTGCCTATCTGCTTTTAATGTCTTCGTGCCAAAGATAGACTATGCCTGGCACCTCTATATCCTTCATGCTAGAATGTGTAATATTGTGAATCTGAGAGGGGTCACATTTGAATTCTTCATGGGATAGATTTTCATTAAGGGCATTCATTTTTTAAAAAAGAGTATTTATAATGGGTCAGGAACTATCATTTGTCCTTTGTTCTGGATTAGGTCATCCAGGAAATAACAGGTTTATTAAACAAAATAATAAATGAGTAGATGAGCCAATGAGGGCAATAATTGTTAGAAACAATGCATGGAAGAGATAAGGGGTCAATAGACTCTTTTATCCCATCCATGAGATCATGGAAGGGCAATGGTGAGATCATTTCTATTACATATCAATTCTGTATCAGAATTGTTATGTATCAATTCTGTATCAGAATTGTTATGTATCAATTCTGACCAAACTTCTTAGTTTCCTTCATCAACTCACTGAATTAGAATTCTTTCTACTCCACTGACTGGCACATACTAGCCAACAAATTGTTGTTGTTATTGTTATCACTGTTCTTATTGTTACGACCGTCAATAGAACTCAAATTTTTTTGGCCAAAAAAAAAAAATTATTTCTACTCTATGATTATTTATTTCTACAATCAACAGAAAGGAATAAATGAGTCTTTGTGTCAAGCCACTGAGAATATGTTCAGTAAATGAAAAAGATCATTTTGAAGTGGATTCTTAATGTTTTCTCCTTCATTGGCCTAGATTGGAGGTGAAACTCAATTGTCCATTAGGATGAACTTCTCTCTTCAATAATGAGGAGGTGATGATTAGGAGAAATACATTAACACATAAGAAGGTCAAATATGTACCACAAAATATTAGCTAATTCTTTCCCTTCCCTGGTAATAGGGTTTGGGAGCATTTCTCATCTATTTAAGAAATGAGCTACATTAGTCTTCAGGTCGTGTACTCAACGTTCTATCATTTTCATAGATCCAGTCCTAAGCTAAGGTGCTTGTTGCTGCTAAAGCTAGAACATTTTTTGGGTGATTAAAAACAAGAGCTAAGGATTAACAATAATTAAATGTCTCTTCAAAAAGGTCAGTGGTACAAAGAAATGGTTAATTGCAGTGAGAGAATAATAAGAAGGAAGTTGAAGAGGATGTATTTTTTTTAACAACAAAATTGAGTAAAAGCTATCCAAGCAATGAGATTCACTAATTCATAGCAACTAAGTAGCTAATTAGAAGTCTGTAATTATCTTTGCCACTTAATTAAGAACTCTGCACAGATTTCTCAATATAACTTGTTGGAAACTCTACTTATCTTGGTTATTGGGATTTCATGAGGAAACTGCTTTCAGTGTGTTAGACTGTCTCATTAAAACTTTGCTCAGCCATCCGTGGAAGCGTGAGTTGATTCCTTAGAGTCTAATAGTTCAGGGTTTGCTGGTGAAGTGTGACTGAAAGGGCATAAGACAGCACAAATAACTTTCTAATGCTCAGTCACTAAGTAATAATGCCATAGTTGTGTAAAGTGGGTTAATCACCTTAATTAATCACCTTAAGGTGATTAACCCACTATGCACAACTATGGCATTATTACTTACTTATGTTGGTATTGATTCTTATTGACTGTAGGCATCCATTCTTACCGTTTACTGCCCAGGCTGTATTACATCATTGTAAAGCTCACCTATTCTACAAACGGGTGACTACCTGGATGGAAAAACAGAACCCACAAGATAGTGACTTCAGATTAACTAATTTGACAATTACAAGAGAGCTCAAACTTACTTCCATCTATAATACCCAAAATGCATGAAAACAAGTCTCCAGGAAAGAAATCAAAATGCAAAATTGTGGTAGCATCATCGGTGACTCCACTTTTCTGTATTTTTTTATAGACAGATACTGTGATTATTATCAACACTGTCAATAATCCTTCTTAGAGAGCTTGCAAATGTAGTGGCTACAGTGCTGTAAACAGATGAATAATAAAATAGTAGAAATTCCATTGTCATCAGGTAATATAGAAAGAATGAAGTTAATGGATATGTGTAGCCTCTTAGCCCAACTCTGGAATAAAGTACGTTCTCAGTAAATAGTAAGAAATATAAGAAGAAGCATTTCCCCATGTTTTTCAGACTGATTACTACCTAATTTTTAATAACATATATTTCTTCACCAAGTGAATGCATTGTGATTTTTTAACCATCTTATTATAGTTGGACGTTTAGGTCATTTCAAAATTTTTGCAACTGAAAACAGTAACAATCTCCTCATGAACATCTGTATGTATCATGAACATTGTTTTTGCATTTTGAATTATTTCTCATTCTATTCCAAGTGGATTGGCTGGGTCTAGTGTGCAAATTTGTTAAAGAGTCCATTGCAATTAGTCCTGCTCTCCTTATTTATTGTCTACTTACTGATAATGGTGAACTACATATGGTACCTAACTAAGTTTAAAGATTTGTCATGTTTGTAATAAAGATTAATAAAAATACAAAATAATATGTCGTAAATGTGGTAGAAAACAATGAAGTAGAAACTAAGGGCCACTGATTTTTAGACTTTAAGAAGAGATTGAAGCTGGAATTAAGAATTCAAGGAGAAATTTTTATCATTTCATCAGTAAAAGGATAGGAACAGGATATATAAAAGTGGACTCACAGACAATAAGAAGATGAATTTTGCTGACATAGTTTATTCATATACAGAAATAATAGGGCATCAATGGAGAATCAGGAGTAGGTAGAGGCCAGATAGGAAAGCACTTTCAACATAATTTAAGGCATTTAGACTTTATTATTCAGTCAATTGGAAGAAATATGATTTCTCATTATGAGGTTGATACTCAAAAAGGCATTATAGGAATCTATACTTTTTAGGGGCGTGAATTGCAAGTGGTTAAAAATAGAGAAAAATGTGGTTTTTTTTTCATATACTTGTTGGCTATTTGTATGTCTTTTTTCGAGAAAAGTCTATTCAACTCCTTTGCCCATTTTCAAAATCGAGTTACTTGTTTTCTTGCTATTGAGTTGAATTCCTTATGTATTTTGGATATGAATCCCTTGTATGATGTATGGTTTGCAAATTTTTTTCTCTCAATCTGTAGGATGTCTCTTCATTCTGTTAGCATTGTTTCCCTTGCTGTCCAGAAGCTTAGTGTGAAGCAATCTCATTTGTTTATTTTTTCTTTTACTGACTAAGCTTTTGGGATCAAATCTAAAATATCATTGCCCAGACAACTGGTGCAGAGCTTTTCCCTTATGTTTTATTCCAGTGGTATTACAGTTTCCATTATTATGTCTAGGTCTTTTATCTATTTTGAGTTTATTTCTGTATGTGCTATAAGATAAAGGTCTAAATTTATTCTTCTGTGTGAAGATATCCAGTTTTCCCAGCACCACTTTTTGAATTGAAGAGACCAAACTTTTCCATTGTGTGTTCTTGCCGTCTTTGACAAAAGTCAATTGATTGTAAATCTGTAGGTTTATTTTGGGTTTTTGTATCCTGTTTCATTGTGGTGTGTTTTTATGCCAATACTACAGTCTTTTAATTACTATAACTTTGTGACATATTTTAAAATCAGTTAGTTTGATGCCTCCAGCTTTGTTCTCAAAATTGCCTTGGCTATTCAGGATAATTTGCAGTTCCATATGAATTTTAGAATTTTTTTTCTATTTCTGTGAAAAATAACTTGGAATTTTGATAGGGATTGATTGAATCTATAGATTTTGGAAAGTGGTATGGAGATTTTAACAATATTAATTATTCCCAGCTATGAACACAGAATTTCCTTTCATTTATTTTCAATTTGCTTTATCCAAGGTTTACAGACCTTTTACCTCCTTGGCTAAGTTTAGTCCTAAGCGCTTTTATTTCCGTAACTACTGTCAATGGAATTTTTTTCTTGATTTCTTTTTTTGATAGTTTATTGTTAGTGTATGTAAATATTACTAATTTTTGTATATTAATTTTTGCATACTGCAACTTTCCTGAATTTATGTATCAATACTAACAGTCTTTGGTAGAGTCTTTAGAGACTTTTTGTACAGAGTATCACTAATCACTAGGAAAATACAAATTAAAACCACAATGAGATATCACTTTACTCCTTTTAGCATAGCTATTATTAAAAAGACAAAAGGTGAGTGTTAGTGAGGATGTGCAGAAAAGGGAAACTCTTGTACAGTGTTGTTGGAAATGTGAGTTAGTAATGTTATAAGGAAAACTAAGGAGAGTTCTCGAGAAACTAAAAATAGAACTACCATATGACTCAGCAATCTTATATCTAGCTTTATATGCAAAGGAATTCAAATCAGCATGTCAAAGAGGTAGCTACATTCCCACTTTCATTGCAGCATTATTCACGATAGTCAAGATATGGAATCAATAGATAAATGGATAAATAAAATGTAGTGTATTCACACACACACACACACACACACACACACACGTGCGCGTGCACACGAATATTATTCAGTCTTTAACAAATGGGCAAAATCATATCATTTGCAACAACATAGATGAACCTGGAGGATATTGTGCTAAGTAAAATAACCAGGCACAAAAAGGCAAATACCACACGATTTCACTTACATGTTGAAACTAAAAAGTCAAACTCCAAGTAAAATAGTCAGTATTACAGGCTGGGTGTGGGGAAAAAGGAATGGAAAGTTGTCATTAAGAGTCTAGAAGCAGCTTCTTGCTATGCAAAAGAGACACACTTGATATAAATAACTATAGCTTTTATTTTATGTGTTAAGAATGTTGGGTTAAATGTAATAATGTAAAAGTTGACAGGTAGTGCAATTTTAACATAGTAATAGTTAACACTTTTTACTATTTAGGACCTACTATGTGGCAGGTACTATGTGAAGAATTTTACATTCTTTTTTAAAATTCCTCCAAACCATATATGGTAAGAACTATGATTATCTCAACTTTACAAAAGAAATAATAACTTAAAGAGGTTAAGTAAGTTCCTTATTTAATGTAGATATTTAGGGGCAAAGCCAGGATTTGAACTTAGTTCTGCCTGGCACCAGAGTAGTTGGACTATCTTCCTGCAGGCATGGACACAGTCATGGCAAACATGATTCATTTATTAAAATAACATTATAGAAGTCCAGGAAAAGGGTGGCTCCAGGGTAAATGGAAAAGAGGAAAAGACGTAAGATAAATTACTAAATTGAATACAAGAGGAGAGATGAGGATCTGAGAATAATTTCAAGTGTTTAAACAAGAGATAAAAGGAGAGCAATAGTACCACTAGTGGAAATAGTAAAACTAGAGCATAAACTTATTTCCAGTAATAAAATGTTTTGGCTTGACAATGGTAAAACAGTATGGCCTTATTTTAGACCAAAGTCCATGTTTTATAATTGTATCCCTTGAGTCCAGCAATTCCCCAAATAATGTTATTAAGGTTGAGGTGTTTCCAGGGGGCGACTTGACCACAGTGCCTATCTTCTCTTTTTCCTAAGATCAGCATACACAGCAATCACTCAACACACTATTTGGTGAACTAGCTCTACTACCACGGGCATTAGTATCCTAGATCAAGGATATTCAGTTTCAATCATTTTGAATTTCCCTAACTAATGAGATTACTTCTCTTTAGTTATTCCTGTTGATTATCAGTCTTCCTTCATGTAAACCGAAGTCCCCATCAAGTTTCAAATGCCTTGTTTTTAAATATGAACCAAAAACAAACAAACAAACAAAAACCCAAGAAGCTACAAGCACACATGAAAATTAACATATAAATGCAAAAGAAAAATTAACTATAAAATAGGAAGAAAGAATGGAAGGAAGGAAAAAAGAAAAGAGGAGGGAAGGAAGGAAGGAAGGAAGGAAGGAAGGAAGGAAGGAAGGAAGGAAGGAAGGAAGGACCAAAGAAAATTGATATTTAAAAGAATAGAAAATAGCTTAAACTAATAAAATAAAATATTGATTACTGTTCTCAGAGACAGTCCTGAAAATATTTAATTTATAAAACCCGTGTTGTGGCCCTTAGAAATCATTACTTCAAATGTCTTTTGTTGATAGTGTTTATTGAAAAGAAAAGTATTTGGATGAATGCTAGTTTCTTAAGGGCTTTTGCTTGAAAATTACAATATTAATTGTCAGTACTTTTATAGAAAATATCATTGAATGACTACATCCATGACACAAAAATGAAGGGAATAGTTTTAATGTGAAGCATTTTCTTTATCACAAATTACATATCTAGCAGAATTCACAGCCCTTTAAATAAGGTTTGCATTTACAGGAAACTATCTCTAGAATCCCCTTGAGAAGCCCTGGATTGGATTCCGTGATTCCAGCAGGTATCTCTTAGAGGCATCACCTCTTACAGGACTCACCAAAACTCTTGCTAGGTAATCTGTAGAAGTATAATAAACTTTAATAATAGCCTCACAAAGCCATCACAGTTTACTGGAAGTCACTATTATGGGCAACTAATCTACAAAGTACATTTTCTTATATCATCCAAACTTTACAGTTGTGCTACAAAAATCTAGGTATGGAATTAGGAAATGAGCATTAAAATTACAGCTGTTTACCATTTGATTTTAAATAAGTCAATTACCATTTGAGTTGTGGTTTCTATGTAAACCATGAATACAGTAATACCCTTATAGCATAAATTGCTAAAAGAATGAATTTAAAAATTTTAAACCACAATCTTGATAAACAGCATACAGGAACTCTATTATATTGAAGATAATTTGTTACATGGGCATTAACCAAAATTCCCATATAAAATCAAGATCATTACTCATTATCATAAAAATTGAATGTATCTGTTATTTTATCCACCCCAAACAGGTCTAGCTTTATTTTTTTAAAAATCCATGTATATCCCAAACCCTCTCTCTTCTATTAGAGAGATAGACATTAATTTTGAGCAGATAACCCCTACTAAAACAAAAACAAATACACAATATGAAATACATGGTCTTAATGATAAAATATGAGGTTTCAACGATATGAAAACCCAAGATTAATCTCCAATTCAGTCATATTTGGAAGATAATGACTTTATCTCTTTAAATGTAAGATATAGACATTTGAAGTGATGATTTATAAGATCTATCTACAACACTTTGAAACTTATGCTCTAAATATGTATAATAATCATCCAACCTGGCCATAACTGTGAATAAAATTGATCTGAAACATAGATTTTATTTTTTTCTAGATTTCTCTTTATATCTATAAATATTTTTAGAATAGTAAATTTACCTTTTCAGCAAAATTATATCTCTCAACTAATCATGTAGAGGAAATATTTATGATCTTCATAAAACTTTCTTTGCCTTATAAACTCCACAATAGTACAGAAAATGTCACCAATACAATTACAGCCAATTGAATATTCTTGGAAAATTTTCTCAAAATGTTAAACATTAGAGTTAGTACATGACCCAACAATTTCACTCCTATATATCCTAAAGAAGTGAAGATATATATTCACACAGAAACTTTTGCGTAGTTTATAGAAGCCTTATTCATAATAGCCAAAAAGTAGAAACTGTACAAATATGCATGGACTGATGAACAGTTAAACAACATGTGGTATATCTATACAATAGAATATCACTTTGCAACAAAAAGGAATGAAGTACTGACACATGTTACAACATCATGAACCTTGAAAACATTAGGCTAAGTGAAAGAAGTTGGTCCCAAAAGACCACATATTGTATGATTCCATTCATATGAAATGTACTGATTAGACAAATCTATAGAGACAGAAATGGGAGACAAGAAAGGGGACCTTTGAGCATTCTACTCTGTGTGCTTTATATCACTTGAATCTTAGGAAATAATAACATATTTCTATGCTACTCATGGCATTGGAAACAGAGACTTATGTTTTAAGTAACTATAAACTTGCCTATTCTGAGGGATTTTTTTTTTTTTTTGATATAGAGTCTCACTCTGTCTCCCAGGCTGGAGTGAAGTGGCATGATCTCCGCTCACTGCAAGTTCTGCCTCCCAGGTTCACGCCATTCTCCTGCCTCAGCCTCCTGAGTAGCTGTGACTATAGGCACCCACCACCACGCCCAGCTAATTTTTTTGTATTTTTAGTAGAGACGGGGTTTCGCCGTGTTAGCCAGGATGGTCTCTATCTCCTGACCTTATGATCTGCTCACCTTGACCTCCCAAAGTTCTGGTATTAAAGGCATGAGCCACTGTGCCCGGCCAGGATTTTTTTTTTTTTTTAAGTAAATAGATGGTCCCAATATGCTTAAGAATCCAAGCAAGCAGAAAAGCTGCCTGGTTTCTCTCTACAGATAGCAGGTTCCACCAATATTGAGGAGAAAAGGGGGAGAGGGGTAGACTGAGGCTTGGCCAGAACATGGTCAACCCCTCAGCTCTCAGAAGAACATGGGGGCAAGTCTACTAGAAAGGAAGGGTGAATGAGCTGAATCTTACCTTTATGATGTGAAATGACTGGTCAGTTGGAAAACTATCATTGACTGTCATCTTGACCATTTTTATTTTAAAACTTTTGTAGGATACAGCACATGATAGATGATATTATAAGCCATAGTATAAGCCATGGTTCTGAACAGTGAAGAAATGACATTGTCACAGGGTCATGGAATGAGTAATGAAAGGACTAGTTCGAAAGCTGGAGGCAGGGTTAAGGGAACCGACAAGAGAAGGTGAACCACAGAGGAGTAGGATGATATGAAGCCTGACCATTTCAAGGCCTGAGTGGAAGCAGAGTAAGTGGTTGCTAAAACCTGTGAGAACTGCCCCTATGAGTGAGGGTCCACCCCACAGGAACTGTGGCTGTTGAAGAAGTATCACTGCTGCTATTAAACTGCTATCCAGCCAAAGAAGCAACTTGAGAAGTACAGAACTTTCTCTCCTCCTGCTCTCTGCTGCCAATGCCCTCTTCTAGCCAAATCTAAAGGTCACATGATACAACAGCAGGAAGAAGAAGGGCTGAGAGGGACTAATTAATTACCAAGGCTATTGCCTATTTAAAATGAACTGTGCATTTAAAATGAAATGATATTTGGGATATTACTATGTTATTCTGGTTGTGTCTTACTTTGCCATTGTCATGTAAATATCAAGGGAAATAAAATGCAAAATGAGGTACACTTAACTACTCAAACATAATGGAAATGTGTTTAAAAGATGCAGGCAGAATCTCTGCAAAAACGAAAATATTTCAGGGAGAATTCACATGTCTGCTCTAGCTCGTATAATTAGAAACCATAAAGTGATTCTCCCGTCTTTGTCATGAGGCTGAAACAATTTTCAGCTGTCCCATTATTCCCTGTGATAAAGAAGATAATATGTAAGCTATAGTGTTATTTTGCAAGGGTCTTTTTTTATATTTTTGCAGCAAGACATTGCCAGATTTGAAATTCAAATGATTCAAATGATCAGAATAAGCCAATTGGCACTCTTCAGGAATGCTAAATATCAGCCAGGATGATCCTATGTGGATGTAATTTCCTTTGGATATCAGAAAAACAAAATTTTGAAAAACAATTCATTATTTTGACTAATCTAAAAAAAGACCCAACTTGTTCTATTATAAATTCAATTATCATCCTATATGACTTTAAAAAGCAAGTAAAACTTAATATTGAATAATAAGAGATTCATCGAATCTTCTCTCCAGTTTCCTTTGCAAATAATGAATGAATGTCTCCAAGTAGAAGAAACAGCCATTTGAGAGTCACAGCAACATGGGCATGCTTGGTGTGTTTGGAGAAGAGCAAAAGGCCAGCATGGTTGCAGCCAAGGAAGCAAGGGGAGATACAGAGATGAAAATACAGGAGGGGAGCTGAACAAATCATATAGGATCCTGGAGGCCAAAGCAGAACTTTGGTTTTTATCCTAGGTGAAAAGTAGCAGAGGCTTCAAGAAGCCTTGCCTGTTTCTACCTGTTTTTTTCTTATCTGTCTAATGTCTGTCATGAGTAGGGCAGAATTCAGATAGCTGCTGCCCTTTCACCCTGGCTCCCAGCAGATTGTTGAAACTGCTTATTGTGGTATGTCATGGATGTTTTGAAGTTGGTTTGTTGCTACAGCATAAATTGAGTAATACTTTCTTTTAGTGTGCATGTTTATGTCTCCTTGTGACCAACATGTGGATTCCCAGTGGTAGCATGGTTCCCTTCAAATAGTAGGTGCTCAGGAAACGAATGAGGGTGGTGGAAAGCCCAGGCTATTGCAACAAAATGCCACAGACTGTGTGGTTTAAACAACAGGGCAACATAGAGGAGGTGTTACTCTTGATTGGTTACTTTGCTTATCAAAAACATGCTCCCTGCTGAGCCGTTTGTTATCTCTAAGAAATGGCTAGACCAGGAGAGTCTGTCTGTCCCCAACCAGAAGAGTTTTTAAGATGTCAAAATACAATATACTGATAACAAAGATTAAAACAATATATTCCCTATTCTCTTACTAATAATGTTGGTATACTCCATATATTTTTATGCATATATGTATGTACTTATACAGATATGTGCATTTATGCTTGTAAGTATGTATGTATATTTACCCATACATATATTTCATAGTGATATTATAGCATACATATTGATTTGCAATTTATCACATAAATTGAAGAAATTTTTATGGTTTTTTAAATTTATTTTTAAAAGTTTCATGTTTTATTTTATATATACACACACACACACACACACACACACACACAAACACACACACATACAGATATATACCAGTATGTGTTTAAGCAACATTCTATTGATATTTATGCTTTCTGGATATTTTTCTATATATGCCTGTGCATTTCTACTTGGATATATGTAGTGCAAATTTGTAAAAGTGGAATTGCTGGATGCCATATACATGATTTATATTTAGATAGTGCCAGATTGTTCTCCAAAAGATTGCTCCAGTCTTTCATGTTTATTATTAAAATCTTCATTGATGATAAGAATGAACCCTTGTGGTTATAAACCACTGGGTGAGATGAAGAAATACAGAGAAATCTTGCCATAGGAAGAATAACTTTTCCAATCATGTCACATGCTTAGCCAGAAGTGAATAAAAGGACACTTTGCCATTTACCCTTTTGAATTGACTCTTTTTACATTTTTTAATTTATTTTGGTTAC
>NW_012114566.1:246937-255295 GCF_000951035.1 Colobus angolensis palliatus
GAATGCTTGTGATTTTTGCACATTAATTTTGTATCCTGAGACTTTGCTGAAGTTGCTTATCAGCTTAAGGAGATTTTTTTATTCTTACCATCTTTTCTCCTACTGAACTTTCAGTAATACCTATTTTCTCTGGAGCTCCTTGTAACTTTTTATCTTCTCAGATGATTGTATTTATTTACTCATTTATTTATTTACCAGCTCCTTTTTACCATTTCAAAATTATTTGATTCTAAGGAAAACTCATCTGGACATCGGTTACCCCATTATCGTAAACCCAGAAAAAGTTATTTTCCAGGGCTGCCTCCTCCGGTAATTCACATATTCCAAACTGGTTTTTTTTTTGTAAATTCCCAGTAGTAAGTCTTCTGATACACCAGGTTTCAAGCATATTCTCCATATTGTGTTGTAGAGAATATGTTTGAAACCTGGCATATCAGAGGACTGACTACTGTTGTATATTTCAAACATATTCTTTGCCCAGTCAGTGGGTCTGTTTTCTTAGAAGGGCCAATCCTAGTTGATGTAATCTGTGTTCTCCCATGGAACTCTCACATATCTCCTCTTTTCTGTGCAATTCACACATGACCAGCAATAAATGCATAAACTCTGTACATAACTCTAATGTTCTGACTTATTTATGTGCTTACTTAGATATAACTTGAAGTTTGTAATATTTTCTGTCTTTTAGTTATCTGTGGGTATGCATTCTGGGAGATTTTAATTATTTTCATTGGTAATTGGTATGATTTTTTGATGACATGGTAAGATTCAATGTTAGGAAGCTATCACCTTTGCACAATTTTTCTTCATGAGAACTTTCCAAATTAACAAGTTTGTTCTATATTAATTAGGATAACTTCTGAATTGGTAGGAATTAAATAAATGCTAGTCTAATAGTAATAATAATAATGATAACAACAAGATAATATACAGAGCTTTATATTTAAATTATTCACAGTACTTTAAGATTTTTCAAAATCCTGTTAGAAGGGTATTCACAGGCTGGAATCTGATACTATTATTTGGCCAAACTTTAAGTCAGCAAAATTGATAATATGCTCTTTGAGCTAACTTAATATATGGTCTATTAGGTTGTGTTAAACGGCACATTACAGCTTGTAAGAGAAAATAGAAAGAAGAAAATGTAAGCCATGCCAGTTGCGGAAACATTCTCACTTTGAAATAATTTTTTGATATTGTAGTTGAATTGCCATTTTATATAACTTCAATCTATTCGATTGAATAGATACTTCATTACATACTTTATCCCTTTTTGTCTACCCTTCAATGATTTTAATAATAAACATGAAAGACTGGAACAATCTTTTGGAGAACAATCTGGCACTATCTAAATATAAATCATGTATATGGCATCCAGCAATTCCACTTTTACAAATTTGCACTACATATATCCAAGTAGAAATGCACAGGCATATATAGAAAAATATCCAGAAAGCATAAATATCAATTATACAAGCTGCTCATATCTTGAAATATTGGCTAGTAAGTCTTTAGGGGTCACTCCAAGGTCATCGTGGCATTTAGATAATTAAGATTTAATACAATATATTACACTTTCAACAAAAATTAAACACTTCAGATTTAAGAAATATAACCAAAGAGTGAATTAATCAATTATAATGTCTTGCCATCTTCCTTGGAGATTGGTGTTTCCAATAAAAGTGATCAAGTAATTTCCCTTTGTCACTACATGGACATGTACTATTAATTTGAAATATTTTGTCTGAAAGAAGGCAGTAACCCAAAATTTGCAGGTATATAACACCTATTAAAAGGAAATGTTTTTAAAATCTATTTTCAGATATTCTCTAAACCTAAAAAATATTAGATGTTGACCATATCTCAGGTCAGTGAGGCTTAATGTAGTTTTAGTACATTGACACTTGGCTATAAAGGACATTATATCTGGACTATGTTTTAAAAGCTAAGAATTGAAGAAATCCATTTAGATTGCTTGTATTTGATACCCTTAATGATCAAAGGTAAAAATTTTGCTGTTTGTATGGAAAATTATACCGCAAGTTTAGTAAATTTACAAACTAAAATCTCTTCCTGAGAAAGCCGAAAGATGGCAAAGTGTCATTTTCTTCACTTCTGGCTAAGCATGTGGCATGAGTGGAAAAGTTATTTTCCTTACTTCAAGATTTCTTTGAATTTCTTTATCTCACCCACTGGTTTATAACAACAAGGGTTCATTCTTATCATCAATGAAGATTTTAACAATAAACATGGAAAACTGGGAGAATCTTTTGGAGAACCATCTGTCACTATCTAAATACAAATCATGTGTACCCTGGGGTTCAGCAATTCTACTTTTACAAATTTGCACTACAGATATCCAAGTAGAAATGCACAAGCATACCTGTAGAAAAATATCTAGAAAAAAACATAAATATCAATAGGATGTTGGTTAAACACATACTGGTACAATCTGTAATAAAACATGCAGCTTTTTAAAAGATGTAGGAAAAACAGCATTAAAATGTTTTCAGTTTGTTATGTGATAAAACAAGTTGCAAATCAATATATATGCTGTAATATCACTTATGAAAAACATGTATGGGTAAATATACACACATACTTGTAAGCATATATGCACATATATGTATCAGTACATACATATATGTATAAAATATATGGAGTATACAAAAATTGCTAGTAAGATAATAGGGGATATATTGTTTTTGTTTTGGTTTTCAGTATGTTATGATATTTTGACATCTTAAAAAACTCTTCTGGTGGGGGACAGGCTGCCCCTCCTGGAATAGCCATTTCTTAGAGATGACAAACGGCTCAGCAGGGAGCATGTTTTTGATAAGCAAAGTAACCAATCAAGAGTAACACCTCCTCTATCTTGCCCTGTTGTTTAAACCACACAGTCTGTGGCATTTTGTTGCAGTAGCCTGGGCTTTCCACCACCCTCATTCGTTTCCTGAGCACCTACTATTTGAAGGGAACCATGCTACCACTGGGAATCCACATGTTGGTCACAAGGAGACATAAACATGCACACTAAAAGAAAGTATTACTCAATTTATGCTGTAGCAACAAACCAACTTCAAAACATCCATGACATACCACAATAAGCAGTTTCAACAATCTGCTGGGAGCCAGGGTGAAAGGGCAGCAGCTATCTGAGTTCTGCCCTACTCATGACAGACATTAGACAGATAAGAAAAAACAGGCAGAAACAGGCAAGGCTTCTTGAAGCCTCTGCTACTTTTCACCTAGGATAAAAACCAAAGTTCTGCTTTGGCCTCCAGGATCCTATATGATTTGTTCAGCTCCCCTCCTGCATTTTCATCTCTGTATCTCCCCTTGCTTCCTTGGCTGTAGCCATGCTGGCCTTTTGCTATTCTTCAAATACACCAAGCATGCCCATGTTGCTGTGACTCTCAAATGGCTGTTTCTTCTACTTGGAGACATTCATTCATTATTTGCAAGGGAAACTTGTGTTGAGAGAAGATTCTATGAATCTGTTATTATTCAATATTAAGTTTTACAAAGTTTGAAAAGGGACAAAATAAGTAGTGTCAAGGCAAAAAATCATTGAGACAGAAAAGTTATAAAGAAACATAGGAAAGTCCAAAAACTTATTTGTAACGCTTTTTTCTCCTATCTTATATAAAACACAATCACATAAAGTGCTTATAATAAATGTGCTTGGATAGGCATACAATGTGGAAGGATGTAAATCATACAACAATAATAGCACAAAGATGAAAGAGGAAAGGTTGCTATATAGAAGCAATTTTTGTATGATATTGAAATTAAGTTGCTATTAATCCAAACTATATGGTTAGAGATTAAGATGTTAATTAATCTCCCAGGCCAGAACTAAGAAAATACATTTTATTCTTTTTATTATAGTCATCATTTTTCTGTTTTTTTAATTTGTATATATATAGGGGGTACAAGTTCAATTTTGTTACATGCATAGATTGCATAGTAGCCAAGTAAGGGTTTTAAGGGTATCTATCACTCTAATAATGTACATTGTAGCCATTAAGTGGTTTCTCATATCTACCCCCACTGCCACCCCCTCAATCTTCTGAGTCTTCTTTGTCCATCATTTCACTCTCTATGTCTATCTAAACACATATTTTAGCTCCTACTTATGAGTGAGAAATGCAATATTTGTTTTATTGTGTCTGACTTGTTTTACTTATGATAATGACCCCCAGTTTCATCCATATTTCTGTAAAAGATATGATTTCATTCTTTTTAAGCGTGAATATATTCCTTGTGTATTTATAGCCCATTTTCTTTATCCAATCATCCTCCAATGGACACTTAGTTTGATTTGGTATCTGCTGTTGTGAACAGTGCTGTTATAAACAGACAAGTGCAAATATCATTTTGATACACTGATTTGTTTTCCTTTGAGTAGATACCCAGTAGCAGAATTGCTGAATCAAATGGTAGTTTTATTTTTAGTTCTTTGAGAAACCTCCATACTGTTTGAGATTGTACTTACATTCTCACCAAAAATGTATGAGTTACCTTTTCTCTGTGTCTTTGCCAACATCTGTTATTTTTTTGCTTTTTAATAGTAGCCATTCTGACTGGTATAAGATGATATCTCATTGTGGTTTAAATCTGCATTTATTTAATGATTAGTGATGTTGAGCATTTCTTCATATACCTGTTGGCCATTTGTATGCTTTCTTTTGAAAAATACCTATTCATGTATTGTGCCCACTTTTTGATGGGATTATTTGTTGCTGTTGTCGTTGTTGCTGCTGTTGAGTTGTTTGTGTTCCTTGTGTATTCTGGATATTAGTCCACTGCTGGAAGCATAGTTTGCAATTTTTTTTCCCATTCTGCAGGTTGTTTGTTCACTCTACTGATTTATTTTGCTGTGCAAGAAGCTTTTTAATTTAATTAAGTCCCATTTGTTTATTTTTGTTTTTGTTTCTTCTGCTGTCAAGGTCTTAGTCATAAATTCTTTGTCTAAAGGGATCTCCAGAACAGTTTTTGCCAGGTTTTCTTCAAGTATTTTTACTTTTGGGTATATGCTTAGGTTTTAATCCATCTTGAGTTGATTTTTTGTGTATTGTGAGAGACAGGGGCTCAGTTTCATTCTTCTGCATATGGCATTCCAATATTCCCAGCACCGTTTATTGAAGTGTCCTTTATCTGATGTGTGTTTGTGTCAACTTTGTCAAAGATGAGCTGGCTGTAAATATGTGGCTTTATTTCTGCCTTCTCTGTTCTGTCCCATTGATCGATGTGTCTATTTTTTATACCAGTACCACATCGTTTGGCATGGCTTATCAGTTCATCAAATGGTTAAACATATATTTACCATATGACCCAGAAACTTCATAATTAATTATACATCCAAGAGAAATGAAAACATATAACTACATAAAAACTTGTACATGAATGCTTATGGAATCATTATTCATAATAGCCAAAAGGTGAAAACGACCCAAATTCACCTGTCAGTTTATGAATTAATAGAATGTTCAGACAATGGAATAATATTTTGTAATTTAAAAAGAAGGAATCTTTGATACCTGTCATGAAATAGCTGAACCTTGAAAACATTCTAAGTGAAAGAAGCCAGTCCCAAAAGACAATATATTATATAATTCTGTAATATGATATGTTCAGAATAGGCAAATCTATAGAGACAAAAAGTACATGAATAGTTATCTAGGACTAGTGGGGAGAAGTAAGAGGGATGGAGGATTGTAGGATTAGGGCTAACAAGAGCAGTGTTTCTTTGGGGGACAATGAAAATGCTCTAAGGTTTATTTTGGTGATAGATAGTCAACTTTGTGAATATACTAAAAGCCATTGAATTTTACACTTCAAATATGTGAATTGTGTAGTATGTGAATTGTATCTCTATAGAACAGTTAAAAGTTTTGGGAGGGAGTACTCATACACACTGCAGTGTGGATGAATCTTGAAACTATTATGCTAAATGAAGTAAGTCAGACACAAAAAGACATATATTGTAAGATTCAATTTATGTGAAATGTCCAAAATAGGCAAATCAATAGAGGCTGAAAGTTGATTAACACTTGCAAGGGACTAGGGGAAGAAAGGCAAGGGGAGTGACTATTTTTTTTTAACTTTTGAGTTCAAGGGTATATGTGCAGGTTTGTTACACAAGTAATCTTGGGTCATGGGGTTTGTTTTACAGATTATTTCATCACCCAGGTATTAAGCCTATCTGGACGTGACTATGAATGGGCATGAAGTTTGTTTCAGGGTAGATGGAAATTCCCTGAAATTAGACAGTAAGGATTGTTGCAGAACCCTATGAACCCTGTGATTGTGACAGAACTAAAAACCACTGAATTGTACATTTTTAAACAGAAAATAAGTACAATCTTTTAGTTAAAAAATAAATAAATTCTCTTTTTAGTGTATACTGCTGAAGTTAATGGTAAGTGTAATTATCTGACTATATTTACTTTTAGGCTCTTAAAGATATTTCAAGTTGTTTCTGAAGCAATTAAGTGTTTCTTTCCAACTAAAGTGCATTAAGTTCTAAAGTAAATGTTTAATAATTAACATTTATAGATTTAAAAAATACTTTCTTAATTAACAGCATTTAGGATTAATGTAACACTATGACTCACTCACACTGCAATGTTTCTGCCCAAAACTATATTAGCTGCAGATTCAAATGCAGAACTTGGTTGAGTCATGAATGGATATTTGTGGGCTCTGACTGCATCCAGTCAAGCCATTAGGAACTTGGTAAGAGCAACTCTGCACAAAGAATAATCAGTTTACTTGTGTTCAGATAATAAATCTGATGACAAGATTTCAACAGCCATGATTATGATTATATTAATTTTAACTGCTATCTGAAAATGCAGATTATATTGACCCACTCAGAGTTGTTTCACATAAAATCTCCTAAGGAATTTAATCAAATAATCTATATTTTTTTCTTAATCAAGTTCATAAAACAAGATTTGAATTTTTAACTTTTTCAACAACTTGTTGACATAGTAGACAATGGGCATTTACAAGCAGAATCAAGGACAGACAGGAAGATTGATTAAGTGGCACTTAAGAATGTTGGAAAGTTTTAAAAAATTCAGTGAAGAAATAACATGAGTTGAAATTGTGGAATCTCTGTGTTAGCCACAATACTGAAAAGGACAAGGATTTAGTTTTCTATTGAGCTTATATTTTAAATGGGAAATAAAATATAAACTTAAACAAACTAATGAATGAATGAAAAAATAACTGAAATAGCATAGTATACTTGAGGTAAGAAACTGTATACAGATAATGAGCACAGTAAGTAGAAAGGAGTGTGCAAGGGAAGAGATGGGGATATGCTGCAGTGTTAAATAGTGTGATCAGAAAGGGCTTCATTATGAGATGAGAATTGTATGGAGATTTCTCCAAATATTAAAAATAGAACTACAGTATGATGCAGCAATCCTACCACTGGGTATGTATCCAAAGGAAATACAATCAGTGTTCCTATGTTCATTATAACATTTTTCACAAAAGTCAAGATATGAAAGTTATCTAAGCATCAATAAATAGATAAATGAATAAAGAAAATATGGTATATATTATATATACAATAGACTATTGTTCATTCTTGAAAGAAGGAAATCCTCTCATTTGTGATAACATGGATGAACCTAGAGGATGTTATGCTAAGTGATATGAGCCAGGCACAGAAAGACAAGTCAGTACTGCATTATCTTACATATACGTGGAATCTAAAAATGATCAACTCATAGAAGTAGAAGACAGAATAGTGGTTACCAGGGGCTGGCAAAAAGGTGAAAGATGGGGGGGATTGGGAAGATGTTGATCAAAAGATACTATATTTCAGATAGAAGAAATAAGTTCAAGAGGTATGTTGTACCACATGGTGACTAGAGTTAGTAACAATATATTGTATGCTTGAAAATAGCTAAGAAAGTAAATTTTAAGTGTTTTCATCACAAATAAATACGTTCATGAGGTAATGTATATGTTAATTAGCTTTATTTAGCCATTCCACAATGTATACATATATAAAGACATGATAAATATGTATTAGGTTGATGCAAAAGTAATCATGATTTTTGCTAATATAATTTTTGTTAATTAAAAATAAATTTTAAGTGGGGGGGTGGAGCAAGATGGCCAAATAGGAACAGCTCCAGTCTCCAACGCCCAGCGCGAGCGACACAGAAGACCGGTGATTTCTGCATTTTTATCTGGGGTACTGGGTTCATCTCACTAGGGAGTGCAGGACAATTGGTGCTGGTCAGCTGCTGCAGCCCGACCAGCGAGAGCTGAAGCAGGGCGAGGCATCGCCTCACCTGGGAAGCACAAGGGGGAAGGGAATCCCTTTTCCTA
>NW_012114566.1:262124-274276 GCF_000951035.1 Colobus angolensis palliatus
GCTGACGAGTTGATAGGTGCAGCACACCAACATGGCACAAGTATACATATGTAACAAACCTGCACGTTATGCACATGTACCCTAGACTTAAAGTAAAATAAAATAAAAAAGAAAAGTAAATAAATTTTAAAAAAGCTAATATCTATCAATGGGGTGGTTAATAAACAGTTAAAATGAATAAAGAGGAAATGAGAGTTAAACAAGATATTCAAAGGGTGGTAAGAGAATAGTTCTGAAAGAGCTACCAGCAAGAGTGAAATCCCTAATGTGCAGTTCTGTGGAAACTGGCTTATAATGGTTCACAAACACTCACTGTTAAATTATTAGAAATTGTTTGGGCCAGTTGTTAAAATGGTCATTATTAAACATTACATTACATACACTTAAAATTAAATAAAATACATGAGAAACAAAGATATTCATTACTTCTTAATCATTTTATTACATTTTATTGATGATCTTGAAGTTATTTACTCCTGTTCTTTCTGTATTCTGAATACAATATAATGATGTACTTCTGTGAATTTCTTCCCAATTCTGCGTTCAAAGATGTCACAATGCTCATTTGAAATCTCCAATGGTGGAAGTACTTACATTACAGAAGTTGGCAAACACTACAAATCAGGGCTTTCTTTCATGTTGTATTGATTATCTAGACACAAGAAAGAGAAGAATGTTAGTAATACATATTGAACTTAAAAGTGTGCTGTATCCTATTATTTCAAGATCTTAGTCAATTTCATATATAAATCATGCTGTGCTTCTGGGTTAATTTTTCTAGGAAATTGCTGTGGTTTCTTCTTCTTTTGTACATGTGAGTGTCTTACTATGTTTTATGTTGCCATAAAAGAATACTCAAGACTGAATAACTTATTAATTAAACCGTTTTATTTAGCTCTTGTTTCTGCAGGCTGGACAAGAAGCATGGCACCAGCATCTGCTTTTGGTGAGAGCCTCAGACTGCTTCCAATCATGACAGAAGGCAAAAAGGAGCCAGTCTGAACAGAGATCACATGGTGAGAGAGGATGCAAAAGAAAGAGGGAGGTACCAGGCTCTTTTTAACAACCAGCTCTCCCAAAAACTAATAGCTAGAACACACTCATTCCTGTAAGGGTGGCACCAAACCTTTCATGACTAGGCCCCACATTCAACATTGAGAATAAAATTTCAACATGAGCATTGTGAGGGACAGACATCCAAACTACAGCAGTGAGTCTCACTTGACTAAGGATTTTTACCTATACACTGATGGAAGATCAGAGAGGCTAAATAGATATAACATGCTTAACTTTAGGGTGACAGGATGGAGGTAGAATTATAAGCTGAGTGGAATGCACATGCCAGAAAGAGTAGAATGCCAACATCTATCCTAGGAATCATAATTCCCAAACAGTTAATTTTTACCTCTGTCAAAAAGAACCCTGTTAATTTTTCCTGGGAGTAAATGCTGCATTACAAGCATTTGTAAAGGGGATGTGGAGAGAAAACTGGGTTATTTGACCTATAGGTAGACTTTTAATTAATTACCCTGATCACTCTGTTTTGATTTCCCTTTGATATGGTTGAGGTGTCTCTCCACCCAAATCTCACGTCGAATTGTGATCTCTATTATCTCCATGCATTGAGGGAGTGATCAGGTGGGAGGTGATTGGATCGTGGGATGATTTCCCCCATGCTGTTCTTATGATAGTGAATGAGTTCCCGTGAGATCTGATGGTTTTATAAGGCAGTTTTCCCTGCTCTTGCTAGCTCCCTCTTTCCTGCTGCGATGTGAAGGTCTTTGCTTTCTCTTTGCCTTCCGCCATGAATGTAAGTTTCCTGAGGCCTCCCCAGTCATATGGAACTGGGAGTCAATTAAACCTCTCTATGTAAGAAAGGGTGCCCATATATGCCTACACCAAATGGTTAATAGGAGTTCTTTATGTGCAATAGTACTAAGTAACTTTTTTTCTTTTCTATATTTCCCAATTTTGCAAATAAACATATTTACTTGCTTAATACAATTGCTTTGAAGGACATGTTACTTTCTGATTGTAAGTTTGCAACTGGTAACATTACTGCTGCCTTCACCAGTTGTCTAGAACTGGCTGATTGGTTATTTTTAATAATAACATTAACCAATACTGTCTCAGAAGATTAATTTGTCTTTCAGAACTGGGGTAATTTTTCTTCATTCATGTTACTTTAGCTGCAATCAATGAAAGGGAGTTTTTACAAAGATAATCAGAGCATAGATAAGCTTTCACAGAATATTCTTATATCCTACTTTCATGTTTTTCCTCAACAGTACCTTAAATGGCAGCATACAGATGAATGAAGATCTATTAATGTCAGCATTGATTTTATAATCCCTAAGCACAAACTCAAATGGGATCTGATGTCTGCCATGACTTTTTTATTCTTATGGAATAAGTATGATTTAAGAAATTATGGCTTCGTTGTTTGTAAGACAAATATTTCCAACTTTGCTGCATTCCTTGACAATCTGCCTTAAGGAAGAATATATGACTTACTTTTTGCCTAAAAATTTTTTTTGGTGGATTTTTTGATGTAGGTATACATACATATATATTTATAAAATGTATATTAACAAATATTTCTTTATATCCCAAACAATTAAAAATATATTGTCATAGACACCATTGTTCTGCAATTCCTTCTGGGGGAGATAAGAGGTGTTAGAACATCACTTCTTTGGAGGAACTTCTTTGGAAGTTAGAACATCACTTCTTTGGAGGAACAATAACCTGGTTATACCTATAGCTTGGCTGTAGCATGCAGGAAAGAAATATGTTCCTCACTAGGAAATACATAACTGCCTTTGTGACATTGCAGTTAACTCTCAAGTTGGAGATATCTGATTGTGTGGGGTGTGAGAGTGAGGAGAGATGTCTTTTCTAGTTTCTTCATAACATTTTGCATTTAGGAGTCTCAACTAAGAACAATTTATTGAGGTCCATATGTATTATTAGATACATTTGGGTGTATGGGAATAACTGCCTTAGTCTCAAAGTGAATCATGTTGAAGCAAAACGCTAAATTAACGTATTTTGAACTATCTGTATCAAATAGATGATATGTCCTCCTCAGATTAATTCAAAAGTCATTCTTTAAGTATGTATTCAGTGAAGTTGTCAGTCCCTCACATTTGTGGCCAGTGAAGAGCAAAAGTGTGAAAAGGTTGCCAGAGTCCATAGCATATCACTTGCATGACAATAGAGCTGCTGCTAGTGAGACAGATATTAGTGGAAAATTCAAGAACCTATGGTTGAGGGCATAATTGCATCTGCCAAATCATGCCTAAAACTTAAAAGAGGTTACAGAGCATTGGATGGGGAGAGAGAATGCAAAGCCAAATTCTAGGTGAAAAGCACAGAAGCATAGGGATTGTAAGAAAGACTTTGTGAAAATCATTCTGGTGGAATGACTGATAAGCACCATACTCGTCCCCCATATTCTAAAGTAGTCACATCAGTCAGTCAAGCCGTTGTTGAGAAGATTTAAATGATTACTTCATGGAGAACTCTCTGGAGCAGTGGACTGGCAAAGAAATATGTGTAGATATAATAGTTAATCAGACTTAATATTTTATGTTAAATTTGAAATCTGTGTATATTATTTAAAATATTTGTAATAAAAATAATTGATATATTAGCTTTGTGGGTTTTAGCTGTGAGAAAATAGGATGTTTTTGTAAACTGAATTGTGATATTTATAGGAACTCAGTTCCTGGCTTGTGTTAATTTATTTATTAGATTAATAACATGTAATATCATGTTTAAATATATATATTTAATTCATAAAATTTAGTTTAGTATGCCTAAGAGAATGTACTTCACTACTTTTGTAGGCAAGAACTACTGGTTAGGAAACATTAACTGCTTAACTTGGGTTAGCAATTAATTTTAAATAAGATGAAAGAGACTACTCTCATTTTTATCTAAATATTGCTTATAAGTTAATAAAACATAGAACTAAAAGGTCTAAGGAAAACTAATATTTTAGTAAAATTGAATATTAATTTGAAACTCGCAAATACTAAAACTCATGTCAGCTTGCTACAATTGATAACATAAATTTATATATAATACAATTGATAATGGCATCCTATTCCTCATCAAGTGTCAGAGAAAGTTTATAGTTCTAGGTATTTATGGAAGTGGGAAAGAGTGGCCAGAGGGTCCAAAGAAATGAGGTCATGTATGGAAACATTGAGGTCAAGGTCGACCCATCCATAAGACCTCAAATCATCCCCATCAGTATTTAACTCAAAGTGGGCAACAGCCACTAGGTGGTGCCAAACTACAGCCCAAACCAGTTATGGATTTAGCTCACACAAACCACTGGGCCTCATTCTGACTAAATACATGAACTTGAACCAATTAATTCATTAACCTCACATTAATTGAATTGCACATTTTCATAAAATTCAATTTCTGCCCTTCAGTCACAGTGTAATGTTGGGATTTTACTGTGACTATTAATGTATTTTTGATTCTCAAGGTTTCACCTAACACATTTAAAAAATTTGCATTCATAGACATAGTTGCCTTAGAGAAGATGGGAATTTTACAACGCTCCCAACTTTTCTCTCTCTAAAGTTATTTGAACTCAGTACAATTTATCTGGTGTTATTAAGAATATTAACTTGGTCTACATAATCAATGGTACCTAGAGAATATTCCTCAAAAATATTCTGTTTATAAAGTTAGTAAAATAATTTGTTAATACTTTACCCCAAATATCAAATATACTATACATAATTTGTTACATATTTACATGAAGATAAATATGTTTAACAAATTGTGTATGATATTTACAAGTAACTAATGAAATTGAAACTCTAATTTGTGTTCAATGTCAGTCCATTTGTAGTGTAGTCATGATTACGATGGGAGTAAATAGGCAAAAGTCTTTATAGCCTTCCTCTTCCTGGACATCAGGCTTCATCATATGTCAACGGAGAGTAAATGAGTTGTCTCCTGGAAGTAAAGCTGATATGCAAATTGTAAGAGGTTCCTTTATCTCTGTATAGTTATCCAATGTTCAGATCTGTGCATGTCTATGTACTCTAAGTATACATAATCAACTTAATTTTTATATTCTGATATTATCTTTATTTTACTAATTGGTGCTAATCCATGAATTACAGAAACACTTTCTTATATGCCATGAATGCCTGCAAATGTGTGTATCTGTGCTATATCTATCTACGAGAAAGGTTTACCATGAATTACAGAAACTCTTTCTTGTATGCCATGAAATGCCTGCAGAAGTGTGTATCTGTGCTATATCTATCTATGAGAAAGGTTTATCACCTAGGCTGAACACTTGGGTTTCTCCCATGGGTTTTTTTTCTATCTCTTTGTAAAGATGACCTGTCTTCAAAAGAATCTCTTGCTCTTGGGGGTGAGACTAATCTAACTGACTGTACTAAAGCTTCACTATAAAGAGATTTTATGTCCTTTACATGCTAATTACAGTAGTGCTGTGAAAAACCACCCAGAAAAATAGGTCCAACACAAGCATGAAGCTATGAAATACATGCCAATTTATGTGAACCTGTACAATACTAGTTCATCCAACCACCCAACACTCTCCAAAAGGATCCCTTAATATATTAAAATAGAGACTGGCTCACAATTAAAACTTACCATTTGCTTTTAAAAAATATTTTTTAAATTTTTTTGTCTTAATTGTATTTTTTAACTAACAATAATTGCCATATTCATACATATTCATGGAGTACATAGTAATGTTTGAATACCTATAATGTATGGTGATTAGATGAGGGTAATTTGCATATCTATTATCTGAAAGCTTTATCATTTATTTGTGTTGGGAACATTCAATATCCTCTTCCTAGCTATTTGAAACTACATCATACATTGTGGTTAACTATAGTCATCCTACAATGGTATAGATTTCATTATGATATAAATTTAGTTGGTGGCAGCCTATCAGGTACATAGGTCAGAGGGGAGACAATCCTGTAATCAATTATATGACCCAGAGAGCAGACTGTGATCACTGAAACAAATTTATAAAATAAGCATAGACCTGACCTTAGAGGCCCTTGTTTGAACATATCTTTACAATCGTTTGAATGGCATGTCTCCAAAAAATTCAGCAATACCCCATTGGTTTTCTTCCCAAGATATTAAGAGCAGTAAGCAGTTAGTATTTAAGATAACTGATAGGATCATGAAGAAACTTCATGGAATTTTAATGATAAAATCTGAGTTGAGGGGAAGCACATTTTAAAGTGCTTGCATTTCTTTCTATGGGACAGTAATTAAAACTATTTTTTGTAAAATATATAAGGCTAAAGTGTTAAAATCAAGTATGTTAGCAAAATGAGTAAAATTTTAGAGTTATGAAAGCAATATCAGCCAAGCAGAAAGTAAAAGTATTTCTACTCAAGGCATATAAATTTCTGTATTAGAAAATAGACCACTGACTTTGTTGAGGGGTGGTCCATTTGTCAAGTTACAAGTAGTCAATAACTGTCTATCTCTTGAAGACATAGAGAATACCTAATGTCTAAATTATATCCCAAGTACCTAACATTGTGCTAAGACCTTTTGAATCTTCAGTAAAATCTAGTGATTGGCAACGAAAATAGATCATACTTTTCACAGTCTCCATATGAAGAGCTTTTAGTTTGGTAGGTTTGTTTGGCTTCCTTACTGTCAAGTTTGCACATAACAAAATGGGATAAGAGAAATAATCTCTTTTGATCTTTAAAACTATATGGATTTGCCCCACTAATTCCAAGTCCAATAAATAATCAATTAACAGCCTCTTTCTGGATATATATGTATATGTAAGTGTATGTTTTAACAAAGTGAATGTTTTAACTAAATGGCATAAAAATGAAAAAGACGCAATTCCTACCTTCAAGGCACTACAGTCCCTGAGGGAGACAGGTTCATAGTGGTGTAACAGAGGAATAGACATGTGCTTAGTCATACGCAAGTTATAGAAATAAGATGAGGTAACAGTTTGCAAGGGCTTTGAAAAGTTAAGCACATGCACAATAAACCTATTGTTATTAGTACGAGGAATTGCCTTAATTTGAAGGTAAATAATTTGAAAAGAATTTTAATTTTTCTTACACTATATTCCACATTCTTGATGAATTGTGTATTGTACATCCTTCTTGGTATCTCTGGATCTATACAACTTTTTTCTAATTGTCTTTGTATCCAGATTGGCTATGTTCACTGAGCAGAAAAAATGAAACTTGTTTTTTCAGAATGATGGTGTCCAATGGTAATTTGTGATAACATTGATTAGAAAAACAAATATACCTGTATAAAACATGGTCAATCAATATTCTCTGGAACACAGGTAGATCTCAAATTGTGTGTTTAATTTGATCAATATTATGCTGCAGTGTCAATAAATGCATAATTTTATTTCATCTCAACAATGTGAGTAGAATCAAAGTCCTAGTTTACACGAATCTATTGGGTAATTAGACAGTTGTCTCTGAACTCAGTAGTGACATTCATTCATTGGCTTCTGTAACATGTTTTTATTGAATCCTTACAATGCAACAAGCACTGTACCAGGTGGAGAGTATACAGACATGGAGCAAACAGATAAATGTTTGCCTTGGTCAAAATCTTTTCTACTGTGAGAGGAAAACCCAAACAGGATAAATATAGAAATATATATTTCTAATACATATAGTGTTAAGTGCTACAAAAAAAAAAAAATCAATCAATAGAGAGCATTGGCAAAGTTTTTGGTGAAAGGATGTTTGTTATACTTTTAGACAGCCTAGCCATAGAAAGTCTCACTGAGAAGGTGATGTTTGATTAAAGACCTGGAGGGGAGAAATTATGTAAATATGTAGATAATGTCATAAATTCAACCAGTATATGTGGTAAAAGTAGAACCAATTGCAACACCCTGTCTGCTCAGTAAAGAGAAATTACAAATTCAAACTACCTTTCCTCTGAATTGGCAGTCTATAGAGTCTTTTTAGCAGGTGGTTACTCTGTGGCTTTTTGTCCGAAAAACATTGAGTATCAACAGTTATGGTAGGCACCATGGGTTTACAAATCCAAAATGTATTCTCAATTCTTCTCTCTTTTGCTCACCTCTGGCATTTAGATGCTAGAAAATCTCAATACATTTCTACCCGCTAAAGTAGCCATACAGGACAGTGGCAGTTAAAATAGAAACATATTTAATTTCTTAAAAGACAATGGGCTCGGCGTCTTGGTACCCTGTCCTTTTGTTATGGCTTTGAATGCAAATAACATAGCTGCACATGTGTAGATACCCTGGACCACAGGGTAGTGAGGATGAAGGAAAGGCCCAAAGAATCTGAGAGACATTAACCCTACAGTCAAGCTGTTAAACCAACACTAAAGCTGCTTTACTCAAGGCTTAAAATATGTATATATTTGAGAAAAATACACCCTGATTCATTTGAACTTCTGTAACTCAAGTTTTCATTAATTTGTGGCTAAAATCTTTTCTAATGTTTACAGACCGAAAGAGCTAAACCCATGTAATTGTGAGATTAAACAAAAGCCCATTCCTGTGCCTAAGACTAACAAAACCTCCATGAGTTCTTGAACTCATTCACCTCTTTGTTTTTTGGCGACTTATCTTATGATAATGAGACCTTAAAAACAAGTGTAAACAATTTTCACATTGAAATAATACAAACATTTGATGTAATAAAACCTTGTTGGCTTGATAAACACATCACATTCATTACATCTTTTATTTAGTAACTGTTTTTTATTTAAAAACACTCGACATAATTTTGATCTCACAAAGGAAGAAGAAAGTTAGATACAAATTCAGGAAACATAATCAAATTCTGATATTAGGAGCTAAAAGACTTGATTTGATATATGTTGTTCTTTTAGTCACAAAAAAAGGGGTTCTATATTTTGAGAAAATGATATTGATCAAAGTCCAATGACACTAAATAAATATATCATTATGGAATAAGAATGCCATTTCTATATGGATTTGGTCTTTTGTTGCCAATAGGAGTGTAAACTGTCATTCAACTGCAAAGTGTTATTTAGTAGCTCATGCTTAAAGAAAACAAATCATAACCACAGGTTATTTGCTGACTCTTACTGGGAAAAATAATAAGGCTTATTCTTTTGGTAAAATTAAACCATGCATGGTATGAGATAGTGTGACTTGCATTAGGTATCCTATGATAGGAAATTGTATCACATATTCTCACATATTTTATTATTATTTATTTATGAGGGCTCAAAAGTCCTGTGCTCTGCCACCATAACAAGTTCTACTCCACCTTCCTCCTCTACCCAGTTTTACAGTCAGAAATACAAAAGAAGTAAATGTAATTAGATAAATTTTATTTAATATTTGTTTTATCGACAGAATGATATTGCTGTTCTCAAGTTTTCTAAAATTGCTTATCATACTTCCATCAATTTTATAGCCGTCTGCAAATTGAAATATACATGAAACATAAACTTTAAAGAATCAATACAGCCATGGACATGTTAAAAGAGTTCTGTGATTTGTTTTCACTATTGGAATTGACAAGTCTTTTTAAAATTGTGTGTTTGTGTGTGTGTGCATGCACGCATGGCTGTGTATTTTATAAATTTAATTTAAAGGTAACTGGAAATGACAACAATTAAGGCTTCACAATTAAATATGAATTCTGCGTGTTGTTATTAAGGCCTATTTAAGAAAGAAAAGCTTAAATTCCCTAATTTCTGAGGTTCTAAGCAGATGTTTCCACAAGAGGAGAGCAGTCTATGTAACTATATAAAATTTTAAAAAATCTTCTCGATGAATTATATTCATTGGCAGCAAAAGTTTGATGTAGAGCTCTGTACAGAAGAATTCCCCAGGACTCAGAGACTTACTTCTGCCTCTTCTGTCGTTGGTTAACAAAGTTTCAGGATGGTGTATATTTACTAGATACAACTCTCTCTCAATATAAGTCAAGATAACATTCTGAGATTTATGAAGCCTAACGTGTCTGATGTTTCTTGGTATTTACTTTACAGCTGTCTTTGTAGTTTATTTCCTGTAGGCTCAACTGACTGGGTGCAACCTGAAGTCCTCTGGAATAGTAAAAGTAGAAATACTCAATACTTCCTCCCAGGACTATTTATAAAAGTGTCTTTGTTTATTACAAACATATTTGAAATTATTCAGATCAAAAATTGCAGTGCTGTGTTTCCAATCACTATATCACTATTATTTGAGCATCAAGGAAGTCGTATACATTGGTGTACTATTAACATGGCATGCTTATTATAAACGGGGTTTATAATTGTTCTATTGTTCTATTCTAATTGTTAATTCTATTAAGCACTGCATAGTTGCAATGAAATATTATGTTTTAAATACTGTACAAATATAAAATTAAAATGATTAAATTGAGGCATGGGGAAAGCTGAACACACATAAGTTTATTAGATGCAAAATTAATCTCCAAACCTTGAATTCAAAGATTGGAAACACTGACTATCTATTGGAATGGACAGTTTATTTGTCCATGGTATTCTTGCCTAGTAAACTCTCTGAGGGCTGCCACCATACTTATATTAATCCCTATTTTATTCAGTGACTAGCATGCTGCCTAATATGTAGTGTGATTAAACACGTACATACATATACTTTATATATACAATAATCAACTTGTTGGATGACTACATGCATAAAAAAAGAAGAAAATATTTCGTTTCTCTATGCAGGTATAGGGATGAACAAGGAGGCTGTGAATGAGGATATGGGTGAAAAATTAGGACAAATTGGTAGAACAAGAAGACATTAGTAAACCTAACCTTTAAAAGAGTTGTTCAAAAAGAGAAACACCTATGTTGGTAATAGAGCTTTCTCTGTAACAAGATATGTTCAACTGAGGCTAGATTGTTCCTGGACCAAACCAAGGGTTGGGCTGCTTGTTCTTGTGACCCAATAACGAGATGCAGATGAACTGGGAGAGAAGGGAGTTTACTTCAATAATTGGGTGCAGGGACAAAGCCTGGAAATTATCACCAGACCAACTGAAAATTGCAAAGTTTTCCAGAGCTTATATACCTTCTAAGCTATATTTCTATGTATAAGTGTGCATTCATCTAAAGACATAAGTGATTAACTTCTTCTAACAATAATGAAAGTCTCAGTTTTGAACACCTTCCTCTGGAGCCTTAGCCATAGTAAATTTACTTAATCTAAATGGGTCCAGGTGCTGGAGTGACTACCCTTATCTTGTCTCCTGCTAAATCCTGGAGGTTTGGGGAATTCCTTCAGACCCACAAGACTTCTCTGTGAAGTTCTGGGGAGTTTCCTCAGACCCACAGGAAAACTTGTTTAATCCTAAACAGGTCCTGTTAAGAATTCCTTCAATACCTTGTCATAGTTCGAGGCCCAGGAAAGGCCCAGGCAAAACTCTTGGTGGGCTTTTGCTATATTCCAGCCTTTGTAAAAGGGCACTGGCTCTATCAGCTTTTAATATTTAACTTAACCACTCAGTCAGTGCTGAAACAGTTGTTATGGAAGCCTGTATTCGTGAGACCTGGCCTGCCACAAGATGACCCCCTATACTGGATATTCTAGAATTCACTGCACTGGCCGAGTGGATGTTCAAGGTAACACCTCAGATCTCTTTTAGTAGTCAAATGTATTTCAAACCAAAATAAAAACAACAAACTTCTTGAATACCAAATTACTAAGACATTTGAATAAATTAGCTGGTCAATTTAATTAATATAATTGATCCCATTATCTTGGAAACAAATCCAAAGATTGTTTTCTGTATCTGACAATTTTGCATGACTTATAATGGCATGAGGCAATGAATGAACTAGTAAGTGTTGGGAAAGTGTTAGTACTACTAATATGGTTTGACTCTGTCACCACCCAAATATCACCTTGAATTATAATAATCCCCACGTGTCATGGGAGGGACCTGGTACGAGGTAATTGAATCATGCGGGCATGTTTTCTCATGTTGTTCTTGTGATAGTGAACAAGATCTGATAGTCTCACAAGATCTGATAGTTTCATAAAGGGGAGTTCCCCCACACAAGCTCTCTTGCCTGTCACCACATAAGAGGTGACTTTGCTCCTCATTCACCTTCCACCATGATTGTGAGGCTTCCCTAACCATGTGGAACTGTGA
>NW_012114566.1:275581-276056 GCF_000951035.1 Colobus angolensis palliatus
TGGAAATTGAGGAGGAGTGCTGGTTACGTGCCAGAAATTTTATGGAATCTTTACAAGATATAGTATAAGTGATATCAGAATGAGAGGTAGGCTAGGACATCAAGGGCAAAGTCAAAGTCTGATAAATATCTGGCAGAATCTAGCACCAATGTCAAGTTCAGAAGGAAGGTGTTGGGCACAAGGGCAGTAGATGAGAAGTAAACATTAGTCTTTTCAGTTCGTCTTAGAGTAGTATTTATATGCTAGTACACATAATGTCACCCAGGGTAGGTACTCATTTTTACCTTGCACTTACTGTGGAATAAAGGATTCTATGTGTGTATATTTGGTGGGTGGCAGAGGGTCAGCCACTGCCATCCGAAGTCTTACAGAAATAAAGTAGCACTCCAGCTAACCTGGTTTGTAACAACCAACATGAATAATATAACTTCAGCACAGTGCAAACACTTCCCCTAACCAAGTCTTATCTTTTGCG
>NW_012114566.1:277300-278462 GCF_000951035.1 Colobus angolensis palliatus
AGGATGGTCTCGATCTCCTGACCTCGTGATCCGCCCGTCTCGGCCTCCCAAAGTGCTGGGATTACAGGCTTGAGCCACCGCGCCCGGCCTTACCTGATTCTTTATTCACAATCAAACATCTCATTATTATAGTAAAGCTCTGCCTGTAGTGAGAAAAATATCCTATGGACGTCCATGAAAGTGTTTCATTTTACATACTATTTAAAGCAATTAATTGATCCTCTGATTTTATGGGCTAGTGTGGAGGAGGAGGCATGGGCACCTACACGCATTAATAGAGCGAAGGAACAATGATATTAACATATGATGAAGAAAACTTAAGGCCAAACAATAAAGTTGATATGAAGTTTTCCATGGATAATTGCATTGTTTGTAAACACTTAACCATATAAAAACATAACATTGCAATATGTAAAATAAAATGAAATTTTTAGGAAATTATTTTAACATACATTCTTAAGTCATTTGCAAACAATTTAAACCAAAGGAAAACATGGATATAGCATATTTAAATAATATAATCAGTAACATACATCTTATGTGAAATCTTATAAAAGATGTACAAATATTCTTTTCTAATGGAGCTTTTATACAAATTGACATACTAAACCATACAGAAAAATCAGTCATGAAATTTTAGTACCAGTGGTCCCAGGCCACATTGGAATAAATTGAGAGATAACCAAAAATAGGAAAAAAAATAATCAAAAACATTTTAGCTCCAAAATATTTGAGTAAAATATTTTTAAAAATTTCAACACATCAAGTAAGAAATAAGAGCTGCAATGGCATATTACTCTAAAAATGAAACAGTCAAAGAATTATTTTTTCCAAAACTTGTAAATAGCCAAATTTTATTCAGAACAATATAACTTTAAATGTCTCTATTATTTGATGAAAGACACAAAAATTTATTTCTCTGAGCTGCACAAGACCCAGAATGCTCTAACCAAGAGTACATTTAAATATTGAAGCAATAGATTCTAGGCTATTTAAACTCTTCCAGGATATAAAAGAAAGTAAATAAATAAAAATATTAAAAACAGCATAAAATTCCGTTTGAGAAGTTCATGTTAACAGAAAGAAACATTAAAAATAAATTATGGCGGGGGCGGAGCAAGATGGCCGAATAGGAACAGCTGCAGTCTCCAACTCCCAGCGC
>NW_012114566.1:283164-322219 GCF_000951035.1 Colobus angolensis palliatus
TAAAAATTCAATTTAGTAAATTTAAAAAAGAGTATAAAATAGGGTCAGGCAGAGGTTACTTGAGAACTTAAAGAATAATTCAATATTAAGTCACTATATTTTTTATCATATCAGTAAATCAGATGAAAAAATTTCATGTTATGAATAGAGGCCAAAATTGTGTTTGATTAAATACTAAATTTATTCTTGATGTAAAACAATATAAAAATAAACATTTAAAATGTGAGTGTAAAAATAACAAAGAACATATAACTTGACCCAGTCAATATTATGCAATATTGGAAGAAAGCAAAAGCTTTTCATAAACGTGCTGTTACTTCTCTAAGAAAAAATTTGGAAGGAGGAGGATAAAAGAAGGAAGAGTGGTAATTTGATGGTGTCTTAGATTTGATGAAGTACTATTCACAGCTGTTAAAATCTTGTCCATAAATAGAACATTTTCTCGGCTAATCACATGAAAATCAAATTTATAACCAATTACAAAAGGAGTACATGCAATCAGGGCCTATGCATACATCGTCTCTGAACTTTCTTCAGTGTTTAAATGCAAGACTAGATGAAAGAGGTAGAAATTACTGAAAGTAGAATTTCCCTCCATACATTTTCTTCTTAACAAGAAAGAAGATCCCTTACCAAATTGTTTAGCTGAGAAAAAATCAGTATTTCCAAGAAATGTATATGTTTGTGTTAACTAAACTGATTGTTTTCTTAATACATACTATGAAATGTAATAATTACTGATCTACCTATAAGAGTAAATTACAACATTCTATAGTCCCTGTGTAATTACAAATTCTCTTAAAACCTTTGGAAGCCTTTGGAAATTCTCTTAAAAGCTTTGGATTCAGAGAAATCTGACGAATTTTGACTCCAGTATAAAATACATTGTTTAACATGTGTGACAGCAACAAATTAAAATCAGATTATAAAAATAGGAAACTTAAAGGGGTCAAATCTCAATATGTTTCCAAAAACCAAATGTTTCTGCTTAAGGAAGAAAACTTTTACTTCTGATTTTAAAAAGAAAACATAAATCTCAAAATAGTTACAGTAGTTTCCCAAAATTTTATTGTATGATTATAGGAGTTTATTTTTGACTGTGCCTTTGAAAGTTTATTTTGATAATATATTTCAAACAGAAATGCTTTGTACTAGTGCTTTGCGCAAGTACTAGTGACTATTTCAGACTCAAAGTTGTGTTGAAGTACTGAAAAATATATTGTATTTTTGAACCTTTGACATTCTTGTTTACAGAATTGGCATCGCTATTGCCTTAGTCCGTTTAATACTGATACAAAAGAATACCTGGGGCTGGGTAATTTCTAAGGAAAAAAGACCTATTTGGTTCACTCTTCTTACGGTGGGAAAGTTCAAGATCAGGCATCTGCATCTGGTGAGGGCCTTAGGCTGCTTCCACTCATGGCGAAAGGCATCAGCCAGTACAGAGATTACCTGAAGAGCGAGGAGGCAAGAGGGCCAGGGGAAGGTGCCCCGCTCTTTCAACAACCAGCTCTTGCAGAAATTAAGAGTGGGAACTCATCCACACTGAGGGAGGGCATTGGTCTATTCATGAGAGGTCTGCTCTTATGACCCAAACTCTTCTCAATAGACCCCACCTCCAACACTGGGGATCCAAGTGAAACATGAGACAAAGGACAGACATCCAAACCATAGCAGCTAGTTATATCATCTAAAACATCCAGAAGATATCTGATAACTTACGTGTACACTGGTTTCTAGTGGTTTCTAGTCTTTGAAGCCATGTATTGGGACATATTGTAATATGTGGTATCTTCTAGTTGCTGGGGTTTTTGTGATATATGCAGAGCTTTTGAATTTTTTTCATGATTAGAATAAATAATTGTGCATCAACTTTGTAACCTAACTTGGTGCCCTCCTGCTCTGACTGAAAGTCTCTCTTTCTGATTCCATCATTGACAAAACTGAAAGAAGCCACAGAACACATTTGCTTTGGCATTTATCGAGACTTCCTAATTTTTTTTTAAGAAAAGAAATTTTAAAGCAGAATAAAAAAGTCTTTGACTCTTGGACTCTTGATAAATCAAGTATATGATCCAGTGTCTTTGCAGTGTGACTATAAAATAATGTCAAATAAACTTAAGAGGAATTAACAAGATCTGTAGTTAATTCAAAAATGTAATGTGGAGTAAAAGAAGCAAGTGACAAAATATCATTTTATTTAAATACGAAGCACGATATATTTTTATTAATACATTTATTATGAAAATGTGCAGATTGAAAGTACGAGCACCAAGTTTGTAATATTGGGACAGAAGGGGGATCTAGATGTGGACAGAAATCTAGAAAAGGTTTTACATTTTGTAATACTCTAAAAAGGAATATACATCTATTTATGTATTTGTGTGAGTATGTATATGTTTGCATGTGTTCAGATATAGCATATATAGTTATGTATAGTAATTACACAGTATGTTTCAGATAGATTGATAGGATTAAGAGTATAGGCTTTCAGCTTGATTTGTTGAATTTGAAACCTCTTCTCCTAGCTTTGGGGAAAGTATTTGGGAACAATATTCATTATCTCTTTAGGAAAGGATTAGAATTCTCTACCTCATGCATATCTATCTTCTCCTTTCAACTTGCTTTGATCAATGAACTGTGAGGGAAATTGACATGTGTCTCCTGAGCAAAATCTTGTAAAACCAGCATGTCCTTCACTTCCCTTTCCACCTGTGTTTGTGGTCATGGAAACAGGTGGAGATGGACCCTCAGTCAGCCTGGATCCCTGAGTCATTATGATGCGCAAAACTCCATTGCAATGCACACGTAGCATGCATGAGAAATGAAGCTTTTGTGTTTTAAGTCGCTGAGGCTATTGTTTTATATACAATTGTAGCATAAGCTAGCTTTTTCTGACAGATACAGATGCATTGCTGTTGTACTTTTATACATGTCTAAATTAGAATAAGTTCAGAAGACTGGTGTGTTGTTCCTAAATGAATATAAACTCTCAAGAATTGTTTTCCAGCCATCAGTCCATATCAGCTCTGAGCGCTTAGGATACAAATACATGCATCTCAGTCTGTTCTCCGTCTGTGAATAAAGTAGGGGGTGGAGAGAAAAGTAGTCATATGAAAAAATAAATAAAAATACGTTTTATGTTTTATAACAGCATGTTAAGTGCATTTTATGTTTTATAACAGGATGTTAAGTGCATTTTCTCCAGTGATGTCCGTTATTCTTTTGATACTCCACAGTAAGGACAATGGGCATTAGTTGAAGAGGACAGACCATCTCATCTGACTTCCCAGTCAGGGTGGTCTGGGAGCTGATTCTGCAAACCTTAGCCTATAGCCACCTCCAAACAAGAGCATCTGCAAAGAGGAGGCCAGGATATTGAAAAAATGAAATTGGTGGGGTTTTCCTTGAAGAGAATTGTGGGCAAATTGTGCTCTTCCCGTTTCCTTGGACCCCTGCTCCCCCATCACCTCAAAAAGAGGGAAAGTGCATCCAAAGAATGGTTTAATGAACAGAAGCAGGGGCGGCGCGGTGGCTTATGCCTGTAATCCCAGCACTTTGGGAGGCCAAGGTGGGTGGATCACAAGGTCAGGAGATCCAGACCATCCTGGCTAACACGGTGAAAGCCCAGCTCCACTAAAAATACAAAAAATAAAAAAATAAGCTGGGCGTGGTGGTGGGCGCCTGTAATCCCAGCTACTTGGGAGACTGAGGCAGGAGAATCACTTGAACCCGGGAGGCGGAGCTTGCAGTGAGCGGAGATCGAGCCACTGCACTCCAGCCTGGGCTACAGAGCAAGACTTTGTCTCAAAAACAAAACAAAACAAAACCAGAAGCCCTGGAGTTGAGGAGTCAGGAACAGGGCGTGACTCTTGTTGAGAGGTGTCCTCTCCGTGAAAGAAGCTGAAGTGTTTTGTGTAATGGAGCGCAGGCAGAACGACATAAGAAGAGTTCGTAATTCTATAGAAACAGAGGTAGCGGGATTTTCGTGTAGGAAGAGTTTAGCGCATGGGAGGTAGCAGAACTGTAGTCATCTTAAGAGACTTGGCCACAGAGAGCTGGCTCAGGGTAAGGTGACTGAGAGCTGCCTGGGCAGGGGCACCGCACCGCCGGGAAGAGTCCGCCCTGGAGGACTCTGCTCCTGCAAAGGCTCAGTGCAGTGGGAGGCTGTCCAGTACACAGTCACCACTCAAGGATTAAAGGGGCAGAATTTTGGAATTTGTCACACAAGCCCCAGTCCAGAAACATCTGGCCTTTTCTTCAAATCCTCTCTCACTGCTGTGCCTGACCTGAAGGTCAGCTAGAAAGCAGGTAAGGCTGGAATAAAGGAAGAAAGAAGAAAAGTGCACGTGCTCCTCCCTACCCCTCTGCAAGCCTGGAGAACCTCACATCAAGCCTGGGAATGGGACCCGGAGCTGGAAATGAAGTTATTTTAGACTAGGCTGCACTTTTTCCCTTTTTTGCAAACATGCAATCCGTAAGGTCAGTAATTCTAAATGTACAGCTGGATGACTTTTTTTTTTTATCTCCACCCATGTAAACCCTAGCCAGAACTTCTCAGGAAACAAACAATATCCTGACTTCTATCAGCTTAGATAGCTAACTCTTCTTGAACTCTCCATAAACGGAATTATCCATTACGAAATCTTTTGTGTCTGGCTTCTTTCCCCCTACATTACCTCTGTGAGTGTCACACTGAGGGTTGGGTGGTCAGCAGTGTGTTTTTACTGCTGTATAGATTCCCGTGGTGGGAATGTATCACCACTGGTTTATTCATTCCACTAGTGATGGATGGGTTGTTTTCAGGCTTTGACTATTAGAGGTTAAATTACTATGAACATATTTGTACACATGTTTCTCACAGGTAAAGTGCATAAGAGTGGACTTGCTGGGTCACAGAAGACCACATTAAACACTGGTAATATAGGGAAAGGCAGTCTCATACTCACCCCCATTCAGCTACATAAGAATGGGCTTGGGCCTGGAACCCTTCCTTATCAAGAGATAGAGTCTTCGCACCTTGAACTGGGCTTGTCAACTTGTGTGGGTCTATCTTTCCCTGCTTCCAACTCAATGTGTGCACCCCTTTGTTCTGATTAAGTGAATGTGTCATTGGTTCTCCCCGGCTTTTCGCATTTCAGATCCCACAGTTGGGGGAGGGAATGGGAAGGGTGGGTGTTGGGGGGAGGTCTTCTACTGCAGCATAAAGTGGGATGCCTGTAACCATACTGTCTTCCTTGGCTTTGGAGTGGATCTGCTGTCTATGGGGGACTGGCACATTTCAAGGGACTGGATCTTGTAAACACTCTCTCTCTCATTTTGGTGTAAGTAAACACTGTATCAATTGAGCCTGCTAAGCAGCTTGTCTGCTCTCAGTGACCTCAAATCATGCACTGGTCTCTCTGCTGGGTGGCACTTCTTTGCCTGTTAACTTTGATCACATTTGACCACATTCATGTGATAGTGTATCCTGCAGCACAACCTGACCACCAGTGAACATTGAAACAAGTAGATCCTGCTAAACAAGTTTCCTAAGTGTATGTAAAATTTTATACTGTAGTCAGCAGTGTACGAGAGTTCTAGTTTCTCCACTTCCTCACTTATTAAAGTTTACATTGAATAGTCTTTTAAGTTTGAGTCATTGTGTAGTGGTGTCTCATTGCATTTCCCCAATAAGTAATGATGTCGCATTGACTGTGTGTGTGTGTGTGTGTGTGTCTGTGTGTGTGAAGTTCCTGTTCTAGTGTTTTGACCACTTTGACCATTTTTATTGAGTAGCTTCTTTTTATATATTCAGGATACAAATCCTTAGTTTTATATATAAATTTTCCCCAGTGTGTGGCTGAGCTTTTCACTCTCTAAATGGTGTGTTTTGATAAGCAGAAATTGTTAATTTTATGAAAATTTAATTTATCAATTATGGTTAGTTACAGTTGTGTACAGTTTGGAAAATCGTTGCCTATCCCAATGTTATAAAAATAATGTCCTATGTTCTCTTTTAAGAGGCTACATTATTTTACATTTCTCACCAAGGTCTCAGATCTAGTTGATGTGATTTTTGCAAATCACAAACTCGCTTTTGTATAGGGTAGGAGGAGGGGTCAAAATACATTTTTCCTCATAGATATCCAGTTTATCAAGCATGCTTTATTGAAAAGGCCATTCTACACACTAAATTGTAGTAGGACTTTTGTCAAAAATCAGTGACTATGTATAGAAATGTCTGTTTCTGATCTATTTTCTGTTTTATTATTCTATATGTCCATGCTTGTTCCAATACCTCCCTGTTTGATTTACTTTAGCTTTATAGTAAGTTTTGATATTTAATCATGTAAATCCTCAAACTTTGTTCTTTTTCAAAGTTATCTTGGCTATTAAATTCTTGGTATTTCCAAATATAGTTTTAAAACAGTGTCAGATAATGCTTTTTTATTACTTAAAGGTGAGATACTCAGTACCTGAACACAATGGCAATTCTATGATCTTCTGAAACTAACATCTGGGTGTGGGAATTTGAAAATTAGTGGATAAAGTGAATAGCTATGTTTTCTGCTTTTATCTCACTAAATCGAGTTTATGTAATAATCAGATTGCAATAACATAATAAATTCTATAGTAAGATTGTATATAATTAGCTATATATTGGAAGAGGAAGAAAAAGTTGTAACAGTAAGTGCTGATGAAGCTAACATCTTACCTGCATTTTGAAGTGTGAATAAACATTCAGAAGGAAGAAAGGGCAGAAAAAAATGTACTTATTTCATGGAATAAGATGTAAGAGATATGAAAGAAAAATATGCGTAATGTAATCAGTAACATTGTTAAAAAAAAAAAAAAGTAGGGAAGCCATTAATCTACCGTGGCTGTTACACTAATGTTCAAAATGAGAACTAAAGCCATATTCAACTGCAGCCTCCTATACTTTTATCATACTATTCTTATATCTGTTTTTTCTTTCTCTTTCTTTTCTTTTTTTCTTTTCTTTCCTTTTCTTTCTTTCTCTTTCTTTCTTTCTTTCCTTCTTTATTTCTTCCTTTCTTTCCTCTTTCTTTGTTTCCTTCTTTTTTTTGACAGAGTCTCGCTCTGTCACCCAGGCTGGAGTGCAGTGGCAAGATCTCGGCTCACTACAAACTCCACCTCCTGGGGCTAAGCGATTCTCCCGCCTCAGCCTCCTGAGTAGCTAGGATTATAGGCATGTGCCACCATACACAGCTGATTTTTTTGTATTTTTAGTAGAGGCGGGGTTTCACCATGCTGCCCAGGCTGGTCTCAAATTCTTGACCTTATGATCCCGCTGACTGGATCTTCCAAAGTTCTGGGATTACAGGCGTGGGCCACTGTGCCCAGCCTTAGATTCTGTACTTTCTAACAGAGCACCACAAGTAGCATTTCTAACAAATGCTGCAAATCTTAAAGATAATTGTGTTCAGCACAATCTAAGAATACAGAGCATAAAAGCAAACCTATTTTAGAAAAAATATTAAAGGCATAATGTTAAAATTCAACACTTATTTTTAGAACCTACTGTGTGCCAGGCACTTTACAAAATGTTTTTAATAAAAGGATGAGCAAAATTGGCAAAATCTCTGCCCCTGTGGAGTGTCCATTCTAATGAAGAAAACAGTAAGCAAGTTAAGAATCAAATGCATAACATAGTGTTAGGTTGTGGTAAGTGCTATGTGGAAAAAATAAAGCGTGATTGAACATGGAATGACACAATGTGTGTGTAGAGAGAGTATTGTTGGAGAGAAGGTTCAGAAGTGAAAGAAATGATGAAAAAACCACAGCAATATCTGGGGCAAGAGGGAATAGCCAAGCAGAAGCCTTAAGGCCACAAGAGCTGGGAGGTTTAATAAACAGCAAGAAAAATAGTGCAAAAGTGATATAGAGTGGCAAAGGGAAAAGTAGTAAGTAACAGACACAAAAGATAAGCAGGGCCTAGATTCCCTGTGGCCTGGGAGACAATGGTGAAGACTTATGGATTTGTTTCATGTGATGAAAATCTTAGAATTTGAGCAGTAAATGATGTGATCTGATCTATGTTTTTGAAAGAATCATTCTGGCTCTTGTTTGGAAAATAGCCAGGGATTGAGGTGGTGAAAAAAAATAGTAATGGAAGTAGAGGGAACAGTCACAAGTGACTGCAGTAATTTAGAAGAGAGATAATGGAAGCATGGCCTGGGGTAGTAGCTACAAAAAAGGTGAGGACTCGATTTAGGATGTGTTGTGAAGAAAAAGTTGACAGGCTTTGCCAATGGAATGGACATGGAGTGTGTTAGAAACAGGGAATCCAGGCTGATTTTTAAATTGAGGGCCTGAGCCACTGGATAGTTAGAGATGATATTTCCACTAAGATTGGAAGTGAGAGGAAGAATCATATTTGGGGCAGGGAGGAATCAAAGTTTCTGTTTGGAGTGGTTAAATTCAGAATGCTTCTCAGATATCCCAGGAGAGGCGTTAATTTGGCAGTCAGGTATCTGAATCTGCACACAGATGGGAGGTCAAAGCTGGATGTGTTAGTTTAGAAATAACCAGCATTTGGGTAAGATTTAAACCTATGCCATAGGATAAAATTATCTAGAGATAGCATTTACTCAGAGAACTCTCAGTATTCAGGAACACAAGCCTATCCAGAGTGGCTTGGGATAAATACAGTTTTATGTGGAAGACGAATAGGTGTCCATGTGGAACCAAAGAAAAGGCACAAATAAATAGAAGTCTATCATCTCTCTTGGTTACACAGAATACATGAGGCAGTAAAGGATAAAGATTAAGCTCTCAACATGTGAATGTCTTGAATTCAGATGTCAAACAAAACTGAATTTAAATCTGTTTCCCACCAGCCAAATGAGTGTTTAGTGAAGATGACCATGATGATGGCGATGACGTACATTTCTTAATGTTTCCGCTATGTGTGTAGGACTTTTAAACTTGTTCCAGTGCAGGTAGGGAAAGTAAATTCACATTAGTTTTTATGTTTTATACATATATATATGACACACACACATATATACACCACACACACACATACACACACACACACACACACACTCAATAGAGATGGGGTCTCTGTGTGCTGCCCAGGCTGGTCTGAAACTCCTGGGCTCAAGTAATTCTCCTGTCTAGGCCTCCCAAAGTGCTGGGATTACAGGCATGATCCACTGTGCCCTGCCCTAAATATATTTTTTATATAGCAGGAAATCAAAAAACAACATGAAGATTACAAATTTTAATCACAGAGGAAAGATTTTGTGAGATAGCATAATTTCATATTCAGACAGCAAGTCTTTAGCTAATTCTTTAATTAAAGCCATGACAAAACCATTTTGAAAAAAAATGTTTTTGTGATACCTTTACCTGTGAAGTTTGAAAGATCTGCACTTGGTAAATTTAGCATCATTTAATTTTTCTTTTCCCTACAGTAATTACAAAATTCTGGAGGGAGGAAAAAATGTAATATTCTCTAGGAATGAGAAAGGAAGATAATACTTTGAGCTATACTAAACATGATCATTTTTGTACATGCACTTTCAGAAGAGGTCCCATGCTGTGGACTGAAGTTGAAATGAAATACAGCAATTGTCTCCAGCACTAAATACCCATAGGCATATTTTTACAAGACCATACATTAGTATATGCCTGCTAGATACATAACAATGTGTGTGCATATTTTAAGAGAATCTTAATGTGACTAACAAATAGCAAATTGTTCAAAATTTCAGGCTCAAAATTGAAAATTTTTTTACTAAAAAATTATATACACAGAGACAGTGATGCAATGTTGAGCACTAATGTAAATTAGGATGAAATATGAGAAGTAATCAGTGCTAACCATCTGCCTAGCTTCTCCTCACTTCTGCCCTTCCCTAGCAGGGGTGAGCTAAAGTTTTTACCTCCTGGGGAGATGGGAAATGACAGCGAGTGAGAGGCTAGTGGGAAAGCTGCAGGCACCCCCTTCTCTAAATGCAGAAGGCCGTGGGTGAGTACTGCAATTAAAAAAAAAATTTTCTTTTGAGGTTTCTCTCTGGAAAATGGCTATGAATTCTAACCCCGCATTGACAGGGCTCCAGTGATTTGGTCATGGATGTCTACAGTGACTTCTTTATCCTAGTGGATGGCCTAATGCCTAAGTGTTGCCTAATGCCTAAGTGTTCAACCCATGACCAGGTGTCCCACTCACAGAAAACATGCTTATACCAGCAGCCCCCCTTGTGGCTCTTGTCTGACCTATGTCCAGTTTATTTCTACCAAGATATCCATTGTCTACGAGAGCTTTACCTTGGAAAGAAGTTAGGTTCTGGTGTGTCAGTCAAGTGAGATGCAGAGGAGGCAATGCAACTAAAACCATATAATAGTAGAAGGAGTGTATTACTTACAGATTAAGAGAAAAGGGCAGCACTCCTTATAGGGCCAATGGGTAGGGGGAACCATTCTAGACATACATGCTCAACCAGAACCAGAAAGTGGAGAGCAAAAGAGAGAGTGAGGGGTCTGTGTGCTAAAACTTTTATTGGACTCCAAGGTATTACCTAGGTGGGTTTCCATGGGAGTTCTAATTTTCGAGTTCAAAGCAGCAAGCTGTTGCAAGTTCTATGTGGTCACACTGTTACCGAGAGGTTGTAGCTGCAGCATATTGGTGCAGTCTGTGGGGGATGGAGGAGTCAGTGGGGTAAGCCAATAGGTGATATCTAGCTGTTTTATAGGGAAGGTGGTCAACAGGGGTCAATTGTATAAGGCAGATATCTGGATTGACCACATTAAGGAACTCGGATGAAATAGAGAACTGGAAATTGTGCCAAGGGTGACTAAGCCCTGTTTCTTGTATGAGAAAATCCAACTTATATTCAAAATGAATGCCAAGGCAATATAACATTATAGGAATTCACTACCATGCATCCTCATGCTCCTGAATTTTCAAGTCCAAACTCTTTATATCTAGCTGATAATACAGGTGCCAAGTAACCTGGAAATTCCTGGAATTTCTGCTGCTAATTGGAAGTCCCAGCCCATTTCATTCAAGGTAATTTGTCTTCGGGTCCAAAGCCAGCATTTTATGACACTTAGTGCTCTCATCAAAGATGTGTGTATGAAAAGGCTTAAGGAGAAAATAGACACAGAACAGCCTGCCTTCGCCCTGTAGGGCTCTCAGGTGGGTCCAACCCACCCCGGGGCTTGAGTGATTTCAGATACTCTGAATGCCTCTGGTTCCCAAACTGCCGTGGCTTGCTGGTGGAAAAAAACAGCTTCATACCCTTACTATGAATGATATATATGATTGGCTAACTGAAAGCAAAACCGTAATGGAAGATGACTGCAGACAGGTATATATTCTCCAGGGGGTCCGTGTTTTGTTAGGGCAAACACATCTCACCAGGTGAATGGCCTCAATGACTGGAGGCAGCATGAACTCTAGACTCTTGGATACTTGGATAATTCATTAGGACCAACAGCAGACAGAGTTGAAGCTGGTCTTTGAGAATATTCCTTACAAACTAGTACAGACCAAAATCTTTCAAGTATAAAATTCTCTTCTTTCTTACTGTTGTGTATCTTTGGCAACAGGGGTACACAGATTATGGAAAACTGAAGAATGTAAGTTACACTTTAGTAGCTCCATTCGCTTCCAGGAGTAAGGTGGAATATATATGTGTCCAGAGAGATATCTTAATTGGATGTGAGCTTACCCTAATCTACTTTAGTCCAGATTCCTTGTTTTAATAACAATAAATCTTGTTATTGTTATTTAATAATAATCTTGTTATCGTTATTTAATAACAATAAATATTTAGAGAATATGCTACAGCATATTCTCTAAATATAATTTACTCATGATAATTAATCAACTTTACAGAAGAAAGCTATAAATGTAAGGTGATAATATAACATAAAATATATATTTATATGTCATGTATTACATAGTAAATAAAATACATACTAAATCAGAAGTAATATAATACAATAAAAATAGGTATTATGGGCTAAAATGAAAAAGAACATACATTAAAATGATAGTACTGTAGGTAGGTAGGGGGATTGTAGTGGTTTAATTTTTCACATATTCCAAAATCTTTAATTACTATTTTATAAGTTACATAAATTGTAGAATAACTTTTCTTGTTTAATAACAGCATAGAGGGTAGTAAAACTGGCAGAAATGGGTATGTTTGATCAATGTTGATCCTTCTAGCTACAGTGATCCACTTCTGAGAACCAGGAGCTCACGTTTGAGCAAGCCAGGTTCTTACAGAGCGTGAGATTCAGCTTCTCCTGTCATGAAACGAGGTCAGGCTCTGGGCCAGGAGAGCATTGGCCAGCTTTGGAAACCATACCTCAGGTCACATTCAAAAGCACACATTTCCAAGTCTTTTCCCAACACTGCTTTTGTCACATTAGAATGAAATTTGCCCTCTGAGTTGAAATATTCTATAAAAAACACGAATCTGCTTAAGTTAAAATTTAAAGTTAGCTTCTCTGACAGCCAGGATGTGAAGAGATAGTGAAGAGATTCCGACTTTTGGCATTGTCAGCAGTTTACCCTGACAGTGGAGCTCTGTCTTCCTGCAACCTGCAGCTCTGGCTTTCCTGTTATGACTGAGCCAGTGGAATCGTTGGCCAGGAGAAGGCGGCCTCACCCAGTGAGACATAAATCCAGAAGCGCCCTCTGAAAGCACTAGGAAGGTGAAATGCAATCATCACCTACACTTGCTCTGCTTTCTGCGGTTTCAGCATTCCACCTTAGAGCATCAGGCTTAACTTTGGAGGTGTTAAATTTCCATGTGTCCGTGAAACACTGCAAGTACTATTTCAGCAGCTTGGAGAGATCCCAAACACAAGTCAGAAAGTTACCTCTGTCAGAGGCTTGCCGCCTCACCCCTGCATGGGTATCAGAAAATGCTTCCTTTCTGCAACACACATTCCAATCATCACACCGTGGCTAAAAGGCCAAATATAGGAGAGACATTTGCCCAGATATAGCAAAGCTGATGTTGGATTGCCTAGGCAATTTAAAAAATGATGATTGTGTGCAGGTGTTGGCTAACTAGCCTTAGACTACATATTAAGATAACTTCTGAGGTCTGCTGGAGAGAACAGGAAAGTGGGTGTGTGTGGATGTTTGGCACAGCTTGGGGCTATGGCTATAAGAACCTGAGTCTAGAATTTGCCACAGAATATTCTGTGAGCAAAAAAGACACCTACTTCTCAGTTATAATTCTCATTAGGATCTCTGTAACTTTTTTTAAGCTGTGAAATCCACAGCTGTGTAACTCTGAGAAAAATCAATTAACCTGTCTGAACCTAGGTTTCCTCAAATATATTCAGTCTGCACTCCCAGGACCTCACTTTAAGAGAAACCTGAATCTCTTGAGCACAAGCATTTGGATGGGTGTTATTCCCTTCCTGCACACCTGCTGTGCTTCAAGTAGAGAACTGATATAACCTTTTTCCTCATGTATCCCTGCTTTGAAATCTGTAAATTTCTATCTTGCTCTGCCCCTTTCTGATTTCTTTTTATTATTATTTTCAACTTCATTGATTCCTTCAAACTACTTTCCATCCACTAAATATTTCTAATGAGCCCTGTAAATTTTTCTTTACCACTGTGGAAAAATGTAAAATATTTTTTTGTTCTCAACAAAGGATTGCCAACCCCATCTAGCATTAAAAGGAAGAAGAAAAAGCGTGACACATTAAAAACAATAAGCATTGATTTCTCTGGCTCTACCTACAGATCTGTTTTTGTGAGGCCTTTAGTCCATCTTCACCGCCGCTTCTCTTGCATTTGTCCTTTAAAGTTTCAGGGGACTCTCACAAATAGGGACTTACTCAGGGCCTCCTGCTGCTGCTGTTTGGCATTGCTGAGCCCGTGGGGCTGGTTCCTGTGGCTCCTCCTGGCCAGTTGTCCACTGCAGGTGCCACGGATCCAAGAATTACCTCTGCCAGGCACTCCGTCCCACACAATGGCACCCTGCTTCCAGGACATGCTGAGTCCTATCTCAAGGCATTCTTGATCTTCCCTCAATGTTCGAGAGTAATATTGTTTTATCTAAAATATTCCTGTGTTGACGCTCAGTAAATGTCAGCACAAGTGGGCAGAACTGTATTGCTTTGGGTAGTAAACTCTCTCTATGCTCTCCCCGGGCCCCTTCTTACCAACTTTACCAGCCATGTGCATGCATCCTGTAGCTTCTCTGTGCTTTGTTCCAAATAGCCTGCTCCTGTGACCTTCTTCAGAGGCTGACCTTGGGCCAGTCCAACCCTCCCAAAGAGAGAGCCTGGAATGCCTGGTACTATAGATCTGTCTAGGGAAGCATATAGCCAATGACTATGCAAGATTCTGAAAGCCTGATTCCCTTTCCTCAAAATGGGGCAAATTTTGACATAATTTATGGTCTAAAGCTCCCCAAAAGATCTGGCCAAGGTCAGGGAGTTGGCTAAAATTGTGCCTTTCTCTGTTCTTCATTTTCTTTTCTCTTGCATTCTTCTCTTGGCCCTTAATAAATACCTTGTTCATGATCTGTGTCTCAGAGTCGACTTCTGGAAGTCCAGCCTAAGGTATTTGGTCAGGAGGGCAGGGATGATTTTTGAAGGCAGATTCTGAGGATGGGATTCTAGAGTTAAGTCACCAGCTAAGTGGCAATAGATAACTCATCACAGTGGTATCTGGAGCCCAGAGGGTCCCTGACACACTAGAGCATTGCAGTTGCTAAAACTTTCACCTGGAGCGAATTAAGTTGACATTATGGGTTGAATTAAGTAACCTCAAAAGATGTTGAATTTCACCCCCAGTACCTGGGAATGTGATATTACTGGGAAATAATATATTTGCAGATAATCAAGTTAAAATGATATCATTAGGGTGTGCCATAATTCAATATCACTATTGCCCTCACAAAAAAAGTGAAATTTGAACACGGAGACATACATGCTTAGAGGAAAGATGGTGTGAAGACACAGGGCATCCACAAGAACAATTTGAGGCCAACTGGGAGGTCATGGAACAGTTTCTTCCCTACAGTTCTCAGAACCAACCTTGCCGACACCTTGATTTTGGACTTCTAGTCTCCAAAACAGCAATGCAATAAATTCCTCATGTTCTATGCCACCCAGTTTACTGTATTTTGTTATAGAAGCTCTAGGAAACTAATACAGATGGGATTCTGACAGAAGGGGTATGCTAGATTGTGCAATTTTCTTTGGCTTTTGAAGGTACAAGGTAAACGGTCATTACAAAGGCTGCGGATGGGTTCCATGATAAATGGAAAGAAGAAAAGAGCAGACTCCAGTTGGTCAGCATAAGGCAAAGTGAGAAAGTCAGAAAGTCCCTTGGCATCTCTCAAACAAACCACCCTTTCCTACAGCCAAGGAAGACCATGCTGAAGACCAGGCCAGGACCAACTATAAGAACAGTGAACCTTTGGTGACTCATGCCTGTAATCCCGGCACTTTGGGAGGCCGAGGCAGACAGGTCACCTGAGGACAGGAGTTCAAGACCAGCCTGACCAATATGGAGAAACCCCATCTCTACTAAAAATACAAAATTAGCCAGGCGTGGTGGCACGTGCCTGTAATTCCAGTTACTCAAGAGGCTGAGGCAGGAGAATCCCCTGAACCTGGGAGGCAGAGTTTGCAGTGAGCTGCGATCGTGCCATTGCACTCCAGCCTGGGCAACAAGAGTGAGACTCCATCTCAAAAACAAAAACAAAACAGTGGACCTTAAAGGAAGCCTAATTTATGTCCTCAGCAATCCCATGCAACAGCCAGGACCTTGGTAAGGAAGAAATGGCATCTTGAGACTTGGAATCAGAAAATGTGAATAGATGCCATTGAGATATGTGAACCTGCAGCAGTCCCTGCATTCTCTGGGCCTGCAGAATGGGCCCACACCTTCTTTCTAGAGGCAGAGCTCTCTTGCTTGAAGATGGTAAGCAGGTGTACAAATGTAAGCATAGAAGCCTAACAAGAGATTAATTTTATGGTTTATATCCTTTATTATGCCTGAAGTCCAATATGTTTATTCGACCTTGCAGGTCTGTCTTTGAGAGAAAAAAGGGATATGTTAAAGTCCTCACTCCACAAGATTTGTAACCATAGGCAAGCTACTTAATGGATTTGAGTCTCAATTTTCTTATCTGACAAAAAGTGGTTAATGACACCATAATGTATGCAATGTAAAATGACTTCTCAAAGATGGTACTTGGTAATTATAATCTATTAAATTTGTCCTAACTTCAAATGTCCCTGATTCTAATAATGGATAAGATGTCTACCACCTAGCAAAGAGCCCTGCTGAAAGGTAGCCAGGCAGAGGATATGGAAGGAAGCTTTTATTTTTATCTTTTTCTTTTTATCCATTGAGAGGCAGATGAAGTCAACAGCTGTTGAAACAAACAAGCTCACTTAGTGAGTTGAATAATATCAAACTATTGCTCAAATGAAAAGAGCAGCTGGCTTTTTACCAAGGCATCATTGTCAAACACACCCTCACGTTTGGGATCATTAGAAATTTACATGGGGTGAATAGCCTTGGAAAACTATATTTACTTTTTCATAAATCATCAGAAAAATGCTAGCATACTCTCAGTGAGATAAGAGATGAAAAAAGAAACACACACACACAGTGGCAGCAGTGGCAGCAGATGTGTATTTTTCATGTGAATGTGAAGAAAAGTGCTGGAAATAAATTTAAGCTTTCCTGAGACAAAGAAGTGGCAGGCATTCAAAGGAACATAGATGCTTGAAAGAAAATGGAGAAGTGAAGCAGAGAAAAATGCGATCTATTTAAAAGCATAAATTAATTCCAATGTTTTAGATAGAACTAATTATTCCTAGGCCTGCTAAGAAGTACGACCTCGGGATTTCAGACCTAAGGGTATCTAAGTATTTGCCTTCAAATTGTATTAAGTTTACTTTTGCCTGATAGTAAAAATTCAGTACAGAATGTATATAAGATATAAATAACAAGAAAAATTCAGAAAAATTCATAATCTCACAGTCTAGTGAAAATTAAGTAACAGTTATAACAGTGTAATAATTCCTTTTTGTATTTTCTATACATTTTGATATAGTGGATATCAAATAGTAAATAAAGTTTTGAACCCTACCTTTGTCATTTGATATGTTTTTCAATGTCATGCAAAACACTTCATAGACATTATTTTTATTTATTTATTTATTTTTTGAGATGGAGTCTCGCTCTGTCGCCCAGGATGGAGTGCAGTGGTACGATCTGGGTTCACTGCAAGCTCCGCCTCCCAGGTTCACGCCATTCTCCTGCCTCAGCCTCCTGAGTAGCTGGGACCACAGGCGCCTGCCACCTCGCCCGGCTAATTTTTTGTATTTTTAGTAGAGACGAGGTTTCACCGTGTTAGCCAGGATGGTCTCGATCTCCTGACCTCATGATCCGCCTGCCTTGGCCTCCCAAGGTGCTGGGATTACAGGCGTGAGCCACTGCGCCCAGCTCATAGACATTATTTCTAATGACTGCACAATATTCCCTGGCATGATTGTTCATAGTCTCTAAATTCCCTAAAACTGGAAATTTTGTTTTAAGTGTACAGTATTATAACTATAACGTTTTGCAGTAACCAAAATTTAATTTACTTTTTTAGACTATAAAACTAATACATGTTATGGAAAATATGGAGAATAAAGAAAATTACAGTAAATCAAAAACAAGTTTATCTCCATTTCTTTCCTTCCTAGGTTAATCACTTGTAACCCTTTATTTTACTTTTTCCAGGTTCCAGAAGTCTTTCTGCCATCTTTGGCTCTTTGCAGATCTCTTTCCTGTGCTTCATTGCCTCAGTTCTCCTAGACAAAACTGCATCTGAAATTCAATACATTTCTATAATTATATTTCAGGCTTTGCATAAAACCTGTAAAGGATATACTTTATGGCACTGCATTCCAAATTTATACATAAAACAGATTTCTGCTATTGCATTACAAATTCAGACATAAAACAGATTTCCAACTTCTTTCACCTGTTGGGCTGGTCCCATGTCACATACTCAATGGGCAGTACTCACTTCTTTGGGCCTCAGTAACCCGTGAGTAGAAATGGGATCATTGTAATAAATCTACTTGCATCAATTTATGCTCCTTGTTTTATAACAGCCATTTCTCCCCAACCTTACTTAAATATTTCTGAGAGTAACTAAATAATATTGGATTGCTGTTGGTTTGAGATGAAATTTGTGCAGAGTCTGTGCCATGAAGGGCTCCGCCTATATTTTGGTTACCGAAGTTATCTTATTTTGGCAGGGTGCAGTGGCTCATGCGTGTAATTCCAGCACTTTCGGAGGTGGAGGCAGGAGAATTGCTTGAGCCTAAGAGTTTGAGACCAGCCTGGGTAACATAGCAAGATCCGATCTCTACTAAAAAAATTTTAATTTTAAAAATTTTGGTGTAAAGCTCTTTGTGCATATATTGCCTTATGTCATGTTCTCCTCAAGCAGCCCCTGAGATGAGGAGTCATGTGGGAGTAATTTATTAAGAAGGTGATCTCAAAGGAAGACAGGGAAGGAGAAGGGAAAGAAGGATATGGAAGAGAGAGAAACCAATAAAGTGTGTGATTTTTTCAAAGTCCAGTTTCAGCCTCATTCAACTTGAGGCCAGGGAATCAGACTTGCAGACACTTGGACCAGTCAGTCACTGCCTAAGAACTGCACAGAAGGTTAAAATGCCCCATTCTCCCAGCTCTGTGCAGTCCCAGTTGCGGCCAGATGTGGTGGTTCACTCCTATAATCCCAGAACTTTGGGAGGCCAAGGCAGGTGGGTCAAGAGATCAGAAGTTCGAGATCAACCTGGCCAATATAGTGAAACCCCATCTCTACTAAAAATACAAACATTAGTTTGGTGGCAGGTGCCTGTAATCCCAGCTACTCGGGAGGATCGTTTGAACCCGGGAGGCAGAGGTTGCAGGGAGCTGAGATCTCACCACTGCACTCCAGCATGGGTGATAGAGCAAGACTCAGACTCAAAAAAAAGAAAAAAAAAAAGACAGTCTCAGTTGCAGGCCTTCAGAGGCAAAGCACAAAGCAGCTGGAAGAGGCTTACAGAAAGAGCAAAAGGAATGCAGGGTATCTATGTGTGGTGTCAACAGTGCTGACTATTACTGTGAATGAATATGTGTGTCCCCCCAAAATTCATATATTGAACCCTAACCCCCAAGTTGTTGATATTTGGAGGTGGAGCCTTGGGGAGGTGACTAGGTCATGAGCATGAAGCCCTCATAGATGTGATTTCTGCCTTTATAAGAAAAGATGATCTCTCTCTCTCCATCATCTAGGGATACAAGAAGACAGATGCCTGCAAATCAGGAGGTGGGTCTTCGCCAGTCATGGAGTCTGCTGACACCTGATCCTGGACTTCCTAGGCTCCAGAACTCCAGAAATCAATCTCTGTTGTTTAAATCACTCAGTCTATGGTACCTTGTTATAGCAGCCCAAACTGACTAAGACAATTATACATGTCAAAATCCTTTCTAATCTGTGGATCTCAGCTTTGTGACTTTGCATGTCTCACAGCGAGCAGAGGATTGTATTATTAATGGTAATCCATGTTGAATTTAATACTATAAGAATTTTTCATAAAGTCAATTTGTTTTTAACCATTTGACTATCAAACTAGTTGTGATTTGAAATCCAAGACAATTAAATCTTTGTAAAATTTGGGTCTTTTTGTAAGATGACTTTAACTACAGAGAAAATGTAAAATTTTAGAAAGTGTAAAACACGTAGTTAGCACTGAGATTAGTATGTAAGATCTAATGTCATCTATGTGTAGGGCAATCATCAGTGTTACACTTCATTAGAAAGATTGCTTTTAAAATACAACCAGCGCCTGGGCAGATGGATCACGTGACGTCAGGAGTTCGAGATCAACCTCCCCAACATGGTGAAACCTTGTCTCTACTAAAAATACAGAAAACTAGCTCGATGTGGTGGCAGACACCTGCAATCCCAGCTACTCGAGAGGCTGAGGCAGGAAAATTCCTTGAACCTGGGAGGGTCGGAGGTTGCAGTGAGCTGAGATTGCACAACTGCACTCCAGCCTGGGTGACAAGAGTAAAACTCTGTCAAAAACAAACAAACAAACAAACAAACAAAAAATAAGCCAGCTTCACAATGGAGGGAGTTCTATAATTTGTTGGGATTTTGGAATGGCAGTGAGCTACATATCTTTTCTTTCATGTTCTAACATATAGAAGACAAACTAAGTCTTTGTATGTTCGCTAACTCAGCAGGACAGTCTGTGGGAGATTATATTGATCTTTAATACACAGTGTACCCATATTGAATATTCATACATAATTTGAATCTACTTTCTTCTCATATCTAAATACCTGTAAACACTTAGAATGAGTTAAATGTATAGACTTAGAATGGCTTTAATAGGCTCTTTTAAATTTATATTTATATACTTAAATAAGTGCTGATGGCATTGTTGTTTATAATATTAGGTTTCTTTCTGACCTCTCAGAATTTTCCTTAGAGCCTGAGACAGGCAGACTGGTTGGTTCCCTATCTTAAGAATGTCTAAAGGAAAAGGATAAAAACCCTTCAACTCAAGCTCTAACTTATCTAACTCTCAGCCAATCAGCAATAAAAGACCCAGGAAGCTATTAACTGCAAATTTCTATTTCAGGGGGCTGGAGACTTTCCCAGAGTCCCACATGCAGAGTCAGACTCAAACTCCAATCTAAAGTCATCTTTTCCTCATTTTAACACTAAAGTTCATGCCCAGGGGTGGAGATTTAAAATGCTAATGCTACATGCAATATATGAAGAAACATGCTGAGCCATTATGCAGGTGCTAGCAAAACTCTCCCTATACATTCCCTGATGTAACCCTTCCCTATGGAAAGATCCTATACCTAACCGAACCACACAGTAGCTTCGGGGAGCAGTCCACTCCTTTTTCCTCTCTCATGGCTGGCTCCCTGAGAGGTAATAAACTCTCCTTCATTACTGCATCTGGTGATCTCTCTTGATTTCTGTCCTGGGAGATCACAAGATCCCAGGGCACTGGTAACAGGCTTATCACAGATTCTTTGATTTTCTTCAATGGTTCTGAAACAGGAGAGTTCCCTTGACCCCTTTGCTGGACTTGTGACATGGGTGGCTTGTTTACTTGATTACCATGCTGAATCCCTTATGGAAGGAAGCACATGAGTGGGTGGGTGTGGGAACCAGAGCAAATGAATGCTGGAGCTGGCCTGTTGCTCCTCTCCAGCGGGAGCAAGCTTTGTGTGGGTTCTGCAGCAGTGTCAAAGTGTGTTACAATGGTCTTTTACCTCTACCGTCTGGGAGGGGCTGTCTGCAAACCCCAGAGCCCCAGAGAGTATGTGTTACAATCAGTGCTCCTTTAACATTTGCTGTTTGTGGATGGCTAAGTGTTAACCAGCTCAGTGGAGGGTCAGGGTGACAGCCTTTTACACTTTGCTCTCTTGGTACCTGAGTCCAGATACCAGGAAGAATCAGGTCACATGAACAAATTGAAGGCGGTGAATGTGGAGGACTTTACTGAGTGGTAAAAGTGGCCCTCAGTAGGAAGGGGAGCTGAAATAGGGGTGGAGCAGGAAGATAATCTTCCTTGGAGCCTGCTGTGTCTGGCTGAACTCTTCTCTGACCATAGTAGTCCCTGACCTCCAGCTGCTGCTTCTCATTTCAACATCTAGACACTTCTCTCTTCTGTGTGTATGTCCACTGAGTCTGGTGCTTGGGGTTCTTATGGGCACAGGATAGAGGGTGGGGTGGGTTGGGCCAAAAGGCAATATTCAGGCGGGAAAACAGGGATAGTTCTCACTTTGGGCTGTAGGTCCAGGCTTGTGGGTGGAGCCCTTGCCAAAGACCCTGCCATCTTCTACTAGTATTTGCCTGCCTTCTGTCCAAGACAGTCTGTACAATTTGGAAGCAGCCAAATCTAAACAGTGTAAAATCTGGATAGTCAGGCAGAATAAGGTTGGAAAAAAATACATAGTTATACAGAATAGAGCTGAAAAAATTAGCTGAGTAATACTGTGTGTGCACCTATGTGCACATATAACAAAGTAATAAGTTCTATTTCCTTAGATGTCTCAAAATGTATCTTGAACATATGAAAAATAGTTAGTGTTCTCTGGGTGACTGCACTGAAGCCCACCACTCACATGGCACACAAATGTCATTTTTTGGTATGTGATTATACTTGCCATCTTATGATCACAACTTTTAAATACTACATAGATGCATTAATGTTTTTATTTTTCCTTTTAGATCCTTCACTGAAATCAACCCAGTCTGCTCAACAATTCACCAAGGGTCTTGCTGTCTCCAATTTCAGGACACATTTTTCATCACCAATATTCACATTAACGGACACTCCTCAACCCTTTGTCAGTCCCTGCCCAGCGTCGCTTTTGAGACTGAACTCTGGACTGCTCTTCCATATTCTCTTTTCTGTAAAAAGGAGACTTTTCATTTCTGGAAGCACCTAGGAGACAGCAAAGTTAAACGTTGTGTTTCATCATAATCAGTCTTAACTAGCTAAAACTAATTAAACACTAGGAGTTTTGAGTAACCCACCTACCCTCACTAGACCCTTTCTGCATCTCACTGAAGATGTTCATGATCAAGAAGCAAGAGGCTGTGTCAGCTGTCATGTACAGATCTCAGCCTTGTATGAAAGCAGTTCTCAGTGCTTAATTAGCACTAGCAGCATGGCCCTACACTTCGTAGCATTTAAAACCTTGAGTTTTGTCCTTCAGTCCACATATGCAATTGTTCCATAATAAGCTCATCTCACCTCCAGGCACCCCCCTGGCTCTGTGGCCCATGGTTTTTGTATTTGTCTTAGTCATCTTTAATTACCCTCTTCTGCCTCACCACTACTTAATTATTTATCCTTCTCAGAACCTCTGGAGTGTATTGCACTATGTTTTCCTTTTAAAATATGTTGCCAGTGTTCTTAGTTTGTCATTTATATGGCAAAGTACATCCCTAATACAAAACCTTAAGCAATCTCATTAAGGGCAGATTGCTGATATCTAATTTCTTTTCCCATTCCTAGAGGCGGTGGTCTTCAAAGTGTGACCTCCAGACAGCAATATCAATATCATCTGGGTATTTGCTAGAAATGTAAATTCTCAAGCCCCAGCTCAAACTCAATGAATCAGAAACTCAGGGTGTGGGGCTCAGCAGTCCTTCAGGTGTTTCTAACCAGATATTCAAATTTGGCAATCATTTACTCAGGGTATTACTCCTAGTAGTGTCTTAATAAATGCCTATTGGGTTAACTCTGATAATCCTTTCTCTCAAGTTGTCTTAAAAAGAGGGGAATCCAAAAATTCCAGAAAGAAATGAGGAAAAAAGTTACAAAGAATGAAGTAGGGATTTTAGGTTTATGAGCCATTAGAGGGAACAGTCTTCACAAAGAAACACAGTACCCTGATTTCCTATCTCATGCTTAATTTTCCTCCATTGTCTCACCTCAGCTGCGTGATTCCATGTATCTTGCTAATCCTTCTGTTTGCCTTCTGTAAGGTTACATGTGAATTGATAGAAAATTCTTTTTCAACTTTCTATACCTTATTCCCATTTCAGTCTATGTCTTCACAGAAAATTATCACTGCAAAGCTGAGCAGTTTCTGTAGAATCTTGGTTCATTCACCAAATTTTTCAGCAAGGGCTTGTTCCCTTTGCACATCTTCACTAAACTTGGAGCTTTTTGATGACTCTCATTTTCTATCACCACCATAGTCTTTAGATGTTCAGTGGAGCAGGGAACCATTAGGTTCCCTGCACAGGTTGCTTGGGGCAAAGATGGAAGTTGGAAGTAGGAAAAGCGTGGAGTTGGAATTGGATGATGAATGCTGAAGCAAAAGAGGACTCAATGTCTCTATGGTTTTGCTTTGTGCTGGGCCTTCCTAAGTCTCGTGAGCACCTGATAATTGTTCATTTGATTATGTCGAGCTCTTCAGAGCAGTGGCTCTCAACCCTGATTAGGATGTCAGAATCTTTTGGAAAAAAAATTTTTTTTAAATCTATGGGCATAGAACCCAGCCATCAGTATTTCAAAAAAATTCCCAGATGGTTTCCATGAGTAGCCAAGTTTGAGAACCATGATTTTGGATTTCCCAATGGAAGAATGTAAACCATGACATCACTTTGCCTAGTTTTCTAAATATTCCTCTTTCTGCAGTCAGCTTTCAAAAGTGAGACTACAACTGGATCAAAGAATTACACAAGAAAAGGGAAACTGAGCCATCCTTCAGCAACTCCAGGAGAAAAATCAAGGTCCATACAATGATGGGGTAGTAAATGCTAATACCATCTATCTCCTTCCCTTGTATTTATCCCTGGTTTTCCCGCCCCCCCTTTCCTCTCTGGCTTCCTATTCTTCCTTTGTGGCAAAATATCCACTATTCTTGAAGAAAGCTAACCAGCAAACCTGCTAATATTTAAGCTTCAGTGACCCAAAAGGCAACTAAACTTTGATGAACATTTGCATTTCCAAAGAAATTATCTGAAGACAAAAAATGTCTAATTCAAAGGAGTGAAATGTAAATTGTTATATTTCAGGCTAGAAAGGTATCTAATCTAAGGAACTTCCTTATCACGCTCTGGAAGACAGTGTGCTGCCTCATGGAAGTCCATTGTAGATGTCCAACTTAACATTGCAAAAAAAAAAAAAGACAAAAAAACAAATAAACAAAATGGTATAGAAATATTGGCTTGGGACTGAGAAATGATATTAGTATGGTACAAAAGTAATTGCAGTTTTTGCCCTTGAAAGTGATTATTAAAACCGCAATGACTTTTGCACCAACCTGTGGATTAGTAATTGATTCACAAAGACATGACACATGAGAAAACCAAGTACACTGCTTGGCACATAGTAGACATTCAACAAATGCTTTTACTGACAACTTTTTCTTTTCTCCTCAATCATTCACTTTTTAGAATCCTTGAAAAACATTTTACAAATTTTTCAAATATTCAGGAAATGTAAAATAACAACAGATTTAAAGAAGAATTATCGACTGTAGCCAATTTTTGGACCTATAAATTTTTTAAACTATGTGATGGGAATCTTTTCATTTTTTAGAGCAATATGGATGCATATCAATTACAAACCCTGCTAAACATCCTTTCTATATCTGACGCAATAAAATTCATTATCCTGGTTAGTTTGAGGATATACTTAACCCATAAACACCAACAGCAAGTATAGATTCAGACATTTGTGTCTATAACTTAGACAATTTAAAATGCAATATTAAATAATCAAAAATTATTCGAAGCTCAGTACCTTTTCACACATTAGTACTTTAATTATCAACTTTCTTTTAAAGAGTAAGTCAGTAGAAAAGAGTTAGTAAGTAGAAAAGAGTAAAAGAGGTCTTTCTTTCACAATTTGCCAAGACATGCATCACTTATTTAAAATCAAACAAAATGCTGTTTGAAAAACAAGAAGTATGGCAAGAATGAAGTTCCTTCATGCAAGGTACCTCTGACTACTCTCTAAAGACAAGTACTATGACAGGGTCATAGAATTATTGCAGAAAAAATATGTCCACTGAAGCCACTTCCTCCAGAGGTAAGGTTTAACTTATGGTAACGTGCTATGGGTCAACAGCTCAAGACGAGGTGTGTAGCTGGCAATTTAAGTGTAAAATTAGATTTCAGTATAATCAGTCATCTGATAGCACATCCAAATGTATTCTGCATTTGCACGTTTAATTAATTATGTCTTAATTGAAAACATTTTGCTCATAAAGATCAGCTCTAATTTTATTCCAAATTAAATTATTAGGGGAAAAATTTAGTTTGGGAATTTATTTATTTACATATATAAAGAAAAAGTAAAAATAATGGATTTTCTCTTTTCTTCTTAAAAGGAAGTGTCTTTCTGCTCATTTAGACGCACAAAGGAAAACATTTAAAACATTCCAGATAAATAAATTGCATTTCATCTGAATGAACATCTAACTTTGGAGATGGAGAAAACCTTCTTTTGTATTGTTGCAGATCTGCCTATTATAATATTGGTATAATTACTTTTTCAGCTACAACTCAGATTTCCTGGGTCAGTGCAAAAGACCTTGTTTATTTAGAAGAAGAGATTCTCTGAGAAAGTGGCTCATTAGTCTTAGATTCCTGGACTACACAGTCTGATCTACAAATTAAAATAGCTACTTAAATTCCCTTTATGAAAATTGTGCCTGACAGGGCACTTACATATGCAATGAGGTTTGTATTTGCACATCTAGAGCATCCAGGAAATCAGAGAAGGTGGGTTTTGTGTCTTTAGATATGCTACAGTTGATAAACCCTAAGATTCAGATATTAACTATTAGATAAGCTCTTGCATTTCCCATAACAGTAGCTTTGAAGTCATTCATTACCTTAATACTAAGGAAAGAAAGTCAGAAAATCCAAAGAGAGAGAATTCTTAGTTATGATTTTTGGAAATATAATTAGAAAGAAGTCAGATTTGGCTTTTACAATTAATGCCATATAATGTCACACAAAGTATTTCCTGCAATGTGCTCAAAGAGGTCAATTTGTGATTTATTTGCGAGTCATAGATCTGAAATTACTGACTTGTGTGTGTAACAATTTAGCTTTAACTTGGGCATTTAATTTAGCATTACACACAGCTCCTCTTCAATACTGATCCTTGCCCTGAACAAGATGTCATTTCATAAACCCAATTAAACATGGTACTTACTGTGGTTTGAATACCAAGACAGATTAAATGTATTGTCCAATTTCACAGATCAGCAATGCTTCTCTTCCTGTATCACTAGCTCATGATGGTAACATAAGGGACCAGTCTGTGCCAGTGGATGGGCCAGAATTAAAAGAAGATAAATGTTGCTGTCCTGCCTGAAATAAAACTGGGCACCCAAGGTGTCAGAGAGTTGTCTGATATGCTGTGAAATGAATGTCCCATATATATACATTTCAACCTTTGTTAAATAAGGTAGAATTTTTTCTGGAAGATTAAAAACCCTCTTTCCAAATCATTGAATTAAAATATTTAGTCAATAAGTAAATCGCTGCTATTTTCATCAATATTGAAGATGTTTCTTCAAGTTTGTGCATTTTCTCAATTAGAAAAAAAGTCTAGTTTGTTTAAATAATGAGAAGTCAACATTGAACTGTTGTCTACTCAATAGCCACAATTCCTTATTTCTTGTTTACAATGATCATAGATTGTTTATGTTTGTATTGTTGTAACAATTTCACAGAATATGGATTCCTCTCCCAATCTGAAAGGATTGGTCTAGGCTGGTCTAGGCCACGAATATTGTGGTAGATTGTATTGTGTGTTCATAATTCTTTGTTCCGCGGCCAGGTGCAGTGTCTCACACCTGTACTCCTAGCAGTTCGGGAAACTGAGGCAGGCAGATTACCAGAGCTCAGGAGTTTAAGAATGGCCTGGGCAACATGACAAAACCCCTCTCTACTAAAAATACAAAGAATTAGCTGAGTATACTGGTGTGCACCTGTAATCCCAGCTACTTGAGAGGCTGGGGTGTGAGAATCGCTTGAATCTGGGAGGTGAATGATGCAGTGAGCCAAGATTGCGCCACTGCACTCCAGCCTGGATGACAGAGCAAGACTCTGTCTCGGGAAAAAAAAAAAAAATTAAAAAGAGGATTCTTGTTCCCTCCCCGTCCTTACCATGCTTTAATGGGGAAAGAGAATATTTCCCTGTATCATTGACTTTGGGCTTGGCTATGGGATTGCTCTACCCAGTAGAATTTGGGTAGGTTAATAGTAATAGAAGTAACTAAGCAGAACTTTAAAGAAGCTTCTCCTCTTCAACTCTTGCTCAGCATTATAAAAATCAAATGCCCTAAGTAGTCTGTGTCCTTCAACATGGGTCCAGGAATGAGAGTCTCCTGGAGCACACCTGAATCTCATCTGTAGTCTAAGGTAGAACTGCTGCAACCAATTCACAAAACTCATGAGCAAGGAGTAAATGCTTGCTGTTATAGGTCATTAGCTTCTGGTCATGTTTCTTAAGCATCATGGGAGCAAAAGCGAACTAATGCAAACATTAATGTAATTCCCTTTGCTTGTGATTGATTTAGAGATGAACATTTGTCCTGTTTCCAGCTGATAGAATGTATTTAGGAAGAATGCCAAAGGAGGGAGCTAATTAGTAGGATTTTGACCTCTAATGAAAATGATGGCCAAATATATGAAATTTTTTCTTTCTTTGGTTTTATTGTTTAAAGACATAATTATTTAAGTTGTGTTAGTTGTGTGTGATCTTATAACTGTGAGGAATTACATAGAATGAAAATGGAATGTGCTGTGGTGGCAGAACAGAAAGAAGTTGGGTGATTGACATTGTCGAGCTGCTGCAAGAAATCTGGTAGTCTCTATTTCCCAGAGGTATTGTAATGTAGAAAAATTGAATAACTTTATTGCTTAAGTCACTATAAGAATGTCTTCTGTTACTTGCAACCCAATGCACTCAACTAATAAAATATGTTTCTAGAAATACACTTGCCTGCACTCTTTCTAAGACACACAGACCACATACACACAGATATTTTTAAAGGTCTCATACTACATAAATTATACTATTTTTTAATTTAAAAAGATAATATGGGACAGGCACAGGGGCTCACACCTGTAATCCCAGCACTTTGGGAGGCCAAGGCAGGTGGATAATGAGATCAGGACATCAAGACCATCCTGGCTAACATGGTGAAACCCCATCTCTACTAAAATACAAAAAACTAGCTAGGCATGGTGGTGCACACCTGTAGTCCCAGCTACTTGAGAAGCTGAGGCAGGGGAATTGCTTGAACCCAGGAGGCAGAGGTTGCAGTGAGCTGAGATCCCACCACTGCACTCCAGCCTGGTGACAGAGCAAGACTCCGTTTCAAAAAAATAAAATAAAATAAAATATAAATAAATAAATAGAATATAATATGATATTTTTTACATTATAACACCTGTACATTATAAGACTAAAATCTATCTCATTTTTTAAAGTAACTGCCTAGTACTTTGTGCATGAACACCCTATGCCTTCAAATTGAATTTGAGGATCAACCTCACTTAGCTATTTTCATAAAATAAATTTAAAAATACATAAAAAGATGAAAAATGTGAGAGACACATTAAGTGAAATGGAATTTGAATTCATAAGTTGTGATATCCACCTAAATGAGTCACCAAGAGATAAAACATGAAAAATGAAAAACAAATACAGAAATAATAGAAGAAAACTTTAAAAGATGAAGAATAAAGAAACACATAGTATAATGTCACTACACACTCAGTGCTAAGTTAAATGGATTTCTTGAGAAGACTCCAAAAGCAGGTACAAATTTTGAGTATGTGTGTCCACCTGTGTATGCATGCATGCACACACATGCTAAATGTGTACAAAATGTTTTAAAAATCACTTTTATTGAAATATTGCGTAAGCACATCTAAGAACAAATTTTAAGCTTGATGAATTTTTACATTTTTAACACAGTCATTTAACTATCAGCTAAGACAGGAAATAAAACATAATCAGCAACTGTCACTTTGCTTTATATTCACTATCAATCCTTACTCTTTTTTTTAATTTGAGACAGAGTCTCATTCTGTTGCTCAGGCTGGAGTGCAGTGGCATGATCTTGGCTCACTGCAACATCCACCCCCTGGGTTCAAGCAATTCTTATGCCTCAGCCTCCCAAGTAGCTAGGATTACAGGCACCCACCACAATGCCCAGCTAATTTTTTAAAATTCAGTAGAGACAGGGTTTTGCCATATTGGCCAGGCTGACCTCTAACTCCTGGTCTCAAGCAATTTGCCCACCTCGGCCTCCTAAAGTGCTGGGATTACAGGCATGAGTTAACCATGCCTGGCCCATTACTCTCTTTTTAATACCCCAAAGGCAACTAATATCCTAATTTCTCACAGAAGAGATTGGTTTTGCCTGGGTGTTCAACTTTCCGTAAAGGGAATATTAGTACATTGTTTGCCATATTGATCTATGTTGTTTTATGTAACAATAATGCATATTTATTCATTGTTCCACAGTATTCAATGTAGAAATAGATCACAAATTATTTCCTATTTCTTCTCCTAATGGATATATTTGGGTTGGTTTCAGTTATTGTTATTATGAATATGATGCTTTAAATATTCTTGTTTTTTTAAGTAAAAATATGTGCAGATTTATAGCGCAACAGAAAAAGCTCTTTTTACCTGGATATCTGGATTTTTTACTCTTGGTAAGTATAACTGCAATGAGATTTATCATGTATGATTTAAAGTCAGGAAATGCCTCCTGGTAACCTGCAGGGTCAGTTTTTCACTGATGGTTTACCAACTGGCCTAACTGGTTTGACAAACCTAGCTTGATTACATGGACAAGGAGACACAGAAGGCTTGTTGAGAATTTCTCTTCCAAGCCCTCCTGAAAGCAAGATTGCTAGCACAGAATCTTGGTGTTTCACACTGGAGACAGAATGCACACTCTGTGTCTGAGAATACTTGTAGCCCTGGGTAGCTTTCAACATGGGATGTCTTTCAGACTCCCAGTCCATGCCTGCACTCTCTTTCACTTGCTGCACCATGTCCTTTGCCTTTAAATAAAAGCCCTATGTAAATATGTTCTGTGGAATGTGGTGGTTCCTTTCAAATATCCAAACAAGAAGCTTTTCAGTATGTATACATTTCTGTTGAGAATATACCTAAGAATGAATTTCCTATTTGCAGGTTCACAAAAATATATATATTGATATATTGATATTTAGACAAAATTTGCGAGTAAAATACACACAAAAAAATTCTTGAACCATTAGAGAATAAGTTACTGACCTGATTCCCAATTACCACCAAATATTTTGGGATTTATTCCTTACAAACAGGATTTCTCCAACATATTCACAACACAACTATCAGCATTGGTTGTATTCCCACTAATACCCTGTTACTGTCTAATCCCAAGACCCCATTCAAGACCCTGGCACTCTACATTAAGCTAACCCCTGTGTGTAGTTACACTCTTCACTCTACTCTGGCTCCAACACCTCATGCTTGGCCACCCTCATTCTTGGATGCCATCCTTGGGCTCCGACCTAGCCCCTAGATTATTATCAATTTCACATAGATACTCTTCTCATCCTTCCTCAGCTAAATCCATGTGGGTGCTCACCCGACCCTGCTCAGTTAGGCGCTGACACGCCAAACATGCTACATCACTGTGATGATGCCCTTTTCGTCTTGCCTGGATTCTGCCACCACTTCTGCAAGGACTCCTTCTCCTGTTCTTTGGCTTTGATACCTGGCACCTTGGAGCCCTCTTATACAGATGCCCCTTTCATTCTATTTAGACCAGAAAAATCCCACAATGATCTACCTCTTCTACATGCAAATCCTTTTTATCCCATTCTGTGCCATTGCCTTACATAGGTACTACTAGCCTGTTGAGTTTAGACACCAGGTGATGGATAATACATCTATCTGGATGCTCCCTCACCTCGTTTTGATTCTGACACCCCACGTGGGTCACCTACACGCATTGAAGCCCTTACTCAGTTATGGCTTCAATCCACATGAGGCAGCCTTCTTCTGTAGACAGAGGAATTAACCATTTTTCCCTATTCCAAACATTAACCATTTCCCCAAAGAGCATGGGTGTTTTTCATGGAGAAATAGTGTTTGGATACAAAGGTCTAGAGGCTAGGTGTTCTAGGTTTTCTCACATCACAAAGCTAAGAAATACATATGCATATGCCAACCAAAGCATACCATAAGGGTAAAATGATGACCTTTTTGAGGTTGGCGGTCACTATCTTTCCATCCTCTCTTCCTTAGACTATTTCCTTGAAATCTTAATAGGTCCAAATAATAAGTTTACCCTTTTGATTTTGCAATCGAAGAATGCAGACTTTCTGATCCTTGGAATTGTAAACAAATGCCTCCAAAACTTACTTGGGAGTTTTTCCCAAGAGGACTATCTTAGGATGTAGCCCTTTGTCTCTTGAGGAGATGAGAAGTTATTCTCACTTCTGCTTTGCTAAATAAATTATGTGAAAGTCTGTCTAGACATTTTAGCCACTTTTGTAGTACCTACGTGCATAGAAATCTGACCATGTTCATACAGTAATAAACTGTGTTCTCTTTTCTATGTTGGTTCAGAGAGGTCTTTGTTAGTATTATTTTATTTCCAACAAACACACACCCTATATTTCTGTATTGTTACTTTCTAGAGATGGATGACTTTGAATGGTCAAATATTGATAGAAAGGCACTAATGAAAAGTAATTCAGAAAAAACGCATTTACAGATTTGGTGACAGGAAATAAAGAAATTTTTCATGTTGAGCTCCAGTGATCTCTGAAAGGTAGAAGAGACGTCATTAGTTGAGAGTATACATGGAATTGGAGGTGGAAGTTTTGAGAAAAATGGAGGCTTATAAAATTAAAATAGGTGTTTCCAATAATGTGAAACAGAACTGATTAAAGAACAAAGCAGACATGACTGCCGAGGAGTCTCTCAGATGAGTTCACGTTGATCACTGTAGTCTATTGTTTCATAATAACTCATTCCAAAGCAAGCAGCATATTGGATTCACCTGGGATCTTTTAAGTTATACTGATTCTTGGGTCCCACCTGCAGAGATTCTGTTGTAATCACTCAGGAGTCTGACATGAGCATGCAGATTTCAAAAGCTCCCCAAGTGATTTCAAAGTGTCCTGAAGATCAAGAACCATTGACCCAGACAGAATATTCATCACCTTTATTGTTTTCCACAAAAACCTACCATGTAAAGAATTTGTGAAGATAGAAAAGTTTATTGCAAATTAGAAATTGAGAGTTGAATTGGCAAACAAATTGAGTCAAATTAAATTCTGAGCTTTAAAACTTTCCTATGGCCACCCCAAGAGTGTGGAACCTTCCCTGGGCCTTCACCCCATTGTCTCTAAAGTCAAATCATTTCACTAACTCTTCTCCACTTCCCCAGTCTCTGCTTTCTGCCTGCCTTTTCCTAGTCTACCTGACTCTGTGAACTATAGGTTGGTGCAAAGGTAATTGCAGTTTTTGTCATTAAAATTGATGTAAAAAACCGCAAATTACTTTTGCACCAACCTAATAAAACTTCTCACTCCATCACTCAGAGTGATTCAGCTCTCACTAACAACCTGGTGTTCTCCATTTTCCTTTAGCATGGACTACAGCTATTCATCACTTTTGAGAATTTTTAAGAAGCAACATTCTTGCATGTGATCTGGTTTATAGAACCAGGATAAAAGGTCAGTGCTGACTCCAAAGTTTCCCAGACCCAGGAGCTCCTCAGAAATATGTGGCAGAGACAGACCTGCAGGATAAAGACAAGATATGCATTATTTTCTCATTCATTCCATAGATAGCTAGTCCCAGCCTACCGTATCTCAGTATAGAGAGCTGGTCCCAGCCTACCGTATCTATCTCAGTATAGAGAGCTCGTCTCAGCCTACTGCATATATCTCAGTATAGAGAGCTCATCCCAGCTTACCTTATCTCAGTGCAATGAAAGAAAAAATATAGACAAATAGACACAGTAGAGTGTAGTCCATATAATGGTTTAGTGTACATAGGAAGTACACAAGTACAGTAACATATGGACAAACCAGAGGATGGAAGAAGAAGGGAATTGAGAGAGCATTGCAAGAAGTGAAGAACCCAGGGTTTGAGCCAGCCTCCTGAATCCACATGTATAGAGTTGTAGAATTGGAGTACTACAAAGGATGTTAGAAATCATCTAATTTAATCACCCTTTGTTACAGATTAGAAAATAGAAGTTTCATAACCTAGGAGACGAACCGCATTGCAGAAAGTCCCATAACAAGTCAGGGGCAATGCCAGGATTAAATTGGAATCTAGATTCATTGACAACTGGCCCAGTGATACTCCCTCAACAGGTGAATTTCTAAGGTTCTATGAGCTCTGCTACAGGAGGGAGTAGGCCATCAATAGGGTCGCTGGTGGCAGTAGAGGCCTAAACCTGCGTGGCTTACACCTGTGTCTGCAAAGTGACTGACTCATTCCAGTCCCATCTGTCCACTCTGCAGTACCTCTTCTCAGAAGTTACCAATGGGGGACATGCTGGATAGATAATTTGGCTTGAACATAGAGTGTGAGGGAAGGGCACATACTGAAAATAGGAAGGAGAATGAGAAACCTGAAACAAGAACCAGCCTAACAAATACTATACCTTTGAATGGTAAAGCAGGCATATCGTATGACTTTAGAAAATAGCAAGATAACAAAGAAGAGCAAGTAAGACTAGAAAATTGTGACTTCGGGATCTTGTGTCTGAAATAAATGGAGAGACACTTTGGGGAGTGGCAGGCAATGAAGACAGATCTACCATCTGAGGAGGTGACTCGGAGAAATTCAAAACAGTTTTTTTTTTTTAATTCCAATTCAAATATAGTGAAGTGAAGGAGGGTAGATCATTCATTCTCAACTCACTGTGTTTAGTTTCTTAAATGCTGACCGAATTGTAAAAAACATTTTTGAATGGGACAGTTCTGGTGTCAGCTGTTCTTTCTTTTCTTTTTATTTACCCACTGCTAAAGACTACCATAGAGACATTCTCTACATTCAGTTAGTTTGACATTTCCCAATTTTCACATTTTAAATTATAGCCTAGGAAACTTCTTTACTTGGAGAAAGATATTCTTATATTAAAACATAAAACTTTTCCCAAGCATCCACTAGTTCATCCAGTAAGCAATTTCTTCATTACACACCAGGGGTCAGTATTGGATTATTAATTTACATGAGCTATGAATTTTTACTTTCCCAGTAATAAAAATGAGAAACAAAATACCAAAAATTGTTATTGTATTAGAGCTTTGGTGTTAGTTCCTTAAGCAAGTATCATCTGTGTAGACATGCATAGATCATGAATGGCTTAAGAAAAATACAAAAGAAAAAGAAAAAAAGCCATCATAATGAAGGCAGTCTTTGTTCTTGAGAAAGGTGGCCTTTGTTCTTTAGGAAGACATCCATGACGCACTCCAGGCACATTAATTATGCCGCTTTTACACAAAAGTTAGTTACTTTTATATGTGGGAATTGTTCACACCCAACTAGTAGTATTAACAGACATGCTGGCAGTGAATTGGAAAGGTAACGATAGTTTTTAGAGCCTCATTCAAACCTGCATATCTAAAATAGTGTATCAATTTGGGATGGCCAAAGTCACAGATAATTTGGAGAAATAAAATAGGGGTCCAGCAGTAAAATAATGACTGTATCTCCAGAAGCTTTAAAATTAAATGGAAAGAAGAAAAGACTAAAGGCAGATCAAGCTATTATACTGGCTACAGACATATTAAAGGCTTTCCACAGAAAGAGAAAATAGATTAGTCTTGTTTTACTCTAGTCAACAGAGGGTAGAATTATAGAACTGGAGATTGCAGCTGCATATAAGATATAATTTTTTTTTTTTTTTTCTGAGACGGAGTCTCGCTCTGTCACGAGGCTGGAGTGCAGTGGTGCGATCTTGGCTCACTGCAAGCTCCACCTCCCGGGTTCATACCATTCTCCTGCCTCAGCCTCCCGAGTAGCTGGGACTACAGGCACCTGCCACCATGCCTGGCTAATTTTTTTAAAATTTATTTTTAGGAGAGATGGGATTTCATAAGACAGAATTTGTAAGACTCATAGCTATTCCAACATTTTTGCTTAAGGTGCTGTAGGGAGTGCCAACATCTAGTATCAGAACAAACTAGGTGAATGCCAAAATCTCTTCTATTTTAAGGTTATATGAGAAGGTGATTATGATGCCAAATCCAAATTCCAAACCTCCTTCCAGGCATATATATTCCGGTGGCACCTGCTTTAAGAAGTCTCCCTTAACCTGCCAGAACACAGTTTGCTCATGCTTCTAATACTATGACCATAAATTGTCTTTTGTCACCTTTTGAACCATATTGTACATTTAGCATTATTTAACTTTGTGCTGTTATGTCTTATCTAAAACCAAGATTCTTCTTTTAGGAATACATGTTATTTTATCCTCTGACACCTCGCACAATATGATGGAGTTACTAGATACTCGGATAATATTTGTAGTCTGAACCGATTTCCTTATCAAAAAAGAAATGAATAAAAACACCTACTTTACCTGCCTCACTGAGCTGTTTTGAAGATCAAATGAAATAATGTGCCTGAAAGCACTTTGAAAAGTATAAAATATTATATAAACGTAAGGCATTATTATTTCAGAGAGGGGTTCTCTCAGTTATAACCTCCGTGTCAGCTTGAACATAACAGCAATAAAGGAACATTTTTTAAAACTTATTCTGAAAAGAAACTTTTCCCTTCCTGGTACAAATTATAAAACTCCCCCAAAAAATGTTTGTATGCATTTTTGTTTTTTTGTTTTTAAATAGCATAATGAGCTATGGTCTTTCAGGGAAAATGTTGCTTTGATAGAAGTAATTCACAATGTAGAAAATTGCCCTTGTGTACTTTCAGGAAAGAATTGCAAACAAATGAGCTATTTTGTCTTCTCAAGCAAAGGGACTTCCCAAGCATGTGTGGCAGCTGTTCAAGTCCATCTGGTCAAGAATTCACTAAGATCATAATGTGAAAGTTGCTCAAATGCAGATTTGCACGACAGCCTGCAAATGTTCCTTTGGAGATGAAATGGTTTCTCAGGCCAATAATCTGCATATTTAAAAGTCTCTAAATACAGGTTTATGGAATAATTCATAACAGCTTAAAGGAACTATCATGGTACACTGGGAAAGTCATCTATATTGCAGGATAGATTTCTTCTGTTGGTGAGCATTTGTTTATAGTCTGCCTTGACTGTATCACAATTTTATAATCAGTTCTTTTATTTTTTTAAAAGCATCATTTTGGGACAAAATATTGTGAACAAATAGGCAATATGACTATATTTGTGAAATCCCTTGTTAATTTCCAAGTGAAATTTTAAACCTTGAATAAGACATGTATGCTCATAAATAAGGAGGGAAAAGAAATAATTAACTCAATGTTCATAAGACATTCTCTTATGAATAAGAAAGAGATAAGTGATAGAACTATAATCTACAATCTACCCTGATAGTATATTTGCATCACATCTTAAGCTTTGTTTAGTATTTTAACATGCTGTTTCTTATTATATGTGAAGAATGCTGTGAAGTAGCATGTCAATGTTTTGCAGATGAATAAACTGATGTTAAAAGAGGTTAAGTGATGGATTTTGTACTTCCATTATCTCAAAAGTGCAACTAAAACTGCACTTAGGATTGCCACTCCTGTCTGGGGCCATGGCTTTGGTCCTATTTTCTGCAAGTCTCTGGATGACCTCTGTCCACCCGCTGCCTCTGAGTGCTCTCCTCTCCTTGGACTTCCTCCCTGGTTTTAGTCAACACCAGTCACCGCTCTTCAGGATCCTCAGGAAACTTCAGGAAAATTGACTGGGTAGGGCTTGTTTCAGAATTATCCTCCAGTGTTCTAGGGCTGATTTAGAATTCAGAGAAAGAAGCAAAAGTGCTTATCAAAATGTCTGTTCTAGAGGTAAGCTCAGAGGCACCGTGGCAATCCCCACATTTCCCTAGGATGTCTTCAGAAATACCTGATATTGCCATCTCAGGCCCAGATATCATCCATCAGCTGAAGGTCATGGGCAACATTCACATTTTCAGAGTAAAGACGGTTTTAGAAGTCCGTGGGCAATCACCAGTCATGCAGGGGGTTCCAGGGACCAGCCAGTTGTTCCTTTCATGAGTTAGGAGGCAGTAAGGACATTAAGGTGATCATTTCCACTGAAAACACAAATTTAAGTCCACTCTGCTACTCAGCAGTTAATGCTAACTTTTGAAAATTATGAAGCAATTATCACCATGGTCTCCTTCTAGGTTTATCAGTGCAGTCAGCTCAGAAAACTTTCATTCCTTCAGTATATCCAGCTCCAGCTAATCAGAAAGGGAACAATGAAAACAAGCTGACATTTGATTCAGAGGTTCTGGAAAGAAAGTGGACCTGGCAACAAAGTGACTGCACTTATAAGCCTCCACCTGACGTCATCAGGGTCCAGGGTAGACCATCTGGGGCTACAGGGGAGAGAAGCCAGTTTCAGAAGCTGTCTATTATAAGCAGCTCTGATTAACATTTTAAGACCACAAGACAAATTATCATTGGTATTTGGAGGCAAAAGGTCTTGGATGCTCTGGGCCTGGGTGAATATCTGGGTCTAACTCACAATTTTCAGAAAGGCCTCTGGGTCCATTCTCAATGTATTAACAAAATGCCTGAAACACAGTGGGGTTTGAGCAAATGATAGAATGAATGTTTATGGAAGGGCAATTCTCTGACCTCTTCTACTACATCCTTTAACGAAAGGTTCTCAGAATTTATGGTTAAAGTATTGTGTAGGTTGAACATTCCTAATCCAAAAATCTGAAATTCACATTTTTTGAATGCTGACATGATGCTCAAAGGTCATGCGCAAAAGGAAATGCTCATTAAAACTTTTCAGATTTCAGATTTTTGAATTTGGGATGTCAACCAGTAAGTTTAATGAAAATATTGAAAATTAAAAAAAAAAAAAATCCAAAACACATCTTATCCCAAGAGTTTTGGATAAGGAATACTCAACCTGTATTTCAATTGTTTGCTTGTTTGCCCTGTCATCAAAAATGAGCCAGGTACGGTGGCTCATACCTGTAATCCTAGCACTTTGGGAGGCTGTGGCGGGCAGATCACTTGAGGTCAGGAGTTAGAGACCCACCCGGACAATATGGCAAAACTCTATCTCTACTAAATATTAAAAAAAAAAAATTAGTCTGGCATGATGGCAGACTGATTTTGTAATTCCAGCTACTCAGGAGGCTGAAGTAGGAGAATTGCTTGAGCCCAGGAGGCAGATGTTGCAGTGAGCCAAGATTATGCACTGCACTCCAGCCTGGGTGAGAGAGTGAGATTCTGTCAAAAAAAAAAGACAGAAGGAAGGAAAGAAAGAAAGAAAGAAAGAAAGAAAGAAAGAAAGAAAGAAAGAAAGAAAGAAAGAAAGAAAGAAAGAAAGAAAGAAAGAAAG
>NW_012114566.1:322360-331293 GCF_000951035.1 Colobus angolensis palliatus
AAGAAAGAAAGAGTTTCTTCAAGAGAGAAATTGTACCTTGTTCATGTCCATCACTCCCATGTATAATATGGCTCCATAAGAACTCAGTCCTTATGAAACGCCATTCAGTAAGGACTCAGTTTTTTCAGAATGAACAGATCAAGTAAGACCAGTTAATTACTTATTGTCATGTAGCTCAGAGGAGGAAGGGCTGAGATTTGAGAAAAGTCTCTATTACTGAATAGGATCTGGGTGGATAGATTCCATCACAGATGTAAAGCGAGACTACACTAGCCTGTCCAACAAGATCAAGCGATAGCAGGTTGTAGTTCAGTTAAGTAGATACCCATGAAGGGTTACAAATTAAGTGTTGGCCTGTCCAAACAGATGGATGCAGTATGAGACAATTCATCCTTACAAGAAGGATAGCAAATTGAAATTAGAAATATTTGGCATTTCAGAGGAGGGTCCAAGACAATGGTCCAGGATGCAGAACTGGGGTACCCCTTCCTGAGGGCAATGACACGTAAAAAAAAGAATCCAGCTGAGGAATCAGACTTGGGTGCTCAGGAATCAGACTTGGGTGACTGGAGAGCAGGAGACTAAGTAACAGACTGAGATCCACTTAGCAGAACCAGGGTGTTTTCTCAACATTAGTTCAGAGACAGAGAAAAAAATGATGAAACCACAGCTTGTAGACGTGTAGTCATGTACATCTCCTTAGCATCATTTCAGGATTCGTGCTGAAAGTTAAGGCAATGGTGAAACTGCAGGACCACTTTAGGTGGTCATAGCTCAGGAAGGAAGGGTCTTTCAGAGACTTGAAACTAGGCCTGAGCTAAAACATTTGCAATCTTGGATTTGCTTGCGGATGTTCATTCTACTAACAAACAAACACCAATTTAATTTCCTGATGTTTATTTCAGGAGATTTACAAGAACTAATTGCCTTGGAAGTGATTTTTTAAACATCCATTATAGAAAATTCTTTTTCTCACTTGTGAACTCCTCTGAGAAAGAAGTATTATTTATGCAAGTTGATACCTGTTGAACTATTAGAGATTTGCGGGGAAAAGCCTTCACAGGGTTCACAAGAAAAAGCCTTCTCCAACTATGTCTTACAGATGTATTCTTAAAATAATGACTTGACATATTTATATGTACATCTTTAGTTTAATATCTTACCTAATTGTCCAACAAACTAATTCAGTGTTGTTTGCGATGCATTAAATGAACAAAAGATAAACTGGGTAATAGAGAATACAGAGAGCCTAGCGGCCCATGAAATCACTGAATTTGCAAAGTGATTTTCTCTTCAGTGCTGTGCACTATCTGAGAACAAAATCTGTTGGCAAAGCACTTTAGTGGCAACCAATGGATTAGAATACAGAGACATTAGGAATGCCACATGGGGTCCAACCAATAGGCCATCCAGGCCAGCCTAGTGCAAAGGCAACATGAGAGGATTTTGGAGAGTGAGTTTGCCTGATGTGGTATCAGTTTATAATGTTGGGATTATTTAATGTATCTTCCGGAAATCATTTTGTGAACTAACACGTAACTGTAATCTATCATTTTATGTAATTCCCTTCACTTTGTCCCACAGCGCTCCCTCTTTGTGTTTCATAAATGGAATGTCCAATATGTGAAGAGAAAATTAACATTCCCCTTTTTCTACTTGCAGACTTCCAAACATTTCCTGAAACCTTAAACTCTTACTGATTCTTTAAACTATCCCCGTTCCTCTTTTCTCTGCAGCAAGTAGCTCTCAATGTGTAGTCCTCAGACGGATAGCATCCGCTGGAAAAGTGCTAGAAATGCACATTCTTGGGCCTCACCCCAGATCTGCTGAAACAGCTCTGGAGTGGGACCCGACGACCTGCATTTTAACAAGCCCTCCAGATGACTCTGAAGCATGCTCAAGACTGAGAACGACTGCATTATGCTAAATTTACCCACCCACCCTCGGGCAAAAATAACGTGGAATTGCATTTACTTTTTAGTTTGATGAGTACTTATCTTGGTGTCTTTTAATTCACCTGATGTTTCCGTTGGTAACAAAACAAACAAAAACATTGTAAATCTGGTATACTGAAATACAAAAAAAGAGTGAAGGAGAGAACACAAGTAGTGAAATCAACTACTATAAAGTAGTTTGGGGCAATTCAGTTTAGAGACAAGCATTATACCTCAAAAACCCAATGAGCATCACATTATAAAAGCATAGCTCCAAAGCTGATGTTTTCAAGTGAGAACCCTTAAGTCACAAAGAGATTAGCTCACATTCATTATTTTCATATTTCCCTCACCAAAGCGCAAATTACTAAGGCATTTTTGAGACATTTTTATCAAAATGAAAATAAATGTGTTTGACAAAGAATGGAGCAGACTGAGATATATGAGATATTTACTTGTTGGAATATTTGAACATACTAGAAATGTGTCCTTAGTTTACTCTATTTGTCTTATATGAAATGTAAAACAATGTTATCCATTAGCTTTTAAACATGTTCCAACTGACGCATGTTCCAACTGCTCCAGCCCTGTTGCATAGAACAAGACTCAGGTTTTTCAGAATGAGCAGACCAAATAAGAACAATTACTTATTGTCATTAAAGCTTATGGTTTTTGATCACATTTTATAAGGGCACAATATAATGTGTTTAATCATCATGGTGGTCACTCTTTATACATGACTTTTTGAAAACTTAAATGCAAACTTCAAAACCTTTGCCTCATCCTGAATGAGGCCTCATAACAAGCTCTCCAGATGACTCTGTACCAGTGGAAGTACTGGTACCTGAAGTCTGATTTCATATTCGATGAGTATTTGTTGAAGGAGAATATTTGTGCCTGTGTTCTGCTGGACATTTCTGAAGGATATTGACCAGCACAGCATATAAATACTACGTTAGCTGTGTCATAGATTGGCACAATGGCAGAAAGAGTATCTCTGACAATTTACATCCTGACAGAGGCAAATTATTCAATCAGTCAGCTAAGGAGCAAAAAATTGTTAAATTCAAGTGGAAAAAAAGTTGAAATTTTCTCATATTCTCTGTCATCTAATATCCGATATGTTTTTAATCCATTCAGTTACTCCTCTCTGGATTTCAAATAGAATTTCTAATAAAATGTGTACCAATTCTATCATCAAGCTATTTATGTTCTTTACATTTCTGTTCTTGATAATTATATGCTAGTCTTTGAATATGAAGATAATGCTTCTGACCCAATATTCACAATGCATGTGCCTCAAGTTGCTATGCTTTGCAAGAGAAATAAGTTTATATTGATCTGATGCACTCTCTTTCCCAGTCTTCATGTGACCAATAGCAGCAACTGCAAGACTGTCTGTCACCTGAGTGTGGCTTGCAACCAAGCACATGTGGGAATTCAGTGAAGGCCCTTGGCCTCATTATGAACAAAAACCAGCCAAAGACAGTGGTCACTCTTTATCCATGTAAATAGACACTATAATTTATTTTCAAAAAATCCAAAGGACAAAATTTAAAACCATTGTAATACCAGAAATCTGCACTGTGTGTACTTGGATGATGACAGTTGATAAACCTGGGAGGTTTACAATGGCTAGATTGTCAGAAGGCATTAAATGTATGTTCTAATAATAAGAGAACAAGAAAAAAGAATGCCCTGGTGACGTGTAAATTTAAAATACAGTGGTACATGTTAGGAAAACCAAAAATCATTCCATGAACTTTGAAACAAAGGGAGATAGTTCTGAGAGAACTAAAGGAACTGGACTTGAGATCCAAGATCACAATTTACTCAATTTATTTTTATTTTTTTGATATTTTAAGTATGGAAAATTTAATTTTATTATTATGGATAGTAAGATATAATAGAGAATATAAAGTCCCTTAAATTAAAGTGGTTATAGATCCTGGTTTTCTTGACACTCCTATATCATGCTGAGGGTTCCTATGTCAATATTAACATTACCCCCTTCAATTTACAAGTGTCTTGCAGTGAGTATGCATGCACGTGTGTAGCTTTCATTTTTATTCTTGTTTGTTTGTTTTGCAAAAATGAAATGATAGCAAACGTGATTCTGAAACTTTCTTCACTGAATATGTACCTTAGAATCTTTATTTTTCTTATTATTCAAAATAATTCATCTTTTAACCTACTACTTACTCATCATTAAATATAGTTACTTAATCCTTAAGTAACATTTAAAGTTACTTAAACCATTTGCATTGTTTTAAATTTTGACCTACTGCAGATAATTTCACCACATTCTTTTAAGCTATAACTGCACATGTTTTAGTCTTTCTGCAGTTTAAGTTTTTGGAAATGGTATTGGCTCAAAAAAAATTAACATTAAAATCATAATGAATATTCCCAAATATAGACATAGTTTTGAATCTTCAATTTAATCACTATCATAAAATTTCAACTTTCCTTAATAATACTTTGAGTTTAAACTAAGGAGTTTTAATTGTTTAAGACCACAAAGATTTCTATCAGAGGGAAGACAAAATGTGAAATATTTTGTTTTGTAATTCATCTGTTGCAGAAAACATCACTGCTGTTTGGGAATTGAGAAATTGTCCAAACAAGTACACTATGGACAACAAATGTCATGAACTGCCTGTTCACACTGAGGTTTGAGAGCCATGGGAGACTTGAGACATCTTCTAAGACAGTTTAAAGAAGTCTCATTTATTTGTCTTTTTATACAATGTAGCAAATCAATGTATTAAATAATATGAGAACACCAAGTTTTCTTACATATAAAACTAGAATAGCCTATCAAAGAAAGCTGTTGAATGTAACTAAGAACTCATTAACCCTGAGGTTCTAGGACTTAATGAAGTCAGTGAAATAGCAGATGATAGTCTCTCATGTGCAACTATGGCTGCTGATAGGAAAAAAATACAATATCACAGATTTGTCAGCGATGTAACTGGATTGTTGGGTGTGCGAAATGCATCAGCCCTGACTCAGAGATGCCCTCTCTTGCTCATCTTCCTGTCGTTCTGGTGCTGAACACCTGTGCCCACCCCTAGCGATAGGTGACCGAGGGCATGGGCACAAACACCTTCCCTTTCTCCCTTTTTTCTTTCCCTCTTTTCCCTTTATTCATTTCTCTATCCTTCTTCCTCCCCTTCACAACCCCAACTCTTTTAATATCATCAACAAATGGCAAGTACAGTCCCTGAGGAAGACACAGATGACTAGGAAGGAACTTCTGCCCTTAAGAAGCCTATGATGTAGTCTGGGAGACTGACATATAATCTGAGGATCAGACAGCCTAATGAACACCATGATCATATGCCTGACACCTTAGAATAAAGAAAATGTGGCAACTCATGTTGCTAGGAAGAATCAGGAGAGCTTTGCAGAGCGTCTGGCATTTGTGATGTGTCTGGAAGTTCCTTGCCTTTGAGTGTAGGAAACCACCGTTGTGGCACATAGGCTGGACCCAGGAACCTTGGACCCTGCATCAAACACAGGCTGCTGAATGGAAGATAGGTGATATTGTCTCTGCCCCCAGTCACTGCCCTGGCTTGCCCAGAAGGCAAGAAATTAAATTGTTATAGGTGGTGTGTACTTGTACCTAAAGATGTCACTGCTAGCTGAGGGGAAATAAGGCCCTGAAGACTGTTAGGGCAGTGAAACTATTCTTTATGATACTGTGATGGGAAATATATGACATAGTACATTTAGCAAATCCCATAGAACTGTTCAACACAGAGACTAAACCCTAAAATAAACTATGGATGCTAGTTAATCATAATGCATGAATATTGGTTCATCAATTGTACCAAATGTGCCACACCAACACAAAATGTTAATAGTAGGAAAAACCAGAGGCCAGTGAGGGGACAGAGTATACAGGAATCCAATATATTTGGCTCACAACTGGTCTAAAAATCAAAGTCTATTAATTTTTTAAACACTCTGATATAGTATGTCTATGTTCTCTTAGCTCCTTGTCTTTGTGAAAATAAGAGCAAAATTTTGGTTTTCCTTCTTTAGGACAAGAATTACATTTTAAAAAGCTCCTCCATTACTTTTGATATATCTAATTTTTAAAAATAACTGTATCACACTCTTTAATATTAAAGAATGTAGAGCCAATAGGATATCCTGGTAGATTGGAAATGGGAGAAACAGAGGCATAAAGGATGATGCTGAACTTTTTGGCTTGAGCAAGAAGAAGCAGGGATGGTACTAGGGTGAGCCAAGTGAGATGTTGAGGGCATAAAATTTAAGGAGAATCTTGCATAGCCATACAAAAGTAAGGCCAGCACTTTCCTGATGCTCTGAATGCCTTAAATGTTGTGCCCAACTGGCTGGCTTGCTTCACCCTTGTCCTAGTCCTGACTGGAACAATGGTGTCACCATCCACTGAGTTGGGGCAGGCTGAGCAGAAGCATGTTTGGGGAGGTTGGATTGAATATAGAAGCCTTGTTCTGGATATGTTGACTCTGAGATGGCCATTGAATATTCAAGTGGAGACATCAGGTAGTCAGTTGGATCTCTGAGTCTATAGCTCAGGAAAGAGGTTGAGACTAAAATTACGTATTTAGAAGTTATCACAAAACTAGATGAACTCATCAAGAAAGTGAATGCGAATGGATAGATAGATAGATGAGGGAAGAATTTCAAGGCCTGAGCCATGAAATACTTCTATTTGTCAGAAAGAAAAAGAGGAACCATCAAGGAACCTTGAAAAAAAAGCAAGCAATAAGAGAAGAAACACTGGCAGTGTATATTCCTGGAAGACAAGACAATGCTTCAAGGAGCAGAGAGTAATAGATTCTGTTTCATGCTGCTACAGTTGAATTAGACAAAGCTTGAAACTAGAACTTTGGTGTTAGTAGCAATGAGATCATCGACAATGTTGACTAAAACAGTTTTAATGGAGAGATAACAACAAAAGGCTGAACAGTGTGCCCTGAAGAGAGAAGAGAGGAGAGAAATTTGATTCTGCAAATACATAAAACTCTTTCAAAGGCTTCTTTTTGAAAGAAGAAGGAAGAGAGAGAGAGAGAGAGAGAGGTTAGAGAGAAGCCAGAGGGGGAAGAGAGGTCCAGAATTTAGTACTTTCCCAGTTTTTCCAACTTGCATCCCAACCCCTTATCTCTGAGTTTAGCAATGAATACTTCGAGATTCTAATATTTCTCTCCTCAGAAGGTGAGATGCAGAAGAGGACATAGGAAATTGAAATAACAACCACTTTATCCTCATGGGTGGGACAAATTCTATATGAGAGTTTTTCTACAAGACACATGTGAAAGGAAGTGGCAACATGTGGCAATTCATCTAAGATCAGCAACTCTTTTTCTCTGTTTGAATTTGTTGATTTGGAAATTATTTGTCTGGCTCTGCAACTGAATCATCATTTGCTCTACCAGTTTTTCTAAAGTTTCACATGCTGATGCTAGTTAAGAAAGAATACATTTTAGTCTGTCAACTTCTGCTTACCAATGAGGATCTAAAAGTGCGTTCAAAGGTAATTTGAACACTCTTTCAAGATAGTGCATCTTTTACTAGATCCGCAGAACAGTAAATATAACTTGATAATCACGCCAAACATTTCTTTGCATTGTAAAATTGAATTGGCAGCTTTGCATAATAAAGGGCTAAAATTACGAACCACACAAAATTTGCCTGAAACTTGATTGTTCAGGCTCAAAATTCTCTACTGAATACTCTTGTGCTTGCTTTTGTATTTATCCATTTTCATGTAACTGCTTACAGCAGACATTTCTTTTTTTAATCTTTTTTCATAAAAATAAATTTTAATAAATATGCCAAACCCACTCCAATAGCATCCATCATATCATATGTATTATATAAATATATATTTTACCATTATAATTGAAAAACCAACATTTATGAACGTGGTTCTTTGTGGACGCATTAGGAGCAGCGTTTCTTCATAGTATATAATATTTTATAATTTCTTATTCTTTACTGCTTGCTGTGCTGTACAAACGTTTATAAAATGAGTTGCTTTTGGGGTGTGAAATGAGTAATCATCAGAGGAAAAGCATTAGGGACAAGAAAGTGGAGTGAGGATCATGAAGCATTTGCATGTCTTTCTCAAGGTCACGGATAAATTTCAGCCCCATGGAAAATCTTGAGAAACAATCCAGCAAGAATGAAATCATGAAATGTTAGCTTTCCCCAAGTAGAAATTCCATAATAGAACTATAAAATTGCTGCTTACAAATTTTATCTCCCAACTTGTACGTGAAATTAGGAAATTGAAAGGGCCAGGAGGGACCTTGGAACTCATCTAATCTGAACTTATTGTGCATAGGGAAAGCTAGGCTGAGCCATTCTGCAAGTCACACTAATGTGACAGAAAATACTAGAACCTAAGGTTCAGCATTACTGTTTCAGGTGTTCATCTGCTAGAACAAACATTTATCAAACAGCTAGTAGGTATAAGAGATCATTTAAATCTACTCCAAAAAATACAAAGTTGAGGAAAGTACTCTTTGCCTTTGCAGAAATCACCATCTATTATCAAAACATATGATAGAAATTTCAATATCTAAACCACAAGATCTAATTTGTTAAGTGCCATGAAAATGATATAAGAATTTAAGAATGAACAATGAAGTTTGGGCAAGCCAGTATGTTTCTTGAAGGAATAATTGTGAAAGTAAAATCTCAGTAAAGAAAAATAGGGAAGAAGACGTTAAGCCTGGCAGAAGGAATATTATTAGCAAGTGCAGAAAAATATGCTGTAATAAAAAAGAGCAAGTAGTCTAATGTGACTGGATTTCAATTTACCTTTACATTTTTCTGTCATCTTATTCCATGCTCACAAATTATGGCAATAGTCTAAAGGAACTTGAGTATCAGACCAAATTGCCTTGTCTTATATTGTAGCCCACTCAAGTCTCTAAGGAGGAAATAACCTGACCTCCGTTCTCTGAGATTTGACAAAAAAAAAAAAAAAAAAAAAAA
>NW_012114566.1:331343-333049 GCF_000951035.1 Colobus angolensis palliatus
TTCTCTGAGATTTGACAAAAAAAAAAAAAAAAAATTGTGCATTCTTCCTAAAGTTTGTAATGCATTTTGGAAGGAAAGAGGAAAAAAGAACGAGTGTGTCCTATGTCCTGACCATGTGTTTTACTTGTTTGCTCTGAAAGCCATATCCTGCCCCATTTCCTGCTCAGCTCTGAATGTTGGTCTCACAGTTAGGTTTAGCTAAGTGAAGGCAGAGGAGCAGGCATCCAAAGGGTGGAAGGCAAGGAGAAGCCAGACTATTTCTTCTCACTCTCTGTACTTGAGGTCGTATTTCTTCTCTGGTTTCGGTTCTTGTTGTGCAATCTTTGCCATGGTTCCAGCCTGGCAGCTTCAGCATTTCCTAAGCAGTTCCTTCTCCATGATTTCGGGTCCTATTGAGGCCCCAACTCAGAGAATTCCGTAGTGCCATAGCCTCCCTTTGACCTCCATTTCTGGCATGATAGAGACTTTCTGCTGTTGCTGAGTGCTTCATATTTCCTTATTAACCTTTGCGACTCTTCCAATATAGGATATTAAAGAATCATATTACTGAAATGTTAAAAAGCATAACTGCCTTTAGATATAATTAAATAAATGGCTTCAAACAAAGTCACCATGGGCTTCCCTCTTTCTCCCTATTCCTGGACTCTTCTGTGCTCTTTCTGCATTGTCTTTGCTGTCAGGTCAGTTCTTTCTATATAGTTGGAAAGGTGACTTTTTTGGCCCAAGTCTACATCCTTATGGCTCATAATCCAAATGAAAAAGAGATTATCTATTTTCCAGAGACCCTGTATTAAATCTCAAAGTTGAATTTGATTGATTGGCTAGAGGGTAGGGAGATGAAATTCTCTGGTCTTGGTCATTGGAGGAGGGTAACATGTTATTTCCGCCTTATTCAAGTTTCATGGAGTGAGTGTTTACTCAAAAGAAGAGATACTGGGCAAACAACAGCCATCTAAGACAGAGAGATGCTGAAAATTTTCCGTTTCCTCCTCCACATCCACTCTTGATTCTTTTCTAACCTGATTTTGTACAAAGGAAGCTCACTTCCTTAGCCACTCTCTTCCTTTGTCTTCTGACTTTATGTCAAGGGCAGCCAATGAAGCACACTGCTGTGGGATTGGAAAGCAAGAGGAAAGAGCCTTAGTGGGGTTTATTCCACCCCCACCTGGCCAGACAGTGATGTGGCAGTGGTGGTGGCAGTATTCCTCACTGAAGCAGCTCTTGCTGGGTGGTCTCTCCCATGTGCAAGTTCCCCAATGCTCTGATAAGAGCTCTCACTTCCCTCATCGCCACAGGCCTGATGGTGGGAATCGCCTTCACTACCACTAGTCCCTGGGCGCCTCCCTACTCCTAGTGGGTTCCTTAACTTTGTCCATACCCTGAATGAACTCTTGATAAAACCCCCTTCAGGTATCCTTTTGTTAGCATGCCAACTGACCTAGCCAGGACTTGGTACTTATGGTTTAAATGATTATTTCTGCTTTCTAACTGACAAAGCCAAAGCTTAAACACTTTCAGAAACTTACTAAAGACCACACAATGAGGAGGATGTGGGGTTGGGACTGAAATTTTGGTTTATTTGCCTTCAAAGTCTGGATCCTAAAAGAACAATTTCTCCCCTTTTGACAGGCATAAACCCAAGAGGATCTATGCCATTGTCATGTGCCTTGTCTGTCTATATTCTACTGAGTGTGATGGGCCAAGCA
>NW_012114566.1:333514-344485 GCF_000951035.1 Colobus angolensis palliatus
GCCTCCCAAAGTGCTGGGATTACAGGCTTGAGCCACCGCGCCCAGCCCATATTCCATTTCTTATACTCTGTGAGTAAATGGGCCCTTCATAAGCCCATCCAGAGGGGAACTTATAATTTTCATTTATCCCCTCTCCTTGTAAGCAATTTCTTAAAGTGAATTGCTAGTTAATGCCTGAGAGAGTAAAATTCCTGATCCAATTTTTTAACAAAATATATAGTTTTATGTGGAGGAAAATAGGAGTCTAGAGGATACTGGGTCTCAATGAACTTCACTCTTCTGAGGAAGGTTAGTAATGGGGATAAGTGTCAGTAGAGGCACTCTCATTAGTCACCAGCTCTGACTGTAAACAGTGGAATAATCGGTTATCATTCTTTACCATAGAACTTTCTCTGGCACCAGATTCATGTAAGTATAATTCAGAAATATAAAGTGGATAACAGCTTACTGTCCAAGGCTCCCAGGGACCAAAAAAGAAGATGCAAAAACAAATGCTTAAAAGTAGCCAAGTAACTCTGACCTGGAGTGCTGAAGTTCATTCCAACATCATTTCTATAATATCTCCATACCCAAATGGTATCCCAAAATATATTAAGGAATTAACTAAGAAGTTAAATGGAAAATAATAGCAGGGGTAAAGTGCAATTAATGCCATAGGCAGGAAAGGCAAATGCACTGATTTAGCTGAGATTTGACACAACTTTGGAATTCAACTTGGCAAAGCAAGAGGGGACATTGGAAAAGCCACACCTTGCTAAGAGAGAAAGTAGCTTTCTATTCTAAGGTCATAGAAGGCCCAATCCATAAGAGAAATGAACAGTGCAGTTTATGGGAAGAATCCAATGCAAGAAGGCATTTACATGCAGCTAAAGCACTGACCTTGAGGGGTCAAGGAAGACAGAAACCTTGTTTAATGACAAGGTAACAGAAGCAGAAATAGTACTTTTAAAATTATTTTTAGAATCTTACTTGTGATGCATGCTAATGTCCCAGAGTTGTGTGGGCTTTCCTCCAGAAGTACAGATTCACAAAGGGTTATTTATTTATTTATTTTATTATGCTTTAAGTTCTGGGATGCATGTGCAGAATGTGCAGGTTTGTTACATAGGTATACATGCGCCATGGTCGTTTGCTGCACCCATCAACCCGTCATCTACATTAGGTATTTCTCCTAATGCTATTCCTCCCCTTGCCCCCTACCCTGTCAGGCCCTGATGTGTGATGTTTCTCTCCCTGTGTCCATGTGTTCTCATTGTTCAACTCCCCCTTATGAGTGAGTTTGGTTTTCTGTTCCTGTGTTAGTTAGCTAAGAATGATGGTTTCCAGCTTCATCCATGGTTATTTTGAGAAAAGTTTAGAGTAAAACAAAAGACAGACAAAAGCCCTCTGTGGTCAGAGTTTGTGCTCTGAGAGGGGGTCCCTTTCTCCATGGTGCTAGACAGTCACCGTGATGCACAGACAAAACAGAAATGACCTCCTTGTTTTCTTCAACAAAGTTCCAATTATTCTCAGCATCCTCACAACGGGTGAGAATGAACCTCTGTTGAGTGCAACATGCTCCACGGTTTGTGTTTATTTACTTTATTTTTGCTGCAAGGTTGCAGGCTCCTTTGCAGTCTACAAACACCTTGAGAACAGGGATGATCTTTACTAATCATTGTTCTTATTCCTCAGCTCAAGGCCTGGACACATAGCAGGCATTTAATAAAGTGAGTTCTGTTAACCTACTCTTTAAATGTTGATGTTGCTTTCTTTTCAAGACATAAACTTATTTAGGTCATGCACATACACACACGCCACATGCATTCACACTCCAGAAAACTAAATCCGACACATACATACACACAAAGAACAATTGATGTAAAAAATAATAATGGTAAATTGAAGGCAATAAAACATTCATTTTTATACTAAAATAAGATATGAAGAAAGCTGAGCATAAAAGATTGACATGTTCAGAAGCTACAGGAAAACAGACCCACAAAGCATTATTTCATATCTCCATGTATTGATTTTTTTTTTCTCTAACTTGGGGAATGACGTAGGATTTCTATTGCCGCCCCACTTTCTGCTGGCTGCTGATGGCTACGTTTCCTTTTCTGAGAATCTCACATATTGACCATAGATGTTGTTGTCACTAAACAAACCATAGGAATCATTAATCAAATAGGAGTCAGTAAAAAAGAAAAGAGGTATAGTGCGTTGAAAAATTTTTCCCTAAATTTCTGTACATCTGTGTCTTAGTTCATTTGAGGGGCTATAACAAAAATACCATAGACTAAGTAATTTATAAACAAAAAAAAATTTGTTGCTCATAGTTTCTGGAGGCTGCAAGATCAAGATGACTTACTATTCAGTGTTTGGCAGGGATCTACTCACTGCTTCATAGATGGTGCCTTCTTGCTGTGCCCTCACATGGAAGAAAGGTTGACCAAGGTCCCTGAAGCCTCTTTATAGGGCATTAATCCAGTTCATGAGGAATCTGTCCTCATGGTTTAATCACCCCCTCTGCCCAAAAAGCCACATCTCTTAATACTCTCATACTGGGAATCAAGTTTGAATATATGGGCTGGGTGTGGTGGCTTATGCCTGTAATCCCAGCACTCTGGTTGTGCTGAGGTGGGAGGATCACCTGAGGTCAAGATTTTCAGACCAACCTGGCCAACATGGTGAAACCCCTCTCTACTAAAAACACAAAAATTAACTGGGCGTGGTGGCACGTGCCTGTAATCCCAGCTACCAAGGAGGCTGAGGCAGGAGAACCACTTGAACCCGGGAGGCAGAGGTTGCAGTGGGCCGAGATGGGGCCACTGCACTCCATTCTGGGTAACAGAGCAAGACTCTGCCAAAAAAAAAAAAGGGTTTGAACATATGAATTTTGGGGGTATACAAACATTCAGACCATTCCAACCTGGAACATCAGAATGTGACCTTAATCTTTGTAGATATATTTGGGATACAAAAAGGATCTGGGATAAAACCACCCTGGATTTATGGTGCATACAAAAATCCAATGACTGGTGTCTGTATGAGAAGACGGAAAAACACAGAGACACTGGGAGTAAGACCATTTGTAAACCCTAGCAGCGATTGTAGTCATGCTGCCACAGACCAAGAAATGCAAAGACCCACCAGAAGCTGAAACAGGCAAAGAAGGGTTGCAGCTTTCCAAGGAAGGGTGTCCCTGCTAACACACCTTGATTTTGGACTTCTGACCTTCACAACAGTGAGAGAATACATTCCTGTTGTTTAAGCCACCCAGTTTGTGGTACTTTGTTACGGTGGCCTCAGGAAACTAATATAGGAGGGTTTTTGTGTTACAGGATATTGACTTGAGTAGGAGCTCAGATTCCACAGAGAGATAGTTGGATGAGGTCTATGTATTAACACCATATTGAATATAAACTCTGTAAATGGGAAGCATTGTTTCCAGGAAGAGCAAATACCACATTCCAACCATATTTATGGTTGCTGAGTCAGGGAGATTCCTGTCAAAACTACCTTATCAGCAACTGTCTGGCTGAGAGGAAGAATAACCTTTATCTTCTTTTATATACAGATTTTATGTAGTTAATTAAATAAATGTTAACTGAATAAAAACCATACTAAAGCAATTTCTAAAAATATCTTTATTAGCCACTTTTTTTTAAGGTCTTAAATAGAATAATCAAATCCATGAAAAATCCTAGGCCTTCAGGGTTTCATCTTGATATCATTTTGTCAAACTATAGGCTGAGGGAGCAACATTTTCCCTTAGAAGACCTGCTGCTTTCAATCCATCTTTCCACAGAGGCATTTTTCAGGATTCCTGTGTCTAGATTTCACCCTGGGAAACCAGGGATAAAACCATCAGTCACATTAATTGCAGCCCAGAGAATGTTTAGCTGGCACACATGACTAGGCCAGTGGTAGAAGCCAAGCAGGACTTAGGATTTTACATTTCTTTACATTTGACCTTTACATTTCTTGTTACAGACATTGTTTGTTAATGTCATCATTTTACACTGGAAAAAAATGAAGATCAGGATATTTAAGTGAATTGCTCAAGATTACACAGCTAGTAAATGGCAGACTCAAATCCTGAGCCCGATATAGTCTTGCCCCAGGGCTGTGCGCCATGTTGCTTTTCTCAAAATGTGCTTAAGCCTATTTGCTTGATCACTCTCCTTCTTGAGCTCTAGAAGGGCAAATACCATCTGTCTACTGAAAACAAAATGAGAACGCCTATTTTTTGCCAGACACTGTGAGAGTAAACAGTGGTTTATAATCCACGCTCAAACAGTGTATTGGCTGAGTAAAATTTAATAATTACTTTACATCATTTAGATAGTCTGATTGGATGACTGGCAGTAATTTTCCTAGGTTTTTCACTCTTTTGATGAACAGGCTGGCCCTGGGAGATGGGATGGAGTGAGAAGGAAGAAAAGGCCACATAGCTTTTATAAATCTCATCAAAGTCAAAGGTCTTATGGACATACCTTTGCAATACCTCCCCTGGAACTGACTTAAGTGTTACATGTTTTCACGTGCTCTTGTTTTAGTAATTTCTCCTTGGGAAAACAAACTCATGATTCAGTAAAATTTGAGAAAGTAAATCACCTAAAATTTCACAACAGAATTTCCCCCAAAATGGTGGTGGGAAGCCACCGTTAGAAATAAATTTTGGTCTACTATTTTTCAACTAATTTTTTAAATAGTTGTAAAATACACATAACATAAAATTTACCATCTTAACCATTTTTAAGTGTGCAGTTCAATCGCGTTAAGCGAATTTACATTGCTGTGTAATCAATGTCCAAAACTTTTTCATCTGTCACAACTGAAACTCTATCTCCATTAAACAACTCCTCATTTTCCCCTCTCCTCAGCTCCTGGCAAACATAATTCTACTTTCCATTTCTATGAATTTTATTACTTATAGTATTTGTTTTTTTGTGGCTTATTTCACTTAGCATGTCTGCAAGATGTATTCACATTGTAGCATTGTGTCAGAGTCTCATTTCCATTTAAGGCTAAATAATATTCCACTGTATATATATATATAAATTATTTTTCCATTCACCTGTAGATGAACACTTGGGTAGTTTCTAATCTTGACTATTGACTATTGTAAGTGATGCTGCTATGCACTCTACCTACTACTTTTAATCACAATTTAAACTCTTCCATTTTGAGAAAAGTTGTAAATTAACAGAACATGTTTTATTTAGAAATTTAATCATCATTTTTATCCTCAGATACAATGAGAACAACACAAAGAAAGTATTTTTTCTTTGAAGTTCATAAAGTGCCATTGTATAATTTATTTTTACATAAAAATACTTTCTGGGTTGAGCATGGTGGCTCATACCTACAATCCCAACACTTTGGGAAGCTAAGGTGGGAAGATTACTTGAGGCCAAGAGTTCAAGACCAACCTGGGCAAGAGAGTGAGACCCTGTCTCTATAAAAACTTCAAAAAATTAACCAGGCATGGTGGTGGATGCCTGTGGACCCAGCTACTCAGGAGGCAGAGGTGGGAGGATAGTTTGAGGCCAGGATTTCAAGGCTGTAGTAAGCTGTAAACACACCATTGCACTCCAGCCTGGGCAACAGGGTAAGACCCTGTCTCAGGAAGAAGAAAAATGAAGGAAGGAAGGAAGGAAGGAAGGAAGGAAGGAAGGAAGGAAGGAAGGAAGGAAGGGGAAAGAAAGCGAGAGAGAGAGAAAGAAAGGAAGGAAGGAAGGAAAGAAGGGAGGGAGGGAGGGAGGAAGGGAAGAAAGGAAGGAAAGAAGAAAGATGAAATTTCAGAGTACATTGTTGCTTTGAATTGAGTTGTGCATTGGGAAGCATCAGTCTCCCAGGGAGGAACAGTGAGCTGATAAGGTAGCATGCATTCTCCCAAATCTGTCCCACCCAGAGAATAATGTCCTAGATTTTTCTGACATGTTTCTGGAGGGTGATAATGCTGAAAGTCCCTTGTAGAACCATTTCCCATTACTAAATTCACCTGCTTTATTACATCTCAGGAATGAAATTTTTCAATTAAGTCTTCCCATTGTTTTTGTTGGGTTGTAACTACTTCAGGATGACTGCCCTACTTAGGGATGGTATCTTAGTCCATTTGCACTGTTACAAAAAATTTTGTTACAAAAATACCATAAGCAGGGTAGTTTATAAAGAACATAAATTTATTTCTTACAGTACTAGAGGCTCAGAAAGTTGACATTAAGTCACTATCAGCATCGTTATCTGGTGAGGCTCAGTTTTCTGGTTCACAGACAATGACTGTCTTCTCACTGTGTCTTCTCTTACAATGGATTTCTCTTGCAATGATTCTCTCTTGCATCTCTTTAATAAGAGCACTAATCTCATTCACCGATTCATGAATCACTAATCACTTATGAAAGACTCCATTTCCTAATACCATCATATTGGGAATTAGAATTTCAATACAGGAATTTGGGGGGAATATTAGTCTATTGTTGATGGTTTAATGACCTAATTCTCATGGTGGTTTTAACCCCTGCTCTCTTTTAATAGAAATAAAATGTCGTAAAATTATATATTTTTTTCTGACGGACAACTCCCTCCCTTCCTCATACTTTATCCTCTAAAATCACTGATATGTTAAGAAGATGGTTTATTTTCTAGGCATTTCTGCAAATTGATTAGGTCGAACTTTTATTTTTCTTTGGCCACTTTTTTTTTTTTTTTTTTTTGAGAGGGAGTCTCACTCTGTCACCCAGGCTGGAGTGCGGTATCGTGATCTTGGCTCACTGCAAGCTCCATCTCCCGGGTTCACGCCATTCTCCTGCCTCAGCCTCCGGAGTAGCTGGGACTGCAGGCGCCTGCCACCGCGCCCAGCTAATTTTTTGTATTTTTTAAAATTAGAAACGGGGTTTCACCGTGTCAGCCAGGATGGTCTCGATCTCCTGACCTCGTGATCCGCCGGCCTTGGCTTCCCAAAGTGCTGGGATTACAGGCATGAGCCATCACGCCTGGCCATCTTTGGCCAAATATTATATTTATTTTCAAATATATGCATTCTATTTTGATCCTCCTGATCCTCCCTCCATAACCCCCAAAAAACCTTTTAAGGATCATACCATTTTAATTAGGAATTTCTTTGGCTACATTCAAAACATGATTTTTCTTTATAAAATTGGACTCCAGTTTGTGCAGACCACATCTGAAGAATGTTACAAACGTGTGAACTCTGTAAGGCTCCCAGTCCAACTTTCTGTGTGTGTGTGTGTGTGTGTGTGTGTGTGTGTGTGTGTGTGTGTTGAGTCGGAGTTTCACTCTTGTCACCCAGGCTGGAGTGCAGTGGTGTGATCTCGGCTCATTGCAACCTCTGCCTCCTGGGTTCAAGTGATTCTCCTACCTCTGCCTCCTGAGTAACTGGGATTACAGGCACGCACCACCACGCTCAACTCATTTTTGTATTTTTAGTAGAGACTGAGTTTCATCTTGTTGGCCAGGATGGTCTCAATCTCTTAACCTCATGGTCTGCCCGCCTTGGCCTCCCAAAGTGCTGGGATTACTGGTGTGAGCCAATGCGCCTGGCCCCAGTCCAACTTTTATTTCTTCATTTTCATCTTTCCTAATCCAGCCTTGTGTCGGAAGCTTCTTCGGATTAAGCCAAGTACACCTTAGGTCTTCATGTTCACATGGGGACCTTACTATTGATATGGTGCTTGTACACTTTAAAATATTTCCATATATGTTAACTTTGTGGTGATTCTCTGAGGCATGACAGATACTATTTTCCTTGTTTCATAGAAGAGAAAATTTGAATTACAGAGAGGTGAAGTGACTGCCCTGAGGGCTTCCTCAGCTAGCAAGTTCAGGATAGGCTTCCCTGGCTTCCAGTCTGGTACTCTTCCTGCTATTCCATGTTGTGTTCTCTGATTGAAAAATAATAAGTCTTTGGTATTCCTCAGCTTGGTCATACCTGTTTAAAAATCCCTTAGCCCACTTTTGTCTGAGTCCTTTTGAACCAAGTGATCCTTTAATCTGCCTTACTAAGTAAATGCTCCCTTCCTGAAGTAAGTGAGTGCCCTACAGAGTTAGATGCCAAGCTGAGCTGCAGTCATGGGTTATTTATTGCCAATTTGGCATCACCAACACTCCCTTCTAAGGGTTCCTCTTTCTTTCAGAGAAGTTCGGAGCTATATTTGTAGAATTCCCTTCCCCATATGCTTACAGGTTGATTGACCAAGAAGTCCCTTCCCTTGCTGAAGATTTGGAAGGCTGAAATGAACGACAGGCTAGAGGTGGTTATAGGCAGAAATGTGGACAGCTGTGAGATTCTAAGAGGCTCCACCAGAAAACAATGCCCTTCATCACTGCAAACTGTGTTGGCTGAAGAGAAATGTCTAGAAGTTCAGGGACAATGGACAATGAACAGGGAACTGTTCAGTTGGGAGCCGAGGCTGAGGTTGTCTACCATGGCTTTGTTGACCTCAGCTTCCTCCAGTTTTCCAATGGTTGTGTAGGCTTCTCGACATCTGCATTAAATCTCCTTAATTTGGACTATCTAGAGTAACCATTTTTTCTTGACTAAACCCTGATAGAATCATTCCCATGCTAAGTGCTAACATTTTGATTATGACTTTTATTCTTATTGCTAAAGTATAATTTCAAAAGATATAATTAGGACACCGATGTAAATATAATATGAATATATGGTAAGGATTTTGTTCAACTCATTAATTAGGTGGAGAAACAACTAGATATTAAGAATAGTTCAAATAATATTTGAGGAGGTAGGTATTTATAGAACATTTAATTTTAAAATGTTAAGATATTTGGGTTATATATAAAACTTCTTAATATCTTACAGAGCAATACATAATAACCTTTGGGGTTATATTTTCTGCCAAATCCTATGCCTTTCATGGGCCTAAAATCAACACATTAAAGTAAAACTTCTGGGACCTTCAATAGATATATGTATTTTTATTATTATACTTTAAGTTCTAGAGTACATGTGCACAACGGGCAGGTTTGTTACATATGTATACATGTGCCATGTTGGTGTGCTGCACCCATTAACTCGTCATTTACATTAGTTATATCTCCTAATGCTATCCCTCCCCCCGCCCCACAACAGGCCCCAGTGTGTGATGTTCCCCAGCTTGTGTCCAGGTGTTCTCATTGTTCAATTCCCACCTATGAGTGAGAACATGTGGTGTTTGGTTTTCTGCTCTTGCGATAGTTCGCTGAGAGTGATGGTTTCCAGTTGCATCCATGTCCCTACAAAGCACATGAACTCATCCTTTTTTATGGCTGCATAGTATTCCATGGTGTATATGTGCCACATTTTCTTAATCCAGTCTGTCATTGACGGACATTTGGGTTGGTCCCAAGTCTTTGCTATTGTGAATAGTGGTGCAATAAGCATATATGTGCATGTGTCTTTATAGCAGCATGATTTATAAACCTTTGGGCATATACCCAGTAATGGGATGACTGGGTCAAATGATATTTCTAGTTCTAGATCCTTGAGGAATCGCTACACTGTTTTCCGCAATGGTTGAACTAGTTTACAATCCCACCAACAGTGTAAAAGTGTTCCTGTTTCTCCACATCCTCTCCAGCACCTGTTGTTTCCTGACTTTTTAATGATCACCATTCTAACTGGTGTGAGATGGTATCTACTGTGGTTTTGATTTGCATTTCTCGATGGCTAGTGATGATGAGCATTTTTTCATGTGTCTGTTGGCTACATAAATGTCTTCTTTTGAGAAGTGTCTGTTCATATCCTTTGCCCACTTTTTGATGGAGTTGTTTGTTTTTTTCTCGTAAATTTCTTTGGGTTCTTTGTAGGTTCTGGATATTAGCCTTTTGTCAGATGAGTAGATTTCAAAAATTTTCTCCCATTATGTAGGTTGCCTGTTCACTCTGATGGTAGTTTCTTTTTCCGTGCAGAAGCTCTTTAGTTTAATTAGATCCCATTTGTCAATTTTGGCTTTCGCTGCCGTTGCTTTTGGTGTTTTAGACATGAAGTCCTCGCCCATGCCTATGTCCTGAATGGTATTGCCTAGGTTTTTTTCTAGGGCTTTTATGATTTTAGGTCTAACATTTAAGTCTTTAATCCATCTTGAATTAATTTTTGTATAAGGTGTAAGGAAGGGATCCATTTTCAGCTTTCTACTTATGGCTAGCCAGTTTTCCCAGCACCATTTATCAAATAGGGAATCCTCCTCCCATTTCTTGTTTTTGTCAGGTTTGTCAAAGATCATATGGTTGTAGAGGTGTGGTATTTTTTCTAAGGGCTCTGTTCTGTTCCATTGGTGGTATATATGCCTGTTTTGGTACCTGTACCATGCTGTTTTGGTTACTGTAGCCTTGTAGTGTAGTTTGAAGTCAGGTAGCGTGATGCCTCCAGCTTTGTTCTTTTGATTTAGGACTGTCTTGGCAATGCGGGCTCTTTTTTGGTTTTATACGAACTTTAAAGTAGTTTTTTCCAGTTTTGTGAAGAAATTCATTGGTAGCTTAATGGGGATGGCATTGAATCTATAATTTACCTTGGGCAGTATGGCCATTTTTGTGATATTGATTCTTCTTATCCATGAGCATGGAATGTTCTTCCATTTGTTTGTGTCCTCTTTTATTTCATTGAGCAGTGGTTTGTAGTTCTCCTTGAAGAGGTCCCTCACATCCCTTGTAAGTTGGATTCCTAGGTATTTTATTCTCTTTGAAGCAATTGTGAATGGGAGTTCACTCATGATTTGGCTCTCTGTTTCTCTGTTATTGGTGTATAAGAATGCCAGTGACTTTTGCACATTGATTTTGTATCCTGAGACTTTGCTGAAGTTGCTTATCAGCTTGAGACTTTGGGCTGAGATGATGGGGTTTTCTAAATATACAATCATGTCATCTGCAAACGGGGACAATTTGACTTCCTCTTTTCCTAATTGAATACCCTTTATTTCTTTCTTTTGCCTGATTGCCCTGGCCAGAACTTCCAACACTATGTTGAAT